>NW_026712145.1:1200000-1692853 GCF_030504385.1 Musca domestica | reverse complement strand
TTTTTTAAAGAAATATTTTTTCAAGGACCATAAACTTGGATTTTTAAAAGAAATATTTTTTCAAGGACCAATAACGTGGATTTTTTAAGAAATATTTTTTCAAGGACCAATAAACGGGATTTTTTAAAGAAATATTTTTTCAAGGACCAATAAACGTGGATTTTTTAAGAAATTTTTTTCAAGGACCAATAAACGTGGATTTTTTAAAGAAATATTTTTTCAAGGACCAATAAACGTGGATTTTTTAAAGAAATATTTTTTCAAGGACCAATAAACGTGGATTTTTTAAAGAAATATTTTTTCAAGGACCAATAAACGTGGATTTTTTAAAGAATATATTTTTAAGGACCAATAACGTGGATTTTTTAAGAAATATTTTTTCAAAGGCCAATAACGTGGATTTTTTAAAGAAATATTTTTTCAAGGACCCATAAACGTGGATTTTTTTAAAGAAATATTTTTTCAAGGACCAATAAACGTGGATTTTTTAAAGAATATTTTTTCAAGGACCAATAAACGTGGATTTTTTTTTAAGAAATATTTTTGCAAGGACAATAACGTGGAATTTTTTAAGAAATATTTTTTCAAGGACCAATAAACGTTGGATTTTTTATAAGAACTTCTTTTTTCAAGGACCAATAAACGTGGATTTTTTTTTAAAGAAAATATGTTTTCAAGGACCAATAAACTTGGATTTTTTAAAGAAATATTTTTTCAAGGACCAATAAACGTTGGATTTTTTTTAAAGACACTATTTTTCAAGGCCCCAATAAACTTGGATTTTTTTTTAAAGAAATATTTTTTCAAGGACCAATAAACGTGGTTTTTTTTTTAAAGAAATATTTTTTTCAAGGACCAATTAAACTTACTGGATTAATTTTTTAAGAATTCTTTTTTCAAGGACCCAAATTGAAACGGGATTTTTTAAAGAAATATTTTTTTTTCAAGGACCAATAACGTGGATTTTTTTAAGACAATATTTTTTCAAGGACCAATAAACGTGGATTTTTTTAAGAATATTTTTTCAAGGGCCCAATAAACGTGGATTTTTTTTAAAAATATTTTTCAAATTACTTGGGAATTTTTTCAAGAATATTTTTTCAAGGCCCAATAAACGTGGGTTTTTTAAAAAATTTTTTTTCAAGGACCTCACGGCCAATAAACGTGGTTTTTTAAACAAATATTTTTTTTCAAGGACCTAAAGGCCAATAAACGTGGTTTTTTTAAAAAATATTTTTTTTCAAGGACCTAAAGGCCAATAAACGTGGTTTTTTAAAAAAATATATTTTTTTCAAGGACCTAAAGGCCAATAAACGTGGTTTTTTAAAAGATATTTTTTCAAGGACCAAATAACGTGGATTTTTAAAATATATTTTTTTCAAGGGCCAAATAAACGTGGTTTTTTAAAATATATTTTTTCCAAGGACCAAATAAACGTGGATTTTTTAAAGAGTTTTTTTTTTTAATACGTGCATGGAATATCCCATATGTCCTGTAAACCATTCCGCTACCACCAATCAATTTCTAATATCCTGTCTCCCTTCCTGCCTGCCTGTATGACAAACTTCCTTTTTCCTTCATACAAAAACATGCCAACATGATTATGTATTATTTGTTTTAAAACATTTTTGTTCGAAATTACTTTACTTTCGAACCAGACGACAAACATCGATTTATGATATCCCCGACAATGTTGCCAACCCGTAGTTTTCTGATTGTTATCCTTTGTCGGGAGCATGAATATAAGTGTCGGTGAGTGTGTGCGTGTGTGTGTGTTTGTCACCTCGTTACATAAAAGTTGTGTCGGACATTAATGACAAAAGTTTCCATTGTTACTGTTGATTTATAATATAAATATTGAAACTATTTCATCCTGTCGCTACTGTTGCTGGCAGAGATGGCGCTGATGATGATAATGAAGTTGTTGACACATTTAATGGCATTAAGGACCTTATGGAATATAATTTTTTGAGGGGTAGGGTAGAAGAATTGTTTGAAAAGTAATATATTGCTAATGTGTAGAAAAGGTAATTATGTAAAAAAATACTTTGAGAGGAATTCGATAGGATAATTGGAAATCAACGATGATTGGTCTTTGGGTTCTTGAAGAAATAAAAAATCCATGCGTATTGGCCTTTGGGTCCTTGAAAAAATAATTTTTAAAAAATCGACTTCTATTAGTCTTTTGGTCCTTGAAAAAAAAAAATTTTAAAAATCCTCGTTTATTGGTCCTTGAAAAAATAATTTTTAAAAAATCCTCGTTTATTGGTCCTTGAAAAAATAATTTTTAAAAATTCACGTCTATTAGTCCTTGAGAAAATAATTAAAAAAAACACGTTTATTGATTTTTTGGTCCTTGAAAAAATATTCTTTAAAAAATCCACGTTTGTTGGTCCTAGAAAAAATATTCTTTAAAAAATGCACGTTTGTTGGCCCTAGAAAAAATATTCTTTAAAAAATCCACGTCTGTTGGTCCTAGAAAAAATATTCTTTAAAAAATGCACGTTTGTTGATCCTAGAAAAAATATTCTTTAAAAAATCCACGTTTGTTGGTCCTAGAAAAAATATTTTTTTAAAAAATCCACGTTTGTTGGTCCTAGAAAAAATATAATTTTTAAAAAATCCACGTTTATTGGTCCTTGAAAATATAATTTTTAAAAAATCCACGTTTATTGGTCCTTAAAAAAATAATTTTTAAAAAATCCTCGTTTATTGGTCCTTGAAAATATAATTTTTAAAAATTCACGTCTATTAGTCCTTGAAAAATAATTAAAAAAACACGTTTATTGATTTTTTGGTCCTTGAAAAAATATTCTTTAAAAAATCCACGTTTGTGGTCATAGAAAAAATATTCTTTAAATTCTTTGTTGGTCCTAGAAAAAATATTCTTTAAAAAATCCACGTTTGTTGGTCCTAGAAAAAATATTCTTTAAAAAATGCACGTTTGTTGATCCTAGAAAAAATATTCTTTAAAAAATCCACGTTTGTTGGTCCTAGAAAAAATATTCTTTAAAAAATGCACGTTTGTTGATCCTAGAAAAAATATTTTTTAAAAAATCCACGTTTGTTGGTCCTAGAAAAAATATTCTTTAAAAAATGCACGTTTGTTGATCCTAGAAAAAATATTCTTTAAAAAATCCACGTTTGTTGGTCATAGAAAAAATATTCTTTAAATTCTTTGTTGGTCCTAGAAAAAATATTCTTTAAAAAATGCACGTTTGTTGGTCCTAGAAAAAATATTCTTAAAAAATCCACGTTTGTTGGTCCTAGAAAAAATATTCTTTAAAAAATGCACGTTTGTTGATCCTAGAAAAAATATTCTTTAAAAAATCCACGTTTGTTGGTCCTAGAAAAAATATTCTTTAAAAAATGCACGTTTGTTGATCCTAGAAAAAATATTCTTTAAAAAATCCACGTTTGTTGGTCCTAGAAAAAATATTCTTTAAAAAATGCACGTTTGTTGATCCTTGAAAAAATATTCTTTAAATTCTTTGTTGGTCCTAGAAAAAATATTCTTTAAAAAATGCACGTTTGTTGATCCTAGAAAAAATATTCTTTAAATTCTTTGTTGGTCCTAGAAAAAATATTCTTTAAAAAATGCACGTTTGTTGGTCCTAGAAAAAATATTCTTTAAAAAATGCACGTTTGTTGGTCCTAGAAAAAATATTCTTTAAAAAATCCACGTTTGTTGGTCCTAGAAAAAATATTCTTTAAAAAATGCACGTTTGTTGATCCTAGAAAAAATATTCTTTAAAAAATCCACGTTTGTTGGTCCTAGAAAAAATATTTTTTTTAAAAAATCCACGTTTGTTGGTCCTAGAAAAAATATAATTTTTAAAAAATCCACGTTTATTGGTCCTTGAAAATATAATTTTTAAAAAATCCACGTTTATTGGTCCTTGAAAATATAATTTTTAAAAAATCCACGTTTATTGGTCCTTGAAAATATAATTTTTAAAAAATCCACGTTTATTGGTCCTTGAAAATATAATTTTTAAAAAATCCACGTTTATTGGTCCTTGAAAATATAATTTTTAAAAAATCCACGTTTATTGGTCCTTGAAAATATAATTTTTAAAAAATCCACGTTTATTGGTCCTTGAAAATATAATTTTTAAAAAATCCACGTTTATTGGTCCTTGAAAATATAATTTTTAAAAATCCACGTTTGTTGGTCCTAGAAAAAATATTCTTTAAAAAATCCACGTTTGTTGGTCCTAGAAAAAATATTCTTTAAAAAATCCACGTTTGTTGGTCCTAGAAAAAATATTCTTTAAAAAATCCACGTTTGTTGGTCCTAGAAAAAATATTCTTTAAAAAATCCACGTTTGTTGGTCCTAGAAAAAATATTCTTTAAAAAATCCACGTTTGTTGGTCCTAGAAAAAATATTCTTTAAAAAATCCACGTTTGTTGGTCCTAGAAAAAATATTCTTTAAAAAATCCACGTTTGTTGGTCCTAGAAAAAATATTCTTTAAAAAATCCACGTTTGTTGGTCCTAGAAAAAATATTCTTTAAAAAATCCACGTTTGTTGGTCCTAGAAAAAATATTCTTTAAAAAATCCACGTTTGTTGGTCCTAGAAAAAATATTCTTTAAAAAATCCACGTTTGTTGGTCCTAGAAAAAATATTCTTTAAAAAATCCACGTTTGTTGGTCCTAGAAAAAATATTCTTTAAAAAATCCACGTTTGTTGGTCCTAGAAAAAATATTCTTTAAAAATCCACGTTTGTTGGTCCTAGAAAAAATATTCTTTAAAAAATCCACGTTTGTTGGTCCTAGAAAAAATATTCTTTAAAAAATCCACGTTTGTTGGTCCTAGAAAAAATATTCTTTAAAAAATCCACGTTTGTTGGTCCTAGAAAAAATATTCTTTAAAAAATCCAATTTTATTTGCCCTTTGGTCCTAGAAAAAATATTCTTTAAAAAATCCACGTTTGTTGGTCCTAGAAAAAATATTCTTTAAAAAATCCACGTTTGTTGGTCCTAGAAAAAATATTCTTTAAAAAATCCACGTTTGTTGGTCCTAGAAAAAATATTCTTTAAAAAATCCAATTTTATTTGCCCTTTGGCCCTGGAAAAATTTTTTTTAAAAAATCCAATTTTATTTGCCCTTTGGTCCTTGAAAACATATTCTTTAAAAAATCCACGTTTATTTGCCCTTTGGTCCTTGAAAAAATAATCTTTGAAAAATCACGTTTATTGGTCCTTGAAAAAATAATCTTTGAAAAATCCGCCTTCATAGGTCTTTGATAAAATAATTTTTAAAAGATCCACGTTCATTGGTCCTTGAAAAAATAATTTTTAAAAAATAACGTTCATTGGTCATCGAAAAAATAATTTTTAAAAAATCCACGTTCATTGGTACTTGAAAAAAAATTTAGAAATCCACGTTTATCGGTCCTTGAAAAAAAAAAAAATAAATAAATAAAAAATCCACGTTTATTGGTATTTTGGCCCTTGAAAAAAAGTAAAAAATAAAAAGTCCACTGTCTTGAAAAAATATTCTTAAAAAAATCCAGGTTTATAGAGCCTTTGGTCTTTTAAAAAAATATTCTTTAAAAAATCCACGATTATTGATCCTTTGATCCACGTTCATTGATCCTTTGGTCCTTAAAAATATATTATTTAAAAAATCCACATTAATTGATCCTTTGATCCACGTTTATTATTCTTTAAAAATCGACTTTAATGTCGTCCTTGAAAAAAATATTTTTTAAAAATCAACGTTTATTTGGTCCTTGAAAAAATATTCCTTAAAAATTCAGGCTCGGCCCGTCCGAACTTAGGTGTCTCTTTCCGTTGTTTCAAAATGTTTTTCATTAAGGATCAATAGAAGTGGATTTTTTAAAGAATATTTTTGCAAGAATAAATCCTTGTGGATTTTAAAAGAATATTTTTTCCCAGAATCAATAATCAATTGTTTAAAGCGCCTAAAAGTGTGCTATAAACATGCTAAAAATGAAATATGAATGGATCAGCTTAAATATGATTATAAGCCGCTGTGTAAGCTAGCCTTTTTGAAATTTTAGAATTGAAAAATACGATTCCACCCCATTTTCCAAATGTAAAAATCTTATGTAACAGATAATTGCACCTAAAAGTGTGTCTACAAAATGTAGTTGTATACAAGAAAAGTTGTCCTCTCCATGGCAATCCTTGCTGTGCTCTGAAAGAGTAATTAAAAGTTTTTCCTAAAAGTTTAACAGTTCACAACGAAGTGCGTAGCAAACCGGAACACAGTAACTTAAATTGAAATTAAAGTTTTTTCCTTCTTCATTGGCTGTGTTTTAATGTCTTGTTTGTTTGAGTTGAAAGAAAATTAGAAATTTATATTCAATCATTAGCTCTTATAATCTGGGGGAAAACATATCGACTTTTCCCCTGGAAATAGAAATAAAATTTTTAAAAATTTCTTTGAAAATAAATTTTGAAAATTTAGTTAAAAATAATTTTTTTTTTTTGAAAATATCCATGAGATTTAAGCAATTGGCTCAAGAAAAAAATATCCCTAAAAAAATCTACTACTACAGGGTAAAATAAAAAAAAAACTGCAACAAAGTCCAACGCCATAATTTCTACATTTTTTTAAAAAATTTTATTGAATTAAAGCAAAAAATGTCGTAAATATCATCAAATTTAAGAATAATTTTAGATTTGTTCGAATTGGTCAGCTTTGGCACAAATTATGGCCTTCAAACGGCCAATGAAACCGCCACACGCTGCCCCAATGTTGCTCTGCGGTATTTTGGCCCATTCCCGTCGAGGCGCTTGCTTGAGGTGATTGAAACTTTGGTATTTTTTAGTGTCAACCTTGCTTTCCAAAATACTCCAGACACAATAGCCCAACGGATGGGTATCCGGAGATTTTGATGGCCCTTGTGCTCTAAAAATGAAGCGAGGAACCTCATTTTGTAACCACTCTTGGGCGGCGCGTGCTGAGTGCGATGGTGCTGAGTCCTGTTGGAATATCCAAGGTCTGCGGCCAAAATGTTTACGTGCCCAAGGCATTAATGCGCCCTCCAGAATATTTTCGCGACAATATTCGGCATTTATTCTGATACCACGATTTGCAACGATTAATACGAGCGGAGAGCCACCATCGTCTGTTATGGCGGCCCACACCATCACCATGGCCGGCGCTTGAGTTCTGGTGGCCAACCGAAGGTGCACATTTTCGGCTGACCTCTTTGGCGAGTAAACACGATAATTTTGTTGTTGTTGTTTACAAACTGCTGGACAACGAATGTTTTCTCATCGAAGACGGAGAGAACCAAATTCGGCACTTCACCACTTTCGGCCAAGCTAAGCAACTCTTTAGCTCTTTTGAGTCTATTTTCTTTCTGTTTGCGGTGTAAGTTCTTGCACTTGTTGGAATTTCAATGGCTTAACCCCGAGCTCATTTTTCAATATTTGCCAAATGGAATATTGCGATATGTTAAGCTCACGAGCCATTTTTCGGCCACTGTGACGCGGTCTGTGTTTCGATCAAGTCGCTTCTTTGCCTTTCGAACCATTTCTTCTGATGTTGCTGTTTTCTTCCGTCCACTTCCTTGACGTCGGGCTACCCTACCAGTATCACGTAATCGGTAACGAGCGATGGTACGAGACACAAAAGATTTATTCACATTTAAATGCTGAAGTGCTCTAACGATAGCCACTTGGTTGTTGGTGGTTTTCCAGCCAAATCTAAAGAAATCACAGTATCACGCTTGAATTCCGAACCACGAATATTTTTTTTGTGGAAAATTCTCCCGAAAATGCTTTTGTACGTTTGTAAAGAATATATTGAGCTTTCACTGGAATAATTTTAACAGCTGCCGGACGAGTGGCTTAGAAATGACAGCAGTCTGTAGTTGGTTGCAGTTTTTCCATCTCAACCTGTATACCTCCAAAAAATCCACGATTCTTTAATAACTAAATATGTGAAAGGACAAATTTTGATATATCCTTTGGTTCTTCTGAGAAATTCTTCCAATAGCTTCACCTGTCACAGGCAGAAATCTCAGTGGAGAATTACTGACGGCTATAATTTCTACCAAGCCATGAAATAAGAGAAAAGATATAGAATATTCTTGGCTGATGCAAATGACTGCCGTATGATCAAAGGCCACAGAGAAACACAATCTGAACTTTCTCACAATTTCCCAAACCCCTCCCCTCTTTTCCCCTCCTCAATTCTATTTTCCAGATTTTACAAGGAGCCACCACAAAACGGTTTATCATGTCAGGCTATGTTTTTTTTTGCATTCCTAGTTAGCCCCATTGTATAACCTTTCTTCCCTCACTGCCTTCTGTGGATGTGTGAGTGTGTGCGTGCCTGTGATTGTTTTCCATGGTCCTTCCATGGTTGAGAAAAAAATAATAAAACACGAGAACAACAAAGGGCTCGGTGAGTCTCATACTCTCAATGAATTACTTCCGTTCTTGTTTTTCTCCAAATGCATGTCAAGCAAAGGAAACTAAGACCTTTTATGCAACACTCGGGTTCTCCATTCGTTTTTCTTTTCTCCATTTGCCATGGAAAAACAGCTGGTTGCAAGGCAAGCATGAAGCGTGTCCTTTCAATGCTCCGCACAGTTATTTGCAATGTGATTGTGAGGTTGTCTTGTGGTTGCCACTGACATTATGCCATTTATCGAATAAATTTAAATCTTTAGTTCCGGTTATTATAGAGGCAGAGTTAGCGTTGGGTTGATAGAGGCGATGGTTTCCCTTGATTCCGATTGTGAAGTCACACATTTGTGCACGTGTTCACAGGTTGTTCAGGCTTCAATGGATTTACATAATTTGTACAAAGGACAGGAAGAAAATGGCAAGAGGTGAAAGGAGGGGGGGAGGGAATGCATTTGTTCGGAGGAAACCACAGGATTGTTAGTAATATCCTTATTGTTTCCGATTTCACATTTTTGAATGATTAATGCTTTGGCAATCCCTGAAAAAAATATTCTTAAAAATCTCCATGTCCTTGAAAAAGTTTCCCAAAAAAATCCCGAAAAATACTCCAACAGCATTTGAAAAAAATGATGACTGAATCGATGCTTTTAATTGTTTTTATACCCTCCACCATAGTATGGAGGGTATATTATGTTTGTCATTCCGTTTTTAACACCTCGAAATATAAATTTTAGACCCCACAAAGGATATATATTCTTGATCAGCATATGTCGATTTAGCGATGTCCGTCCATCTGTGGAAATCAATCTAGCTTCCGAACGAATTGAAGTAGACTGATAAAATTTTACTCAAATGTATATTATGTCTGCAGGACTTTTGGTATTGAAAATGGGCCATGTAGGTCAGCGTTTTGGCCTCCATATAACGGTACCTCCCGATATTCGATATTTTGATGATTTTAGCGACATTATTCACCGGAATTCTTTCAAATTTGGTATTTAAAGTTTAAAATGGTTGCTACAGCCTAAGACAGAAAATTGTCTGTGCAAGTCCACGTCTTCGTATAGCCCCCATAGAAAGGTACCTTCCGATATTCGATATTTTGATGATTTTAGCGACATTATTCACCGGAATGGTTTCAAATTTGGCATTTAAAGTTCGTAATAGATACTACAGCCTATGACAGAAAATTGTCTATGCAGGTCCACGTCTTCGTATAGCCTCCATATAACGGTACCTCCGGATATTCGGCTCTTTGTTGATTTTAGCGACATTATTCACCTGAATTCTTTCAAATTTGATATTTAAAGTTTAAAATGGTTGCTACAGCCTAAGACAGAAAATTGTCTATGCAGGTTCACACCTTCGTATAGCCCCCATAGAAAGGTACCTCCCGATATTCGATATTTTGATGATTTTAGCGACATTATTCACCGGAATTCTTTCAAATTTGGTATTTGAAGTTTGAAATGGATACTACACCCTAAGACAGAAAACTGTATGTGCTGGTCCACGTCTTCGTATAACCCCCATATAATGGTACCTCCCGATATTCGGTATTTTGATGATTTTAGCGACATTATTCAGCGGAATTCTTTCAAATTTGGTATTTGAAGTTCGTAATGGATACTACAGCCTATGACAGAAAATTGTCTATGCAGGTCCACGTCTTCGTATAGTCCCCATATAACGGTACCTCCGGATATTCGCTTCTTTTTTGATTTTAGCGACATTATTCACCGGAATGGTTTCAAATTTGGTATTTGAAGTTCGTAATGGATACTACAGCCTAAGACAGAAAATTGTCTATGCAGGTCCACGTCTTTGTATAGCTCCCATATACCGGTATTTCCCGATATTCGGTATTTTGATGATTTTTGCCACATTTCTTCGCGGATTTGTCTAAAAATTGGTATTTGTGGTTCATAATGGGTTCTAATGTTTCCTTGACCCTAAGGTGGAGCGTATTAAAAGTTCGACCCGGCCGAACTTAATTTTTACTTGTTTTTTCAAATGGCTGTTAGGTATTTATACAGGGTGAGATGAAAAAAAACTGCAACCAACTTTAGATTGCTGTCATTTCTAAGCCACCCGTCCGACAGCTGTTAAAATTATTCCGGTGACAGCTTATTATATTCTTTACAAGTGTACAAAAGCATTTTGCGGAGAATTTTCCAGAAAAACAGTTATTCGTGGTTCGGAATTCAAGCGTGATAGTGTGATTTCTTTATATTTGGCTCGAAAACCACCAACAAAGAGGCTATCGTTAGAGCACTCCAAAATTTAAATGTGAATAAATCTTTTGTGTCTCGTACCATCATTCGTAACCGATTACGTGATACTGGTAGCTTAGCCCGACATATGTCAAGGAAGTGGACGGAAGAAAACAGCAACATTAGCAGAAATGGTTCGAAAACTAAAGAAGCGACTTGAACGAAACCCGCGTCGCAGTGGCCAAAAAATGGCTCGTGGGCTAAACATATTCGGCAAATATTCCATTCGGCAAATATTGAAAAATTAGCCATTGAAATTCCAACAAATTAAAAAGCAAGAAGTTCTGCCGGGCCGAACTGTGATTACCCTCCACCATTTGGAACGAATTTGGAAATTTTCAAAAAAAAAAAAATCCTTAAAAAATTTTGTTAAAATTTTAAAAATACCGAATATAGCCGTTATATTGGGGTCTATACGACGTGAACCTACATAGGTATTGTTAGTCATAAGCCATTACCATATTCAAATTCGAAACTTGAAGAACCTACACCGCAACGGCTACAGAAAATAGACTCAAAAGAGCTAAAGCGTTGCTTCGGCTTGGCCGAAAGTGGTGAACTGCTGAATTTGGTTTTCTCCGTCTCCGATGAGAAAACATTCATTGTCCAGCAGTTTGTAAGCAACAACAACAAAATGATCGTGTTTCATTGCCAAAGAGGTCAGCTGAAAATGTGTACCTTCTGTTGGTCACCAGAACTCAAGCGCCGGCCATGCTGATGGTGTGGGCCGCCATAACAGCCGATGTTCGCTCTCCGCTTGTATTAAGCGACATTGGCATCAGAATAAATGCCGAATATTATCGCGAAAATATTATGGAGGGTGTATAAAAGCCTAGGGCTCGCAAACATTTTGGCCGTAGACCTTGGACATTCCAACAGGACTCAACACCGCAATCGCACTCAGCACGCGCCGCCCAAGAATGGTTACAAAATGAGGTTTCTCGCCTCATTTCCAATGCACAAATGCCTCATTTCCAATGCCTCATTTCCACCACAAACTCCGGATACCAATCCGTTGGACTATTGTGTCTGGAGTATTTTGGAAAGCAAGGTTGGCACTAAAACATACCAAAGTGTCGATCACCTCAAGCAAGCGCTTCGCTGGAAATGGACCAAAATACCGCCGAGCAACATTCTGGCAGGGTGTGAAGGTTTCATTGGCCGTTTGAAGGCCATAATTCGTACCAAAGGTGACCAATTCGAACAAATCTAAATTTATTCTAAAATTTGATGCTATCTCTGACATTTTTTGCCTTCATTCAATAAAAATTAAAAAATAAAATAAAAAAAAATGTAAAAATGATGGCCTTTGACTTTGTTGCAGTTTTTTTATCTCACCCTCTACAGCCTTAAATAAAGGTCAAGTACGTAAAAATTTATTTAAAAAAATAATATTTGGTCGCCATTCAAATATACCCCTAAAGTAAAACTCTAAAAGGACATAGCGATGTTTTCGTCTTTTACCCCCCTTCCAGTAACAAGTTAACAGGGAGCTAATCCTAAGCTTTAACAGCCAATGAAGGAGAATAAAACTTAAATTTCAATTTAAGTTACTGTGTTCCGGCTTCCTTTGCACTTCCTTGTGAACTGTAAAACTTCTCGGAAGAACTTTTAATTACTCTTCGAGAGCACAGCAGGATTGCCAAGGACAGGCCAACTTGTGTACGGCTAAATTGTTGATTGTTTAGATAAACTTTAAGGCGCAATTACCTATTATATCAGATTTTAAAATTGGAAACAAAAAATGGGGAGGAGTCGTATTTCTTTCGAATAAATGAAAATCAATTCTGAAATTCCAAAAAGGCTAGTTTACACAACATATAGGAATCATATTTAAAGTGGCCTATTTGCACAGTGGTCTATTTAGATTTTTATAGCACACTTTTAGGCGCTTAAACAATTAATATTTGATTCTGGGAAAAAATATTCTTTATAAACACACAAAGATTTACCCTTGCGAAAAGTAATTAAAAAAAATCCAAGTTTATAGATCCTTGATGAAAAAAAAAAAAATAAAAAAAAAAAAATAGGGAAAAAGGCACCTAAGTTCGACGGGGGGAAACTTTAATACTCTCCACAATTTAGAAGAAACTTTCAGAATATAAAAAAGTTATTTTGAAAATTCCGTTAAATTTGGGACTATAGGAAAACGTGGACCTCTTTAATCAATTATCTGCCAGTGAGGACGGTGCCCAAATACCAAGTTTCAGAAAATACTGACGGACGAATGGATATGGCTAAATCTACATAGAATCTCATGCTGATCAAGGATATATGTGCTATGTAATTTTTTTAGAGTTTTTTTTTTAGCTCTATTTTGATAATTTTGTCCGTAAATATGAAAATATATACCTTTAATATTCCAGATCTTAGGGAAATCCTTTTTAAAATGTCCTTGATTTTTGGCAAAACAATTTAAACAATTTAGGATTTTTGATCGGTTGAAAATATATTTTTGAAATACTTAGGATAAAAAGAAACAAATACGGTTTTGTGGAAAACAAGCAACTTTTAACTTCCTCGAAAATAAATTCTTAAAAAATTCATTCTTCGGAAAAAAATATATTTAAAACAATCCCCTTGAATTGGACCTTGAAAAGATATTCCCTGAAAAATCCACATTGATACCAGTACTATATAAAATTGACGACGTTGCTATGGATCCATGAAAAAATATTATTTAAGAATCCATGTTGATCCCCAAAAAAATATTGAAAATATGTTCCCTAAAAATCCATGTCGAATCTCAAAAAAATATAAAAAAAAATCCACGTTTATTTGGATACTTGAAAAAATATTTTTTAAAAAAACCACGTTTATTTGGATACTTGAAAAAATATTTTTTAAAAAAACCACGTTTATTTGGATACTTGAAAAAATATTCTTAAAAAAAATCCACGTTTATTTGGATACTTGAAAAAATATTTTTTAAAAAAACCACGTTTATTTGGATATTTGAAAAAATATTCTTAAAAAAAATCCACGTTTATTTGGATACTTGAAAAAATATTTTTTAAAAAATCCACGTTTATTATTATCCTTGAAAAAATATTCTTTAAAAAATCCACGTTTATTATTATCCTTGAAAAAATATTCTTTAAAAAATCCACGTTTATTTGGATACTTGAAAAAATATTCTTTATAAAATCCACGTTTACTATTATCCTTGAAAAAATATTCTTTAAAAAATCCACGTTAATTATTATCCTTGAAAAAATATTCTTTAAAAAATCTACGTTTATTATTATCCTTGAAAAAATATTCTTTAAAAATCCACGTTTATTTGGATACTTGAAAAAATATTCTTTATAAAATCCACGTTTACTATTATCCTTGAAAAAATATTCTTTAAAAAATCCACGTTAATTATTATCCTTGAAAAAATATTCTTTAAAAAATCTACGTTTATTATTATCCTTGAAAAAATATTCTTTAAAAATCCACGTTTATTTGGATACTTGAAAAAATATTCTTTATAAAATCCACGTTTACTATTATCCTTGAAAAAATATTCTTTAAAAAATCCACGTTAATTATTATCCTTGAAAAAATATTCTTTAAAAAATCTACGTTTATTATTATCCTTGAAAAAATATTCTTTAAAAATCCACGTTTATTTGGATACTTGAAAAAATATTCTTTATAAAATCCACGTTTACTATTATCCTTGAAAAAATATTCTTTAAAAAATCCACGTTAATTATTATCCTTGAAAAAATATTCTTTAAAAAATCTACGTTTATTATTATCCTTGAAAAAATATTCTTTAAAAATCCACGTTTATTTGGATACTTGAAAAAATATTCTTTATAAAATCCACGTTTACTATTATCCTTGAAAAAATATTCTTTAAAAAATCCACGTTAATTATTATCCTTGAAAAAATATTCTTTAAAAAATCTACGTTTATTATTATCCTTGAAAAAATATTCTTTAAAAATCCACGTTTATTTGGATACTTGAAAAAATATTCTTTATAAAATCCACGTTTACTATTATCCTTGAAAAAATATTCTTTAAAAAATCCACGTTAATTATTATCCTTGAAAAAATATTCTTTAAAAAATCTACGTTTATTATTATCCTTGAAAAAATATTCTTTAAAAA
Source organism: Musca domestica (assembly GCF_030504385.1). Classification (NCBI taxonomy): domain Eukaryota; kingdom Metazoa; phylum Arthropoda; class Insecta; order Diptera; family Muscidae; genus Musca; species Musca domestica. Next base: position 1,678,078 of record NW_026712145.1, on the reverse strand, counting down.
TCCACGTTTATTTGGATACTTGAAAAAATATTCTTTATAAAATCCACGTTTACTATTATCCTTGAAAAAATATTCTTTAAAAAATCCACGTTAATTATTATCCTTGAAAAAATATTCTTTAAAAAATCTACGTTTATTATTATCCTTGAAAAAATATTCTTTAAAAATCCACGTTTATTTGGATACTTGAAAAAATATTCTTTATAAAATCCACGTTTACTATTATCCTTGAAAAAATATTCTTTAAAAAATCCACGTTAATTATTATCCTTGAAAAAATATTCTTTAAAAAATCTACGTTTATTATTATCCTTGAAAAAATATTCTTTAAAAATCCACGTTTATTTGGATACTTGAAAAAATATTCTTTATAAAATCCACGTTTACTATTATCCTTGAAAAAATATTCTTTAAAAAATCCACGTTAATTATTATCCTTGAAAAAATATTCTTTAAAAAATCCACGTTTATTATTATCCTTGAAAAAATATTCTTTAAAAATCCACGTTTATTATTATCCTTGAAAAAATATTCTTTAAAAATCCACGTTTATTATTATCCTTGAAAAAATATTCTTTAAAAAATCCACGTTTCTTTCGGTCCTTGAAAAAATATTCTGTAAAAAATCCACGTTTCTTTTGGTCCTTTAAAAAAATATTCTTTAAAAAATCCACGTTTCTTTTGGTCCTTGAAAAAATATTCTTTAAAAAATCCATGGTTATTTGTTCTTTGGTCCTTAAAAAAATATTCTTTAAAAAATCCACGTTTATTATTATCCTTGAAAAAATACTCTTTAAAAAATCCATGGTTATTTGTTCTTTGGTCCTTAAAAAAATATTCTTTAAAAAATCCACGTTTATTATTATCCTTGAAAAAATATTCTTTAAAAAATCCATGGTTATTTGTTCTTTGGTCCTTAAAAAAATATTCTTTAAAAAATCCACGTTTATTATTATCCTTGAAAAAATATTCTTTAAAAAATCCATGGTTATTTGTTCTTTGGTCCTTAAAAAAATATTCTTTAAAAAATCCACGTTTATTATTATCCTTGAAAAAATATTCTTTAAAAAATCCACGTTTATTATTATCCTTGAAAAAATATTCTTTAAAAAATCCACGTTTATTATTATCCTTGAAAAAATATTCTTTAAAAAATCCACGTTTATTATTATCCTTGAAAAAATATTCTTTAAAAAATCCACGTTTCTTTTGGTCCTTGAAAAAATATTCTTTAAAAAATTTACGTTTATTTTTGATCCTTGAAAAAATATTCTTTAAAAAATTGGCGTTTATTTTTGATCCTTGAAAAAATATTCTTTAAAAAATCCACGTTTCTTTTGGTCCTTGAAAAAATATTCTTTAAAAAATCCACGTTTCTTTTGGTCCTTGAAAAAATATTCTTTAAAGAATCCACGTTTTTTTGGTCCATGAAAAAATATTCTTTAAAAAAATCTACGTTTTTTGGGTCCTTGAAAAAATATTTTTTAAAAGTCCACGTTTCTTTTGCTCCTTGAAAAAATATTCTTTAAAAAAATCTAAGTTTTTTCGGTCCTTGAAAAATTATTCTTTAAAAAAATCTACGTTTTTTGGGTCCTTGAAGAAATATTCTTTAAAAAATCCACGTTTCTTTTGGTCCTTGAAAAAATATTTTTTAAAAGTCCACGTTTCTTTTGCTCCTTGAAAAAATATTCTTTAAAAAAATCTAAGTTTTTTCGGTCCTTGAAAAATTATTCTTTAAAAAAATCTACGTTTTTTGGGTCCTTGAAGAAATATTCTTTAAAAAATCCACGTTTCTTTTGGTCCTTGAAAAAATATTCTTTAAAAAATCCACGTTTCTTTTGGTCCTTGAAAAAATATTCTTTAAAAAATCCACGTTTCTTTTGGTCCTTGAAAAAATATTCTTTAAAGAATCCACGTTTTTTTGGTCCATGAAAAAATATTCTTTAAAAAATCCACGTTTCTTTTGGTCCTTGAAAAAATATTCTTTAAAAAATCCACGTTTCTTTTGGTCCTTGAAAAAATATCCTTTAAAAAATCCACGTTTCTTTTGGTCCTTGAAAAAATATTCTTTAAAGAATCCACGTTTTTTTGGTCCATGAAAAAATATTCTTTAAAAAATCCACGTTTCTTTTGTTCCTTGAAAAAATATTCTTTAAAAAATCCACGTTTCTTTTGGTCCTTGAATAATTCTGAATCGCCCACTAGGTCGTATGATCAATCACTCTGCCAAATAAATAATACGCCATGTATGACATTTAAGAGAGTGACACGCCATATGTTTTGTTTGTTTAGGTCTGTTTGAAACACTTAACTCAAAATAACCTCTTGGCAGAATAGCCAAAACAAAACAAAACCAAAACCAAAGAAAAAAATGAAAACAGACCAAAAATGATAAAATTAAAAAAAAAAACATTTTTCTCTAAAACACTTTTCTGTCACATATCATTAATGTGCATTATACTTTTGCAAATTAAAAGAACACGTATAATAATTGAGTGGAGATACAGTGAAACACGGCTATAATGTACATCTGATTTTTTCAGATTTTTAGAAAAAAATTTAATTTTTCTAATATTTTATAATTTTTTTCATATTTTTTTTTAATAATTTCTTCCAAATTCAGTTTGAATTCTTGTTTTTTTTTTCAATTGTATTCCCTATAGCCACGCCTCACTGTACGCCTGAGTATTCATATCATTGTCGGTAATCTTACCCCTCACTTGACTGGCAATTGATTTATGATCCATGACTGGTGGGTGTTGTTTTGTGATTTTGGTTGCTTTTGTTTTTTGAGGTTTTACTGCTGCTGCTCTTGTTGTTGTTCTTGTCTGGACAATATCAGTTAGTGAGATTACCAGGGCAAGGGAAGGCGCTTCTCTTCCACAAAAACGGTGTGTTTTGGTAAAGAAGAGAACCGTGGCAAAGGTTGTGGGAAAGGGGAAATTGTAGTTGTAATTCTTTAGGTTTTTGATTCACATAGAGGCGACGCTCTGCCACACACACAAAAACCGTAGGGAGACAAATCGTGAGTATTCAAGGGAGCCAAATGTATTAATGGTGAACGGGAGAGACAGAGAGGAGTAGAGCGGTAGAGAGAAAAAAAGGCGCGCGAGGCAAGGCTCTTTTGGAAGTTTAGTTAGAGTTTGAGTTTACATTTAAGTTGTTGTTTTAGATTCACAACAGATTTTGTAGTTAGTTGTTGTTGTTATTTTTATTATTGTTGCATTAATTTCTTGTTGTTGCTTGTTAAACACAGAGTTAACTCAATAACAGTTGATTATTCTTGAGAGTCCACCGTTGATTTTAAAAACTCTCCTGCTACTCATTTTTGCAGTGTTTGTGTTGCGAATTTCTTTTACGTTTTTTTCTTCTTTTTTTCTTCTTTTTTTTTGATTTGTTGTTATTTAGCTTCTGTTTTGTTTTATTTTATTTTAATTTTTCTTTGTTTAATTTTTTCCTTCAGTTGATTTTGTTTGTTTGTTTTTTGCTATTAGTTTTGTTTTTGTTTTGCCGTTTTGTTTATCCACAAAATTAAAGACAAAATGAATGGCAGACACCGAAACAAATGTTTGGGGAGGCAAAGAACACCACGGGACACATCAAAATGAAGAGAAAGAGTCCCAGCCGTCAGTCAGCGATTAAGGCCGGAAAAATGTGTAGGTATGTGTTTATATATATGTGGAGGGTAACAAAGAACAATATTTAGCACATGAAAATCACTTATTTTTATTTATTTATTTATTTATTTTTTTTTTTTTTTTGGTTTTAAATCAAACTAACAACAGCAAAGGCAACAGAAAGGGATTTTAAAAACAAAATAAAAATAATAAAAATTAGGAACACCAATTTGACGACATATAATGCATATTTCGTTGACCCTTTGTGGGGGAGGTACTTGATGGAGTGGACCAATATTGCCCATTTTCGCACCTGACATAGCACTGGTGCAAATATTAGGATTTGCAAAATTTGGAATAAAATCGGATTATAATTTCTCTTTCTGTGCAGTAAATTATTTTCTTTGAAAATCTTGAAATTTTGTGGGGTAGGTATCAGAAGGAGTGAACCGATATAGCCCATCATCACAGCATGTCTTGTGTTAGGAGAAATAATAGGATGTGTGAAGTGTGAAGAGAACCGGCTGCTTATTTCGGATTTTATAATCGTTTTGGTTATTCAAAACTTTGACCCTTTGTGGGGGAGGTACCAAAAGGAATGGTCCTATCTCGACCATCCCTATAAAAAATCTTGTGTTGATGGAAATATTAAGATGTGCCAAGTCTGAATGGAATCGGATGTCAGTTTTGCGTTTTATGAGTTTCATGGATATTCAAAATTTTGACCCTTTGTGGGGGAGGTACCAGAAGGTGTGGACCGATATACAAGGAAGATAAAAAAAACTGCAACAAAGTCAAACGCCATAATTTATTTTAAATTCTATTGAAAGAAAGCAAAAAATGTCGGAAATAGCATCAAATTTTAGAATAAATTTAGATTTGTTCGAATTGGTCAGCTTTGGCACGAAATATGGCCTTCAAACGGCCAATGAAACCGTCACACGCCGCCCGAATATTGCTCTGCGGTATTTTGGCCCATTCCCGGCGAAGCGCTTGTTTGAGGTGATCGACATTTTGGTATTTTTTTAGTGCCAACCTTGCTTTCCAAAATACTCCAGACACAATAGTCCAACGGTTTGGTATCCGGAGATTTTGGTGCCATTGTGCACTGGAAATGAAGCGAGGAACCTCATTTTGTAACCATTCTTGGGTGGCGCGTGCTGAGAGCGATGGTGCAGAGTCCTGTTTGGAATATCTAAGGTCTGCGGCCAAAGTGTTTGCCTGCCCATGGCTTTAATACACCCTCCAGAATATTTTCGCAATAATATTCGGCATTTATTCTGATGCCACGGTCGATTAATACGAGCGGAGAGCCATAACGACCATCGTCTGTTATGGCGGCCCACACCATCACCATTACCGGCGATTGAGTTCTGGTGGTGGTGTTGGAGTCCTACTGGAATGTCCAAGTTCTGCGGCCAAAATGTTTGCGTGCCCAAGACGTTAGTACACCCTCCAGAATGTTTTCGCGATAATATTCGGCATATATTCTGATGCCACGGTGCTTAATACGAGCGTAGAGCGATCATCGGCTGTTATGGCGGCCCACACCATCACCATGACCGGCGCTTGAGTTCTGGTGGCCAACCGAAGGTGCACATTTTTAGCTGACCTCTTTGGCAAGTAAACACGATCATTTTGTTGTTGTTGTTTATAAACTGCTGGACAACGAATGTTTTCTCATCGGAGAAAACCAAATTCGAAAATTCACCACTTTCGACCAAGCGAAGCACCTCTTTAGCTCTTTTGAGTACATTTTCTTTCTTTTGCGGTGTTCCTCACTTTTTGGAATTTTAATGGCTTTACCCCGAGCCCATTTTTTAATATTTGCCAAATGGAATATTGCGATATCTTCAGTTCACAACCATTTTTCGGCCACTGTGACGCGGGCTTCGATCAAGTCACTTCTTTACTTTTCGAACCGTTTCTGCTGATGTTGCTGTTTTCTTCCGTCCACTTCCGTGACATATGTCGGGCTACGCTACCAGTATCACGGGATGGTACGAGACACAAAAGATTTATTCACATTTAAATGCTGGAGTGCTCTAGCCACTCTAGCCACTTAGTTGGTGGTTTTCCAGCCAAATATAAAGAAATCACATTATCACGCTTCGTGGACCTGCACAGACAATTTTGTGTCTCAGGCTGTAGTGTCCATTACGAACTTCAAATACCAAATTTGAACCAATTTCGGTGAATAATGTCGTTAAAATCATCAAAATACCGAATATCGGGAGGTACCCTTATATGGGGGCTATACGAAGACGTGGACCTACATGGCCCATTTTCAATACCAAAAGTCCTTCAGACATAATGTACATTTGAGTAAATTTTTATCAACTTACTTCATTTCGTTCGGAAGCTAGAGTGTTTTCCACAGACGGGTAGGCGGATAGATAAATCGACATAGAATTTTATGCTGATCAAGATATATACATACTTCGTGTGGTCTAAAATGTATATTTCGAGGTGTTACTAACGGAATGACAACCTTAATATACCCTCCATACTATGGTGAAGGGTATAAACATTTAAAAATTATGGCGTTTGACTTTAGTGCAGTTTTTTTTTATCTCATCCTGTACTGTTCATCATTTAGAAAATATATAACCCAAAAAAAGGTAAATTTGATGGAAGTCTGTCAATAAGGTTCAAATTTTAGCATAGATTCTACATTTGGAGGTCTTCTTATAGAATACCTTGAAGGTCTTCCCATAGAAATCCATAAATATTCAAATAGAAGTCCTGAAAAAGACCTTCTCATAGAAGTCGTGAAAGATGGCCTTTTCATAGAAGTCCTGAAGGAGGTTTCTTCATGAAATAGTTAGGAAACTGAAGTGAAATTTATTTCCAATAAATTTTATTTGGTAGAAAATATTTTTGAATTTTCCAGAAAATTCGTTAGAATTGAAATTGAGATCTGAGAAACCCGGTATGCACCTGATGGTCATGGGATTGACCTAACTTTATCATCATCTGAAGTTGAAAAATACTCATAATAGATATATCCTTGCTAATTCTAGATGCCAACGTTTATATCTCGTTACGGAGAGTCGAATCTCTGGGGTAGGTATCTAGACTTCGTGGAAGCTTATCTTAAAGCCGAATTAAAATTTCTAACAATTTAATAAATTAGAGGATAGGAAAATTTAGTTTTTCGATTTTTCAAATTTTTTTATTCCTCATTTTCCGGAAATATTGATAAAAAATGAAGCGTGTCCACACACATATGTTTGTACATCGATCCACACACATTTGTATGTCTACATGTGTACCAGAACCAGAACATTTCAAGTGTGCACATGAACACTGAAATGTTATTTAATTTTAGACAAATCGCTTGTGTCTTTCATTTTGTCGGCATAAATTTAGAAGAAGAGGAAAACAATATTTCGATTTTTTTTCTGGTCAATTGTTTTGTGGTTTGTGTACGCTCAAACATGCACGCGCTCCAAACAAATCAATGAGAACAGAAAATCTCAACGAGAAAAAAAATTAAAAAAAAAAATAAATAAATAAAAAACATGCGAACATTTGGCAAAAAAAAAAAAAAAACAGTAAAGAAAGTCCTAAAGTCGGGCGGGTCCGACTTTGTGATACCCTACACCACTTTGCGAATTTAGTAGAGCTCCACATAACAATTAAAAGTTTTTATGGGAGAATTCAATCAAAGCCAAATTCCATCCCATTTGGACAAATATTAGACGTTTGGTGCACAATCAAAGGTAAATCGGACGAAGTTATATATGGGAGCTATATCCAAGTCTGAACCGATATCGAAAAAAATTGGCAAATGTATTTCTGAGCTGTATTTGATATATTTCCCCAAATATCGTTGTCACAGAGTGCATATTACGGCTGCTTAGGACAAAAATAACAAATCGGATGAACTATATATATATGGGAGCTATAGCTATATCTGAACCCCGATCTTCACCAAATTTGACATACTAGCTTCTAGACTCAATTCGGTCGTTAGTGCCAAATTCCATCCAATTTGGACAAATATTAGACGTTTGGTGTACAATAGAAGGTAAATCGGAAGAAGTTATATATGGGAGATATATCCAAATCTGAACCGATTTCGATAAAATTTGGCAAAAATATTTCTGAGCTGTATTTGATATATTTTCCCAAATATTGTTGTTACAAAGTGCATATTACGGCTGCGGAGGACAAAAATAACAAATCGGATCGGACAGTATATATGGGAGTTATAGCTATATCTGAACCCCAATCTTCACCAAATTTCACATACCAGCTTCTAGACTCAATTCGGTCGTAAGTGCCAAATTCCATCCCATTTGGGCAAATATTAGACGTTTGGTGCACAATAAAAGGTAAATCGGACGAAGTTATATATGGGAGATATATCGAAATCGGAAGCGATCTCGATGAAATTTAGCAAATGTATTTCTGAGCTATATTTGATATATTTTCCCAAATATTGTTGTTACAGAGTGCATATTACGGCTGCGGAGGACAAAAATTAAAAATCGGAAGAACAATATATATGGGAGCTATAGCTATATCTGAATTGATTTCGATCAAATTTGGCATACTAGCTTCTAGACTCAATTCGGTCGTAAGTGCAAAATTCCATCCCATTTGGGCAAATATTAGACGTTTGGTGCACAATCAAAGGTAAATCGGACGAAGTTATATATGGGAGATATATCCAAATCTGAACCGATCTCGAAAAAAATTGGCAAATGTATTTCTGAGCTGTATTTGATATATTTTCCCAAATATTGTTGTTACAGAGTGCATATTACGGCTGCGGAGAACAAAAATAACAGTGTATATGGGAGCTATAGCTATATCTGAAGCCCGATCTTCATCAAATTTCACATACTACCTTCTAGACTCAATTCGGTCGTAAGTGCCGAATTCCATCCCATTTGGACAAATATTAGACGTTTGGTGCACAATAAAATGTAAATCGGACGAAGTTATATATGGGAGCTATATCCAAATCTGAACCCGATCTCGATAAAATTTAGCAAAGGTATTTCTGAGCTGTATTTGATATATTTTCCCATATATTGTTGTTACAGAGTGCATATTACGGCTGCGGAGGACAAAAATAACAAATCGGATGAACAATATATATGGGAGCTATAGCTATATCTGAACCGATTTCGATCAAATTTGGCATACTAGCTTCTAGACTCAATTCGGTCGTAAGTTCTAAATTTCATCCCATTTGGAAAAATATTAGACGTTTGGTGCACAATCAAAGGTAAATCGGACGAAGTTATATATGGGAGATATATCCAAATCTGAACCGATTTCGATCAAATTGGGCATACTTATTTTCAGGTCTAATTTGGTTATATGTGCAAAATTCCATACTATTCGGACTGATATTACATGTTTGGTGCGCGATAAAAAGCAAATCGGACGAAGATATATATGAGAGCTATATCTAAATTTTGACCGATTATCTCCAATTTCAATACAGTTCGTCCTTGGGCCAAACAAATGATTTGTGCAAAATTTCATCTGGATAGGACAATAAATGCGATCTGTACTTTGTTTACAAAAATACATGGACAGACGGACGGACAGACAGACGGACGGACATGCAAAAATCGACTCAAAATGTGATTCTATGCAGATCATCAAAAGGAACTATGGGTCTATCTAGTTTCCTTTTGCCTGTTACAAACAAATGCACAAAGACAGGTACACCACCTTGTGGTGTAGGGTATAAGCATGGAAACATTTGGCAAACACATAAAATCTGATATGTGTCAGTCCCAGCCTGCCCCGGATGTGCAAATGTGTTTTCCGTTTCAGTTTTTTTTTTAATTTTTTTGTTTTTTTTTCAGATTTTTTTTTTTTAATTTTTCCAAAACGTGTGAAAAATATCAAAACTGTTGTCTTTGCTGTGTTGTATAATTATCGTTTAATGAGTATAAATAATTGTATTTAATAATATATGTATATGTTGTATTTAGAGAATATTTAAAAGTTGTTTAAACAGTTTTAAACCATTTTATGAAGTGTTTTTTTTTTTTTTTGGATTATTTTTAAATTTTTTTCCTTTTTTTTTGATTTTTAAAAATAGTTGATTTGTTGATATAGCTTTGCTTGGATGTAAACAAAGGGCTAAAGGAAAATTGTTCAGTATTTATTTGTTTATTTTTTTTATTTTTTTTTTACAACGGCATCAATGAATTTGTTGTTTCCATTCACAGCTTTTGCTTTTATTGTTGTTGTAACCTTGTAAATATATTTATTTTGTAGTAATTTATGTTTGGTTTTGGATTTTTGTTTGTAGGTCAGATTAGAAATGTTTGTGATTTTTATTATTTTTTTTTTATTTATTTTTTATTATTTTTATTTATTTTTTATTAAATATTAAGACCTGGAGGTCTTCTCATTGAAGAGCTGAAGGTCTTCTCATAGAAGACGTGGAGAAGACCTGGAAGTCTTCTCATAGAAGACCTGGAAATCTTCTCATAGAAGAGCTTGAGGTGTTTTCATAGAAGAGCTGAAGGTCTTCTCATAGAAGTGCTGAAGGTCTTCTCATAGAAGAGCTGGAGGTCTTTTCATGGAAGACCTTGGAGGTCTTCTCATACAATCCTCATAAAACTCCTGAATTAGGTCTTCTCATAAAATTCCTGAAGGAGGTCTTCTCATAAAAGTCCTGAAGGTGGTCTTCTTTTTATAAAAGTTTTGAAGGCGGTCTTTTCATAGATGCCCAAAAGATGGTCTTCTCAAGGTCTCCTCAAGGAAGGAAAATACTTAAAATTCTGCTTTGGACAGACTTCCAAACCTCTCTTGCCTGTAGAAGATTTAGAGTTGCTCCATTTTTTACTACCCGTCTGTGGAAATCACTCTAGCTTCCGAACGAAATTGTTTCAAAATTGGTGCTTGAAGTTCGTAGTGGATACTACAGCCTAACACAGAAAATTGTCTGTGCAGGCTCACGTCTTCGTATAGCCCCCATACAACGATACCAACCAATATTCGGTATTTTGATGATTTTAGCGACATTATTCACCGGAATTCTTTCAAATTTGGTAGTTGAAGTTCGTAATGGATACTACAGCCTAGGACAGAAAATTGTGTGTGCTGGTCCACGTCTTCGTATAGATGCTACAGCCTAAGACAGAAAATTGTCTGTGCAGGTCCACGTCTTCGTATAGCCCCCATATAACGGTACCTCCCGATATTCGATATTTTGATGATTTTAGCGACATTATTCACCGATTTTTTTAATGGCTTATGACAAAAGTTACTTTTGCAGGTCGTCCATGTCATCGTAGAGACCCTAATATTACAGCTACATTCGGCATTTTTAAGATTTTAACAGAATTTTTAACGGATTTTATTGTTTTCGAGAATTGCCAAATTCATTCTAAATGGTGGAGGGTATTCAAAGTTCGGCCCGGCCTAACTTACAGCTTCTTTTTCTTGTAATTTATTTATTTACTGCCAAGTGTCTGCTACTTCGTTGCGGAAGTTAATTTATTATTGACTTAATAGAAAAGTATTTTACCATTTCAAATAACTTCTGTAAATATATAAAAAAACTAGATACTAATCCAGGAGGTTTTCCCATAGAATACCTGGAGGTCTTCTCATAGAAGTCTTCTTATAGAAGACAGGGAGGTCTTCTCATAGAAAACCTTGGAGGTCTTCTCATAGAAGACCTAGAGGTCTTCTCATAGAAGACCTAGAGGTCTTCTCATAGAAGACCTAGAGGTCTTCTCATAGAAGACCTAGAGGTCTTCTCATAGAAGACCTAGAGGTCTTCTCATAGAAGACCTAGAGGTCTTCTCATAGAAGACCTGGAGGTCTTCTCATAGAAGACCTGAAGTTCTTCTCATAGGAGACCTGGAGTTCTTCTCATAGAAGACCTGGAGTTCTTCTCATAGAAAACCTGGAGGTCTTTTCATAGAAGACCTAGAAGTCTTCTCATAGAAGACCTGGAGGTTTACTCATAGAAGTCCTGGAGGTCTTCTCATAGAAGACCTGGAGGTGTTCTTATAGAAGACCTTGGAGTTCTTCTCATAGAAGACCTTGGAGGTCTTCTCATAGAAGACCTTGGAGGTCTTCTCATAGAAGACCTTGGAGGTCTTCTCATAGAAGACCTGGAGGTGTTCTTATAGAAGACCTTGGAGTTCTTCTCATAGAAGACCTTGGAGGTCTTCTCATAGAAGACCTTGGAGGTCTTCTCATAGGTAACGGAGAAGACCTTGGAGGTCTTCTCATAGAAATCCTAGAGGAGTTCTTCTAGTAGAAGTCCTGAAAAAGAAGCCCTGAAAAAAGGCCTTTTCATAGAAGGTCTCTTCATGAAATCTCTGAAGAAGCTCTTCTCATAGAAGTCCTGAAGAAGCTCTTCTCATAAAATTCCTGAAGCAGACCTTTTCATAGAAGTCCTCTAGAAGGTCTTCTCACCTGAAGACCTGAATCAGGTATTTAGGAAAATACTTAAAATTCTTCTTTGGGCAGACATCCAGACCTTAAGAAAATTTGGAGGGTTGCTACTGTGTACAGAAGACTTTGAGGTCTTCTTTGGTCCATATGAGAACTGTAGGTTTTCTATAGCCTACAGAGAGCCTTGAGGTTTTCGCCTGTTCATGGAAGACCTAGACGGTTTCTATTGTCCTCGAGGTTTTCTGATTTCTGTATAAGACCAATAGAACCTGATGGAGAACTATTGTCTATAGAGGTCCTCATTTACACAGACTGACTTCTCGGACAAAATTTCACAGTTCTAACAATGTGGTATCATTTTGTACCCGTCATACCCTTAAGCCAGATACAACTAAAAGCCCCAAATTCACCATAGAGTACAAATTATTAAATTATTAGTACGGAATATTGTAAGAAAATATTTAAATTCTGACCTAATAATAATGATGAACCATTTTCAACCTACTCTAAAAGTACGAAATACCACAATTCTAACTTAATTTGCTTTTTGTTCCATTTTGTACTTTTAGTACCATTTGGAACCTATGAAAATCCCGACTTTTTTGTAAAAATTACAATGTCGGCTTTTCAAAATCGTTGTTCGATTTTAAGATCATATTTGTAGTCTTTTTTCTCTTTAATATGAGTCCAAAAATATTCAATGAATAACGTATTTAATTTGATGTTTTTTTTTTTTAATAATGACCACCAAGGAGTCAAAAAATTCGAAATCGACTTTAATCAGTTCTAGTTTAAAACGAAAAAATTGAAAATCGATTTTGGTCTTCTTAATCCTATTCCTCAAAAACCTATATAAAATTTAGTTGAAATTTTCATTGAGTTTCCTATGTTTCAATTTATACATTCATATGTATTTCTATTCGGAAAACATCCTGCAATAACATTATATTTTATTATCTTTTTTAGAGATTTGCCAATATTTACGTTCGCCTTCGATTGCGTCCGATTCATGTTGGATATTTCAAATGTCTCGAATCAATTCTCTTTTTCGTTTTTGTTTATTTATTTAACATCGAGAACGAGAACTACAAGTTGATGGATATTTGTGTCATAAGATAAAGTCGACAGATAACACAATGGACAGATTGTGGGCCCTCTTACCCTCCCACACCCGTTTTGCCTGATCGAAACCAGAAAGAGCGACTAGTTGATAGAAAATCAATTACTGTGCCATAAGCTTTCCTCGGAAAATTGATGGGTTAGTGGTCAAGAAAATGCTTTGTTTACAATTTTTTGTTGTCCAGCCAGTAGTTGCTGGACTTTCCTCTGTGTGGAGTAGAATAACGAAAAAGATAGGAACAAACACGTCCACTGCCAAACTGACAAGTCAACACATTTCTTGGCAGTTATGCGATGACAGTTTTTCTTTTCTGCTTCGAGCTTTTCTCTTCGATTTTCTCATATCTTACATTTTTTTGTTGCTTTCGAATTTATTATTGGAGGAGGACGTGTTTTCTGTGTGCCCCATCGTTGTTGTCAGTTTTAGTTTAGAATGTCAATAAAAAAGCGGGCAAAAAAAACGGAACAAGAAGGCAAAACAACTATTGTCTTCAAGGACTTTCAAGGAGATCAACAAGGCTGATAGGAGAGTACGACAACTCAAATGGGCGGAGATGAGGGCAGATGCGAATTTGAAGCAAAAGAGGGCTTACGTTTTTATTGTTCCATTTCTTCTATAAGAAAACCATAAGAAGACCTTTCGATCTTCCATAAGTAGACCAAAGTTTAAGTTTCTACTGAAGAAGACCACCTTCTGGTGGCCTTCTATAGAAAAAGACCACCTTCTGGTGGCCTTCTATAGAAGAAGACCACCTTCTGGTGGCCTTCTATAGAAGAAGACCACCTTCTGGTGGCCTTCTATAGAAGAAGACCACCTTCTGGTGGCCTTCTATAGAAGAAGACCACCTTCTGGTGGTCTTCTATAGAAGAAGACCACCTTCTGGTCTTTTATAAAAGAAGAAAACCACCTTCTGGTCTTCTATAGAAGAAGAAGGCCACCTTCTGGTCTTCTATAGAAGAAGAAGGCCACCTTCTTGTCTTCTATAGAAAAAGAAGACCACCTTCTGGTCTTCTATAGAAAAAGAAGACCACCTCCTGGTGTTCTATAGAAGAAGAAGACCACCTGCTGGTCTTCTATAGAAGAAGACCACCTGCTGGTCTTCTATGGAGAAGAAGACCACCTTCTGGTCTTCTATGGAGAAGAAGACCACCTTCTGGTCTTCTATAGAAAAATTCCACCTGCTGGTCTTCTATAAAAGAAGACCACCTTCTGGTCTTCTATGAAGAAGAAGACCACCTTCTGGCCTTCTATGGAAGAAGACCACCTTCTGGTGGACTTCTATAGAAGAAGACCACATTCTGGTGGCCTTCTATAGAAGAAGACCACCTTCTGGTGGCCTTCTATAGAAGAAGACCACCTTCTGGTGGCCTTCTATGGAAGAAGACCACCTTCTGGTGGACTTCTATAGAAGAAGACCACCTTCTGGTGGACTTCTATAGAAGAAGACCACCTTCTGGTGGACTTCTATAGAAGAAGACCACCTTCTGGTGGACTTCTATAGAAGAAGACCACCTTCTGGTGGACTTCTATAGAAGAAGACCACCTTCTGGTGGACTTCTATAGAAGAAGACCACCTTCTGGTGGACTTCTATAGAAGAAGACCACCTTCTGGTGGACTTCTATAGAAGAAGACCACCTTCTGGTGGTCTTCTATAGAAGAAGACCACCTTCTGGTGGTCTTCTATAGAAGAAGACCACCTTCTGGTGGTCTTCTATAGAAGAAGACCACCTCCTGGTGGTCTTCTATAGAAGAAGACCACCTTCTGGTCTTCTTTGGAAGAAGACCACCTTCTGGTCTTCTTTGGAAGAAGACCACCTTCTGGTCTTCTTTGGAAGAAGACCACCTTCTGGTCTTCTTTGGAAGAAGACCACCTTCTGGTCTTCTTTGGAAGAAGACCACCTTCTGGTCTTCTTTGGAAGAAGACCACCTTCTGGTCTTCTTTGGAAGAAGACCACCTTCTGGTCTTCTTTGGAAGAAGACCATCTTCTGGTCTTCTGTAGAAGAAGACCACCTTCTGGTGGTCTTCTATAGAAGAGGACCACCTTCTGGTCTTTTATAAAAGAAGAAAACCACCTTCTGGTCTTCTATAGAAAAAGAAGACCACCTTCTGGTCTTCTATAGAAAAAGAAGACCACCTCCTGGTGTTCTATAGAAGAAGAAGACCACCTGCTGGTCTTCTATGGAGAAGAAGACCACCTTCTGGTCTTCTATAGCAGAAGATCACCTTCTGGTCTTCTATAGCAGAAGACCACCTTCTGGTCTTCTATAGCAGAAGACCACCTTCTGATCTTCTATAGAAGAAGACTTCTTGGTCTTCTACGGAAGAAGACTTCTTGGTCTTCTACGGAAGAAGACCTCTTGGTCTTCTACGGAAGAAGACCTCTTGGTCTTCTACGGGAGAAGACCTCTTGGTCTTCTACGGAAGAAGACCTCTAGGTCTTCTATAGAAGAAGACCTCTTGGTCTTCTATAGAAGAAGACCACCTTCTGGTCTTCCATGGAAGAAGACCACCTTCTGGTCTTCTATGGAAGAAGACCACCTTCTGGTCTTCTATAGAAGAAGACCTTCTGGTCTTCTATGACGAAGAACGCCTGGTTTTCCAAGAGAAGACTTTCTGGTCTTCTATAGAAGAAGACCTCTTGGTCTTCTATAGAAGAAGACCTCTTGGTCTTCTATAGAAGAAGACCTCTTGGTCTTCTATGGAAGAAGACCTCTTGGTCTTCTATAGAAGGAGACCATCTTCTGGTCTTCTATGAAGAAGAAGACCTTTCGGGTATTTTATGAGAAGACCTCTAAGTCTTCTATGAGAAGACGTCTTAGTTTTCTATGAGAAGACCTCTTAGTATTCTATGAGAAGACCTCTTGGTCTTCTATAGAAGAAGACCTCTCAGTCTTCTATAGAAGAAGACCACCTTCTTGTCTTCTATAGAAGAAGACCACCTTCTGGTCTTCTATAGAAGAAGACCACCTTCTGATCTTCTATTGAAGAAGGCCACCTTCTGGTCTTCTATAGCAGAAGACCACCTTCTGGTGGCCCTCTACAGAAGAAGACCACATTCTGGTGGCCTTATATAAAAGAAGACCACCTTCTGGTGGCCTTCTATAAAAGAAGACCACCTTCTGGTGGCCTTCTATAAAAGAAGACTACCTTCTGGTGGACTTCTATAGAAGAAGACCACCTTCTGGTGGACTTCTATAGAAGAAGACCACCTTCTGGTGGACTTCTATAGAAGAAGACCACCTTCTGGTGGTCTTCTATAGAAGAAGACCACCTTCTGGTCTTTTTTGGAAGAAGACCACCTTCTGGTCTTCTGTAGAAGAAGACCACCTTCTTCTGGTGGTCTTCTATAGAAGAAGACCACCTTCTGGTCGTCTTCTATAGAAGAAGACCACCTTCTGGTGGACTTCTATAGAAGAAGACCACCTTCTGGTCTTCTTTGGAAGAAGACCACCTTCTGGTCTTCTTTGGAAGAAGACCACCTTCTGGTCTTCTTTGGAAGAAGACCACCTTCTAGTCTTCTTTGGAAGAAGACCACCTTCTGGTCTTCTATAGCAGAAGACCTCGTAGTCTTCTATTAGAAGACCTCCTGGTCTTCTATGAGAAGAGCTCCTAGTCTTCTATGAAAAGACCTCTAGGTCTTCTATGAGAAGAACTCCTAGTCTTCTATGAGAAGACCTCTAGGTCTTCTATGAGAAGAACTCCTAGTCTTCTATGAGAAGACCTCTAGGTCTTCTATGAGAAGAGCTCTAGGTCTTCTATGAGAAGACCTTCTGGTCTCCTTTTGGCCTTTTTTGAAGGAAGTTCTTCTTCTTCTTTTATACAAATTTTCTCTTTGTGTAAACACACACCCCAAACCTCCCTTCAAACATGTCGTCTGCCAACAACAGGAAATGTTAACGCCCAAACTAACACCAAACAAAACGCAGAATCACACATTCATCTCAGCCAGAAACAACATAAAATCTTTAATGTTTGTAGCAAAGCAAATGGTATGTTAGGGGGGAGATGTATAATGTGTGGGAAGAGGGTGTGACCCCCTAGACTCGGAGGCGAGTCTAAGTGGCGGGTAGTTAACAACGCAGTTAAGTAATCTCTGCTGGCAAGCATCCATTATGCCATAAAAACTGAAGTAGTTAATGTCACTGTTGCAGCCGAACATGCTGCCACGCATGGTGGCCAGCTAGCCAACGAACCACTCATCCATACCGCCCCTGTCCTCCATCCACCCCGCGGAACATTGTTGCATTTAAATCATTTCGTTGACGTTTTCATGAATGAAATGCAAGTGAAAGTGAAAATGCAGAACCATCTAAAATTTCCCTGGATGCATTTTCATTAGGTTGTCCATGTGTGTGTGTGCATGTACATGTGTGTCTGACTGCGTGCATGACCTGCTCTAGGCTAAAAATAAACTTTTGCGTTTCTCTGAACTCATTCGGACATTCATTTATTCATTCATTCACGTCGTCTTTTTTTCAGCTGGGGTTTGTCGAATCAGGCATTTTTATAATCTTTACATTTTTCGCCCTTCCTCGACCCATCCCCCATGTCCTTCAACCTCTCGAAGAGAGGAAAAAAGCATCTGTTTTAATGCAGCCACAACTATTCGGGGGGAGGGAGGGTAATTTTTCTTTATTTCATTTGTTTTCATTTCATTTTGTTCGGAAATAAACAAAAACAACAACAGCAACGAGCGACGCCGACGACGACGATGAAGCTTTTGTGGGTCAACGCTTTCCAATGAGGTTAAATATGACGAAATCACTACAACAACAACAATAATATACACACTCGCACACACACACCCGCACTTCCTACGACACCCTCCATGGCAGACACAACACACAGGCCCCCAAAAAGGATTTCTCTGGTATTTTAAACCACGAGAAGAACAGTTACAGCAACAACAACAAAAACACTATCGGCAGTCCTCCCACCCACCTCCACCTCCAGCAGGCCAACAGCCCATTCAAGGCTAAAATGTTGTTTGAAAACCGAGAAAAAAACACTAACCGTTCAAGGAAATTCTTTTACACCAAAACATGGCCATGCGAAGGAATGTTGGGTGTGAGGTGATCGGGGGGAGAGTGCGAGGAGGAAGAGAGTGTCGAAGTGGAAGGGTGGAGACATTTTAAATGTCCTTTAAATTAGGCCAACGATGAATATTTGAGACATAAACAATTGAAGAAAAAAAAACGAAACAAATGGCTATCGAAAGGGAGGGGGCTGAACCTATCTAAACAAGGACTGGCGGAGTTCAAATTTCCAAGAAAATAATCTTGAATATATGTAAAGTTATAAAAAAAAATTGGAAGACCAGAGGGTTGTTTATAGAGGACCAACATGTTCTTTATAGAATTCCCAAAGATACCCTCGTTCAAGCTTAATAGGATCGTATTATACAGGGTGAGGTGAAAAAAAACTGCAATCACTCGTCCGACAGCTGTTAAAATTATTCCAGTGACAGTTCATTATATTGTTTACAAGCGTACCAGAGCATATTGGTGAGAATTTTTTGTCGGAGGGTCGGCAAAACCGACTGATATTTTTTAACTTCTTATTCTTAGGAAGGTCAACTTAAAAATGGGTAGCAAAGACTACATTGGAAATTATAGTAGGAGATCACCTGATTTGTTTAGCACACTAAAAAGCCTTTTTATTACCAGAGAGCCTTCTTACATTAGATCAGAAGACCATCCTTAAAAAAGGTCCCAGATAGCCTACTTATAGAACACCACAAATTCTTCTAAAATATGACCTAAAAATATTTTTACAGAATTCTTTCTGGTCAGGGAAGACCAACAGGTATTTCTACAGAAGCTCCGAGGGTCTTCTTATGAAAGTCCAAGAAGCCTTCTTATGGAATCTGGTATTCCAGGCTCTTCTATGTAAAGGTCTTTTAACAAAAGAAGAACATCTTTTTATAAAAGATAGGTAGTCTAAAAAAGCATTTAATTATAGAACACCAGATAGTATAAACCGGTTCTTCTAATCAAAGACAAGGAGGTCTTCCGATAGAAGATCAAAAAGGCTTCTAGCAGAACATCTGTTGGTTTTTTTTTTTTTTTTTTTTTTTTTTTTTGAAGACCAGACCAGCCCAGAATATATTTTTGTAGTGAGGTTTCTTGTCATTTTACAGAAGACCAAAACATCTGCCATAAAAGAAAAAGGAAGGACTTCTTATAGAAGAGTAGAATATCTTCTGGCACAAAAGCAGAAGGTTCTCCTACGATGGATCAGAAAGCAAAGGGATCTTCTTTTAGTTTCTGAGGTAGTTTTGAGAATACCACAAGATATAAGACGACCTTGTGATTTTGAGAATACCACAAGTTCTTCTAATAGAGTACAGATAAAACCATTTTATGGAGGATCAAAACATCTCCTAATAGTAGATCAGAAATTCTTTCCATTCCATGTCGAATATATCATGACTTTTGATATAATCAGCTCTCCAAGCTATTGCAAATGATTTTAAAGAATAGTACAGAGCTCCATAATGCCGTTGTGTTCATTATTTTGTTGTTACAAAATGTTCAGGCTTAATCCCTTTATTGTTGTTTTTTATAAAAACAACGTTTGTTTTTGTAATCACGCTATCTTTCGAACGAATTGAGATAGAAGGCTAAAATTTTGCTGATGTGCTTATTTTTCCAGTAGGCAGGTTAAGTTCGTAAATGGGCCATGTGGGTCCACGTTTTCGTATAGCCCCCATATATAAGTACCTCCCGATATTCGGTATTTTGCTGATATATCAGTACCCCCCCCCCCCCCCCACATTCGGTAGGTACAATACCCACCCACAGAAATTTTTTGAGATGTCGTATTTGACGTTCGTAGTGGATGCTATAGCCTGTGACAGAAAACTGTCTATGCTGGTCCAGGTCTTTGCACAGCACCGATATAACGGTATCGCCCTATAGTTTGGTTCTAGAGATAAGTATTTTAAGTCACATACAATTGAGAAGTATTTTTAATGGTGTCCTATAAGTAGAAGAGTATTTAAAGGTTTTCCATAGCCAGGAGACCTCCCATATATCCATAGAACTTCGAAAGATCTTATATAAATTCTAAAACCTCCAAAGATGCTCTACCAGTAGAAAACTTTTTTAAAAGCCTTCTATGGGCATAACACCTAGTAAAGGTCATTCTAAAGAGCTTATACAAAAAAAAAGAACTTCTAAATGCCTTCTTTAAATAGAAGTCCTATTTTGGTCTTCTATACATAGAAGACGTTCTGAAAGTCTTCCATATAGAGAAGAGGGATTTCTAAAGATATATATGCATTTTAAAGTCCTTTATATAAAGTTCAAAGGGTTTCGGTATAGAAATTACCGTTTATTTCAAGTTTCGAATTTAAATATGGTAATGGCTTATGACAAACAAGGCCTATGTAGGCTATATTCGGTATTTTTAAAATTTTAACAGAATTTTTTAAGGACTTTATTTTTTGAAAATTTCCAAATTTGTTCCAAATGGTGGAGGGTATTCAAAGTTCGGCCCGGCCGAACTTACTGCTTTTTAACTTATTATATCTATTATTTATTTATTATTTGCTTGATTCACAATATTTAATTATTGTATTTAATGTAATGAGTTTTATAAATTATAAATAACGTGTATTATTATTCTTCAATTTTTAAAAATTAATTATTTTTCTAAGGATTTTTATTCAATTTCTATTTTTTTTTTTTTTTTTTTGTTTCAAAATTTCATATTAATTTCCTAACATTTATTTTTATAATTTCTATACAATTTTTTTATTTTATTTTTTTATTTTTTTTTTAAATTAATTTATAAGGTTTTTATTTTTTTAAGGATTTTTAATTCAATATTTATTTTTTATTTTGTGGTTTTAATTTTCTTATTAATTTTTTAAGCATTTATTATATAAAGTATGATTTTTTATACATCTTTTTTTTATTTTAGACTTCTCTTTTATATTTTTCTCATTAGTTTATTATTTTTTTTTAATTTCATGTCACTTATGGCTTCTTAATAATTCAATTATTTCTTAGTTTGTAAAACTTTTATTTTTTAGTAAAAATTTTGTTCGCTTTGTTTTTGTTTTCAGTTAATTTTCATATATTTTTTAATTTTTTTTATAATATTTTTTTTTATTCCTTTATTTTGTGGTGATTTAAGAATTTCTATTTAATATTTATTTTTTAATAATAATTTAGGTTTCGTTCATGTATTTTATTTATTTTTTAAATTATAATTTTTTTATTTAATGTTTTATTTTTAATTGTTTTATTTATTATTTATTTTTCTACTATTTATTTATATTTTAAATTTATTACCCATTATTTTTTAATTCATTTATTTTATTTTCGCTAATATTTTTTTAATTATATTTTTTATTATGTAATTATCTTTAGTTTTTTAGTTATTATTTTTATTTTTTATTATTTTTTTCAGTTCTTATTTTTTATGATTTTATTTTTGTAGGCTATTTATTATTTTTTTTTCTTCTTTTAATTTTTCTTTTTAACATTTTATTCACTTCAAGTTTTATATTAATTTTTAAAGGAATAAAATTGATGAGTAAAAATATTATTATGTAAATTTATGTATGTAATATATTTATTTTATTACTGTTATTTTATTTATTCCTTGTATTTTTTTTATTAATTTTAATTTATTTTATTGATTTTGAAAATTTTTATTTTATCTCTTATTTTATTATTTTTACTTATTTTAAAATTTAATTTTTTTTTTTGTTAGTTTTGATTAAATTATGTTATAATGTTAAACTTAAACTAGTATATATTTTATGAGCTTTTATTTATTTATTATTTATTTATTTATATAGATTTAATTTTTTAATTTTTCTTTAATTTTTTTTATTTTTCTGTTTGATTTTATACCCTCCACCCTTTGTAACTCCTCGAAATAAACATTTAGACCCCACAAAGTGTATATATTCTAGATCAGAGTAAAATTCTATGTCGAGTATCAGTCGGTTTTGCCGACAGATGTATACCCTCAGCCAATGATCTATTATTAAAATATATTTTGTCTTCTGTTATGATTATTCAAATTGTTGGCCCTCTATGGAGTAGGTTCCGAAGAATTTTTTTTTTGTTTTTCAAAATCTTGAACCCTATGTGGGCGAGGTCCCAGAAGAAATGGTCCGATCCCTATCATCTTTATAACAGAACTTGTGTTGATGGAAATATAGAAATGTCCGAAGATTGAATGGGATCGGATGTTAATTTCGGGTTATATTCAATATTTTGACCCCTTGTGGGGGGGATACCAGAAGGAGTGCGCCAAAATATATTCTATCTTCACAGCAGATCTTGTGTCAGTAAAAATAATGAGATGTGTGAAATATGAAGAGAATCGGATGCTTATTTCAGATTTTATATAACGATTATAACTATTCAAAACGTTGACCCTTTTGTGGGGGAAGTACAACAAGGAGTGGACCGATATTGTCTAGCTCCGAACTCGATCTAAGTTTAATTATAATATTACAATGTACCAAGTTTGGACCAAATCGGATACTCCCTTCGAGAGTGATCATGCGCACCAGCCAAGATAGATAGGGCGGACAAACGGACATCGCTAGATCGACTCCAAATGTCTTGAAACGGATATTTTTTAGTTATTTTTACGAAATATAATTTATTTGTTATTATTTTTGTTTTAGTTCGATTTATTTACATTCAAGGATTATTATTTCTCTGTAAATCTTTTTTTAATTATTTAATTATTTTTTTTTTTTAATTTTTTTTATTAAGTTTTTTGAGAGAATTTGTTTTTTTTTTTTTTTTGGTTTTTAATTTTTTTTATTAAGTATTTTATTTTTTATTAAATATTTTATTTTTTATTTAATTTATTTTATATTTTCGAATTTAATTTCAAGACGTTAGACAGGAATATTTTATTTTTTTTATTTATTTATTTATTATTTATTATTATTATATTTATATATTATATATATATATATATATATATATATATATATATATATATATATATATATATATATATATATATATAGATATATATATATATATATATATATATATATATATATATATATTATATTATTTATTTATTTATTTATTTATTTATTTTATTTATTTATTAATTTTTCATAATTTTTATTCATATTTTTTTAATATTTTTTTCTGTTGTTATTCCTATTTTTTAATCCAATTCGTTAACTGTGTTTTATTATAAATTTTCTGGTTACATTTATTTTTATTATTATTTTTTTTTTTTTTTTGTTATGTAAATTATTTACTTTAAAATATTTTTTATTTTTTTTTTTAAATTTATATTTCATTTTTAGTTAATTAGTTATTTTTATTTCTTGATTTTTTCCTTTATTTCACATTTTTGTCTTATTTATTCATTATATTATATTATTATATATTATTTTTATATTATTATATATTATTTCATTAATATTTAAAATTTGTGTTTTAATTTTAATTTTTATCTCTATTTTATTAAAGTTCACAATTTATATTTAAATTATTCCAAGAGTTTTTTTCTATTTTATGTATTTAAATCTATTTTATAATCTTGTATATTTTTAACGTTATTGGTGAAATTGCTAAAAGACACATTTGTTTATTGTTGTTGTATTTTTACTCCATTTCATTATTATACTAATATTTAATATTTTATATTTGTCGCTCAATTTGTCTTTAATTTATTTTTGTTTACATTTTTCGTGTTCTCTAATTAATTTTTTATTTTCAATTTTTTTATTTCAAAAAATTATTTTATTTTATTATTATTTTTTTTTTTTTTTTTTTGTTAAAAATACAATTTGTTTTATTTCGAAATAATTTTTTTCTTCCTATAATAATTTCCATTTTTCTTTTCACTCCACATACATATATATTAAATTTATATAATTTCTAAATTTTCTTTATTTTTTCAATTTTCACTACCGGAAATGGTTGTTGGTTGGTTGTTTAGTTTTTTTTTTTCAAACGGAAGATTCAACGACGAAAAACTAGTTGTCGACGTGACATTGGAGAGTTGCGAAACATTTACTCTGCAATTTTTATTTGCATTTGAAAATTGTTACGTTTGACGAAATCGGAGAATAGAAATGAAATAAACATTGGTTGGTTAGTTAGTTGAGAAGATTGGTAACAGGGTTGGTTAGCTATGGTTAGCCAGATGGCTATTCTGGCTGACTGGTTGGCTATTCCGTTGTTATCGCACGCGTTGCTTGAATAAGACTGAATTGTTGGTGTTGAGTTGTGTTTCCATGCCAAACCTTTTGCACAGCGAACAGAACGGAACCGAACAGAATGAAAAACAACAAAAAGAATGTTTTTCAGAAAAAAAAATAAATACACAAGAAGAACAACAAGAACCATATGAAAGTAATGACTAACAACAACAGCCAGCTGGAAAAAGAGGAAGAAGAAGAAAAACAGAGCAGAAATATAAGAACAACAAAAACATTTTCATTCATTCTTTTGCCAAAGAGGACGGGATGTCTTTGTTGTTGTTGACGATGTTTTGCCGCTTTTTAAATGCCATGCCAGGCATTGCAGTTTCGGCTCGATGGCTGTCGTTGAGGTTGTGGTTGGATCTAGTCCATCCAAACCTCCTTAATATGGCATGGGGGAACTTGGAATGGTGCCATCAATCCTAGTGTGCACAGATGTGTTTTGAGTAACACTTCTGCAAACAAACTTTGCTCTCCAACAACGCTACTCAGGGTCACCGGTCACACTCAAACCAAATAATTGATGAGGTTGTGTCTGATGTTCTAACAACAAGGGATTTCTTTTATTTTGAAAATTTCGGAAGAGAGTATTTTTTCGGTGGGTTTCTCTATCAGACATCTCTTCTCTCGAAAACCAATAATTGATTGTTTTTCTGATAACAGAGTACACTGGGGGAAAATAAAATATGGACAGGAAAAACAGAGGCAGAGAAGTGGATTTTTGAAGAATATTTTTTTCAAGGACCAAAGGACAAATAAACGTGGATTTTTTAAAGAATATTTTTTCAAGCACCATTAAAAGTGGATTTTTTAAAGAATATATTTTCAAGGATTAAATAAACCTGGATTTTTTAAATAATATATTTTCAAGGATCAAATAAACGTGGATTTTTTAAAAAATATTTTTTCAAGGATCAAATAAAGATAATTTTTTCAAGGATCAACGGATTAATACACTTGGATTTTTTAAAGATTTTTTTTTCAAGGACAAAAGAAACGTGGATTTTATTAAAGAATATTTTTTTAAGGATCAACAAACGTGGATTTTTTAAAGAATATTTTTTCAAGGACCAATAGAACGTGGATTTTTTAAAGAATATTTTTTCAAGGACCAATAGAACGTGGATTTTTTAAAGAATATTTTTTCAAGGACCAATAGAACGTGGATTTTTTAAAGAATATTTTTTCAAGGACCAAAAGAAACGTGGATTTTTTAAAGAATATTTTTTCAAGGATCCAAATAAACGTGGATTTTTTAAAAAATATTTTTTCAAGGATCCAAATAAACGTGGATTTTTAAAAAATATTTTTTCAAGGGCCAAATAAACGTGGATTTTTTAAAAAATATTTTTTCAAGGACCATAGAAACGTGAATTTTTTAAAAAATATTTTTTCAAGGGCCAAATAAACGTGGATTTTTTAAAAAATATTTTTTCAAGGACCATAGAAACGTGAATTTTTTAAAAAATATTTTTTCAAAGACCATAGAAACGTGAATTTTTTAAAAAATATTTTTTCAAGGACCATAGAAACGTGAATTTTTTAAAAAAATATTTTTTTCAAGGACCAAAATATCAATAATCCTGCATTTTTAAAAAAAAATATTTTTTCCACGTTTCTTTGGTCAAAAAAAAATATTCTCTAAAAAAATCCATATTTCTTTGGTCTTTGAAAAAATATTCTTTAAAAGTCCATGTTTTTGTCCTTTGGTCCTTGAAAAAATATTCTTTAAAAAAATCCACGTTTCTTCGGTCTATGAAAAAATATTCTTTAAAAGATTACGTTTTTGTCCTTTGGTTCTTGAAAAAATATTCTTTGAGAGTCCACGTTTTTGTCCTTTGGTCCTTGAAAAAATATTCTTTTAAAGTGCAAGTTTTTGTCCCTTGGTTCTTGAAAAAATACTCTTTAAAAGTCCAGGTTTTTGTCCTTTGGTTCTTAAAAAAATATTCTTTAAAAGTCCACGTTTTTGTCCTTTGGCCCTTGAAAAAATATTCTTTAAAACATACACGTTTATTGATCCTTGAAAAAATATTCTTTAATAAAATCCACGTTTCTTTGGTCCTTGAAAAAATATTCTTTAATAAAATCCACGTTTCTTTGGTCCTTGAAAAAATATTTTTTTTAAAAATCCACGTTTCTTTGGTCCTTGAAAAAATATTTTTTTTAAAAATCCACGTTTACTGATCCTTGAAAAAATATTCTTTAAAAAAATCCACGTTTCTTTGGTCCTTAAAAAATATTCTTTTAAAAATCCACGTTTCCTGGTCCTTAAAAAATATTCTTTTAAAAATCCACGTTTCCTGGTCCTTAAAAAATATTTATTAAAAAATCCACGTTTCCTGGTCCTTAAAAAATATTCTTTAAAAAATCAAAGTTCCCTGGTCCTTGAAAAAATATTCTTAAAAAAATCCATGTTTCTTTGGTCCTTGAAAAAATATTCTTTAAAAAAATCCACGTTTTCTGGTCCTAAAAAATATATTCTTTAAAAAATCCACGTTTATAGATCCTTGAAAATATATTTCTAACAAAATCCGCGTTCCTTCGGTCCTTTAAAAAATATTCTTAAAAAAATCCAGGTTTCTTTGGTCCTTAAAAAATATTCATAAAAAATCCACTTTCCTTTGGTCCATGAAAAAATATGCTTAAAAAAATCCACGTTCCCTTTGTCCTTCAAAAAAATATTTTTTCTAGGACCAAACAAACGTGAATTTTTTTAACGAATATATTTTCAAAGACCAATAGACACTTAATCGTGGAATTTTTAAAGGAATTTAAAAATGTTTCATAAGTATTAAATCAATGTGGATTTTATGAATAATATTTTTTGACCAATAAATGTGATTTTTTTTTTGAAATATTTTATCAAGGACCAAAAGATGTGAATCTTTTGTAAAGGATACATTTTTCTAACCCACTGTCTGTTAACATGTTATCTCTCACATGTTATCTCTCACATGTCCCCACATCTACGCTTCTGTGAGAAATCCACTCTCAATTTTACATTAATTTCCACCGTAAGCTGTTCTCTCTCAAACTTCCAACTCTCTCTCTGTTTGCAGATTGGAAAAGAGTCGATGAAGGGAATTCGCATTGGTTTGTTATTGTTATTGTTTTTCAAATGAAAACATGTGAGGAAAAACGATGGAAACGAATTCGAAGAAGAACAACAAAAGTTGTTACACGTGATTCAAAATGTTTTGTGGTCTTCGTGTGTGTGTGTGTCGACAGCTGTTGGTTTGTTTTGGTTACAGCCACTGTTGCTGTCGCCGAGAAGGTTGTGTCTGGTGGAGGTTGGATGTTTGAGAACTGACTGACGATACAAAAAAAGTGTTAAACAATTTACATAACACCTACACCTCGACTTTGTAGTTCTTCCATACAACAGAAGTGGGTAATAAAAAAAGGTTTATTTAAGTTGTTAAAATTGGTTTGATATTTGTTTGGGGATTTATGGGAACTATTATTGAGGTTCGCCAGTGGATTATTACAATTGTAATTTGTTTTGTCGCAAGGTTCATAGATTGATTTTTATCTGTGGACGACAATTTTGATCAAAAAGAAAGCATTTTGAATCATTGAAGGAAATTGTATAAATAGTTGGGGAATTATTTAAGAGAATTTGAGCTTCTGGAAAATATTTTGGAATTAACTTCCACATTCATTATTTAATTAATTCACACGTTTTGGTTCTTTTTTTGGAATGAGCACAATTTGAAAAGGAGCCATATCGTAGCTTTGAGTAGAATCTGCTACAATTAAAAAAACATCTGGAAATTTGACTGTCAAGATACCTGAATCGGGCCTGAGCGATATTTGGACAGACTGGGTTAGTTATAATTAATTAATTATTATTATTTTGAGTGAGGTTCGGTATTGGCTATATATGAAATTTTTGAGATTTTTTTTTTTAATATTTTCTACAGGTTTCCGAACAATAATTATAGATTTTCTGATGTATTTCCTAATAAATTTGGATTTATTAATTTTTTCGTGGTTTTCTGGAAAAAATTGGTGGACTTTCAACAGCATTATAACAATAATCGGTCCGTTCAAAAATCTTTGATTTTTAAAAATACTTTTTTAAAGATCTTTCAGGACAAAAACTGTGGATTTATATATTTTTTAATACTTTCTCGAAAAAATATTTGGATTTTTTTAAAAATATTTTTTAAGGTTTTTCGGAGCACAAAATAAAAATTTTTAAAGACTTTTCTACAAAATACGTAGACTTTTTAAATACATTTTTCAACGTCTTTCCAATCTAGAAAATTATGTTGAAAAAGAAACATTTTTCAAAGTATTCTCGCTCAAAAATCGTAGATTTTTAAAAAAATATATGAGGGACTTAATGGCAAAAAGGTTATTTTTTTAAATGAATTTTATAAACATATTTTCTAAAAGAAATTTTCGGGCAAGTATCCCTCAGCCAGAGGATATAAGATGAAAAAACTGCAACCAATTTCAGACTGCTGTCATTTCTAAGCCACTTGTCCGACAGCTGTTAAAATTGTTTATAAGCCTAAGCATTTTGGTGAGAATTTTCCAGAAAAAAAGTTATTCATGGTTCGGAATTCAAGCGTGATAGTGTGATTTCTTTATATTTGACTGGAAAACCATCAACCAATCGTTAGAGCACTCCAGCATTTAAATGTGAATAAATCTGTTGTGGTTCGTACCATAGCTCGATACAGTGATATTGATAGTGGTAGCGTAGCCCGACGTCAAGGAAGTGGACGAAATAAAACAGGAATATCAGCAGAAATGGTTCGAAAAGTAAAGAAGCGACTTGATCGAAACGCCCGCGTCGCAGTGGCCGAAAAATGGGTCGTGAGCTGAACATATCGCAATATTCCATTCGGCAAATATTGAAAAGCCATTAAAATTCCTAAAAGTGCAAAAACTTACACCGCAAAAAAAAACTCAAAAGAGCTAAAGAGTTGCTTCGCTTGGCCGAAAGTGGTGAACTACCGAATTTGGTTTTCTCCGTCTCCGATGAGAAAGCATTCATTGTCCAGCAGTTTGTAAACAAACAAAATGATCCTGTTACTTGCCAAAGAGGACAGCTGAAAATGTGCACCTTCGGTTGGCCACCAGAACTCAAGCGCCGTTCATGGTGTGGGCCGCCATAACAGACGATGTTCGCTCTACGCATGTATTAATCGACCCTGGCATCAGAATAAATGCCGATTATTATCGTGAAAATATTCTGGAGGGTGTATTAAATCCTTGGGCATGCAAAAATTTTTCCCGCTGATATCAGAATAAATACCAAATATCATCGCGAAAATATTCTGGAGGGTATTTTAAAGCCTAGGGCACGCAATGGTGACCAAAATCTCTGGATACCAATCCGTTGGACTATTGTGTCTGGAGTATTTTGGAAAGCAAGGTTAGCACAAAAAATACCAAATTGTCGACCACCTCAAGCAAGCTCTTCGCCGAGAATGGGCCAAAATACCGGAGAGCAACATTCCGGCAGCGTGTGACGGTTTTAATGGCCGTTTGAAGGCCATAATTCGTGCCAAAAGTGGCCAATTCGAACAAATCTAAACTTATTCTTAAATCTGATGCTATTTCCGACATTTGTTGCATTCATTCAATAAAATTTTAAAAATACATAGGCATTTACATGGCTGGATGTTATTCACTCTGATGCGGGGTAAGAAATCATGGAGGAATATAGAGTTAATACCGTTCTCGGAGACCATTTCCCTCCTATCGCAGCTGAAGAGCGAGAGCTGCGGCGACAAACCAGAGTATTGCACTCTTTATCGGCAAGAGTGAAAGATATGTAAAATTTCAGGATCTGAAGTCTTATACTTCGCACTTCGTAGTATTATTTAGTATTTATGGTACGAATTTCTCAAAAAATCCACCCATTCATGAACAATTTTTGAGATCTAGGTCTACGCCATTGGTACCAATAATAGTGCCAAAAAAGTACTAATTCTTAAATTTAATATCGTACATTTTAGTACTTATTCCTAAAATACCCATCCTTGTCTACAAACATAAGCCCACATGAAATGTGTCAAGATTCTAGTTCTAGAGGTAAAAAATTGTAGCTTAAAAGGCATAATTTTAAGGTATTTTTATACCTTCAGCCATATGACTAGAGAGGGAAATAACGGTTTTAGACCCTAGGTCTCTTTGGACCAAATCCGTTTCAGGATCTTTGGAGTCGATCTATGGGTGTACGTCCGTGTGTTTGGCTGGTGCGCACGATAACTCCTGAATTCGGTCCAAACTTGGTACATCGTAATATTTTTGTTAAACTTAAATCGAGTTCGGAGAGGTGCTATAACGGACCACTCCTTCAGGTACCTCCCCCACAAAAGGACGAAATTTTCAAAGTAAATATTTTACTGCACAGAAAGAGAAAGAATAATCCAATTGTGCTCCAACTTTACAAATCCAGATATGCACATCAGTTCTACAGCAGGTGCGAAAATGGACAATATTGGTTCACTCCATCAGGTGGGTCAAAATTCTAAATAATTGCAACTCTTATAAAATGTGATGCAAAGGTCGGATTGTCTAAAAATTACACACATCGCAATATTTTTATTAACCCAAGCTCTGGTGTGAAGATGGAATGGATCGGTCCACACCTTCTGTTACCTCCCCCACAAAGGTTCAAAAATTTTCAACAGCCTTGCAGCTCATAAAAAATCCAAAATCAAAATCCGATTTCATTCACACTTGGTACATCTCAATATTTCTTTTAGTACAGAATCTGTTCTAAAGATGGTAGAGATCGGACCATTTCTTCGGGTACCTCCTCCACGCAGAGATCAATGTTTTGAATAACCAAAACAATCATAAAATCCGAAATAAGCATCCCATTCTCTTCATATTTCACATATCCCATTACTTCTATTAACACAAGGTCTGCTGTGAAGATGGGATGTATCGGTCCACGCCTTCTGGTACCTCCCGCACAAAGTGTGAAATTTTTGAATATCCATAAAGCTCATAAAACGCAAAAATTGCCCCCACGCTACCATTTAGACTTGCTTCATAACCATTTTCCATCAACACAAGATCTACTATAAATATGGTAGTGATCGGACTTTTTCTTCTGGTACCCCTCCCCCACATTCAAGATTAAGATTTACTACGAATTTACAAGAAAAAAAAATCACCCTCCCAGGGTAAATTTGTGAAACGTACGTCTACTCCTTCGTACTTTGTACTGCGGTTACAATTCCATACTGGATGCAGTTTAACACCTAGAGTGAATCATATAAAAAATTTCAGGGCGTTAGGTATACTCCTTCGCACGCTAGTGCGAATAAAGTACGATTTTTGAAATATACTTTCGTACATTTTAGTACCGACGTATATTACGTCCTAGATTATTTTAGTTTGAAAGACATATTTTTCAATTAATTTTTAGTAAAGTTTAGGACGACTTTCCCAAAACCTATTTTTGCAATTTTTTTCAAGATTCTAAGGTGGCCCATATTGTCTTGACGTTGACGAGACAATCAACTGATTTTGAAAATTTGATCGGTGGCCGAAAGAAGAAATAGGTTTATAGAACCACCTCTGTATCCAAATTCCACCAGACCAAATGTATGTGCCCCACAATGGACTTCGTATAATCATAATTCCATATTTGGTCCAAATAAAGTAAATATTTCTAGAGACCACATTAATGTTCTATCAAAAGTCTGATGATGAAAGAAATCTAACCTAGGACTGTCAGATTCATTTTTTTCCCATTAAATTTTACTCTTCCAACAAATCGCCATGTCATTAAATTATCATCCCTGCAAGAATCCATTTCAATACCTAAAAAAAAATCCCTGAATATAA
Source organism: Musca domestica (assembly GCF_030504385.1). NCBI lineage: Eukaryota > Metazoa > Arthropoda > Insecta > Diptera > Muscidae > Musca > Musca domestica. Next base: position 1,645,921 of record NW_026712145.1, on the reverse strand, counting down.
AAGAGATAGATAAGTCATTAAGCTCAGATATGCAGGCAGGCATATCATCCTTCAATTCGGTGGCCTTATGTTGGTCAAATAACTTAATTGATTTGTACGATTTCATGGTGTTCTGGCTGTTGTTGTTTTTTAATTAGTTTGTAATTCTCTCCCCCAAGCCCTCCTCTCCTCGATAGCCATTGATTCATTACAAAATTGGTAAAATGCGAAACAAAGAAAAACATGCTAGTCAACAAACAAACAACAGAGAGAAAAAAACATAAACAAGCCCCCTTCGATGTTTATGAAACAAATTTCCCATGACCTTGTCTGAGCAGAAATTCTCGAAAATGAAAAACGAGTATTCCAATCGAAACAAACCCCCCAACCAACAACACATGACCAATTTACACACACACACACATTCGCGCAGACAAACAGCCGACCCCCACAGCAAAAATGTCTACAGCATTTTGTGCAATTGGAAATGACCTTTTAACCCTAATAAAATAAACACTCCCTTTGATGGGGGCAGATGCTTCTTTCAATGGTTTGAGAAAGAAACGCATTTTATTTTGTTGTTTTCATTTTGCCTCTTCTTAGAAATCCATATAAATTCCTTTCAAACACACATGTTCGCCACTGACATGTTCGGCAGACAAGCAACAATTAAAAATGTTCGCAGCAATGATATTATTACCAGCACATGTTTCCAGTTAGCCGTACTCATATGAATGAGAGAAAAAGAGAGAGAGAGAGAGACAAAAATATAGAGAGCATAGAAATTATATCGGAGACGACGCCATGTCTAGGAATCTCTGTTATGTTAACACACAACAGAAATGCCATTGGAATACAGAGAGAGAGAGAGAGAAAGGGAGAGAGTGAGAATAAAAATGATTTGCCTTAATTAAAACACTTCATTTTGGCCTCTCATCTAAGCAGACAATTTTTTTTTTATTCAAATGAAATTTTTGTTTGACAAACCAAATGGTGTGTTTGCTGCTGCCACGTATGAGTAATGAGGTTATGCAAAAAAATTATGCATTCGCCACAGGGCACCTCTGTGTGCCAAACATGCAGAGGAATTAAAGGCCAGGCAAATACGCACATATATGCATAGAAAAAATTCAATTCAAGTCTTATATAATAAATTTAAAATGAAGAGATTTTTAAAGAATATTTTTTCCAAGGACTAAAAGACCAATAAACGTGGATTTTTTAAGGAATATTTTTGCAAGGTCCAAAGGACAAATATGAATGGATTTTTATTTTTTTCAAGGACTAAAAGGCCAATAAATGTGGATATTTAAAGAATATTTTTTCCAGGGCCAAAAGACCAATAAATGTGGATTTTTTAAAGAATATTTTTTCAAGGACCCAAAGGACCAATAAACGTGGATTTTTTAAAGAATATTTTTTCAAGGACCCAAAGGACCAATAAACGTGGATTTTTTAAAGAATATTTTTTCAAGGACCCAAAGGACCAATAAACGTGGATTTTTTAAAGAATATTTTTTCAAGGACCCAAAGGACCAATAAACGTGGATTTTTTAAAGAATATTTTTTCAAGGACCCAAAGGACCAATAAACGTGGATTTTTTAAAGAATATTTTTTCAAGGACCCAAAGGACCAGTAAACGTGGATTTTTTAAAGAATATTTTTTCAAGGACCCAAAGGACCAGTAAACGTGGATTTTTTAAAGAATATTTTTTCAAGGACCCAAAGGACCAGTAAACATGGATTTTTTAAAGAATATTTTTTCAAGGACCAACAGAAACGTGGATTTTTAAAAGAATATTTTTTCCAGGACCAACAGAAACGTGAATTTTTTAGAGAATATTTTTTCAAGGACCAATAAACGTGGATTTTTTAAAGAATATTTTTTCAAAGACCAAAGGAACGTGGATTTTTTAAAGAATATTTTTTTCAAAGACCAAAGAAACGTGGATTTTTTAAAGAATATTTTTTTCAAAGACCAAAGAAACGTGGATTTATTAAAGAATATTTTTTTCAAAGACCAAAGAAACGTGGATTTATTAAAGAATATTTTTCCGAAAAATAAGGAACATTTTTTAAAGAATATCTTTTCAATGACCAAAGGAATGTGGATTTTTTAAAGAGTATTTTTTCAATGACCAAAGGAATGTGGATTTTTTAAAGAGTATTTTTTCAATGACCAAAGGAACGTGGATTTTTTAAAGAGTATTTTAAAATATCCATGTTTATTGGCCTTTGGGTCCTTGAAAAAATATTCTTTAAAAATCCACGTTTATTGGCCTTTGGGTCCTTGAAAAAATATTCTTTAAAAATCCACGTTTATTGGTCTTTGGGTCCTTTAAAAAATATTCTTTAAAAATCCACGTTTATTGGTCTTTGGGTCCTTGAAAAAATATTCTTTAAAAATCCACGTTTATTGGTCTTTGGGTCTTGAAAAAATATTCTTTAAAAAATCCACGTTTATTTGGATCCTTGAAAAAATATTCGTTAAAAAATCCACGTTTATTTGGATCCTTGAAAAAATATTGTTTAAAAAATCCACGTTTATTTGGATCCTTGAAAAAATATTGTTTAAAAAATCCACGTTTATTTGGATCCTTGAAAAAATATTGTTTAAAAAATCCACATTTATTTGGATCCTTGAAAAAATATTGTTTAAAAAATCCACGTTTATTTGGATCCTTGAAAAAATATTGTTTAAAAATCCACGTTTATTTGGATCCTTGAAAAAATATTCTTTGAAAAATCCACGTTTATTTAGATCCTTAAAAAAATATTCTTTAAAAAATTTACGTTTATTTGTCCTTTGGTCCTTGAAAAATATTCTTTAAAAAATCCACGTTTCTTCTAGTCCTTGAAAAAATATTCTTAAAAAAATCCACGTTTCTTCTAGTCCTTGAAAAAATATTCTTTAAAAAATCCACGTTTCTTCTAGTCCTTGAAAAAATATTCTTTAAAAATCCACGTTTTTAAGTTCTTATATATATCTTTTTTTAAATCCACGTTTATTGGTTTTTCTTTTTAAAATCCATGTTTATTTGGTCCTTAAAAAATTACTTTAAAAAAAACCACGTTTATTTGTCCTCTGGTCCTTGAAAAAAAAATTTTTAAGAAATCCACCCTTCTAGCTCTTCCTTCAAGTGTTTTTGCTTGCAATATGAAACCCCTTAATTAAATAAATAATTTATCACCATCTTCACTGCCGCTTTATCCCCAGTACCTCATCCCTCTCACCACCTTAAAACATCTATCTAATAATTTTACGAAGTTAACCAAATAATGCGACGCCACAAAATGAAAAGGGTTTCAAATTTCAGCAACATTTTTGTGCACCAAAATAAGCGACGAAAGCAAAAGTCGGTAATTATTTTGCAAGTTTTATGGCAGGCACAAAAACATGGCTCGATGAAGAGGTTGAGAGAGAGAGAGAGCGCGCGGGGCTAGAGTGGATTTTGTTGCTGTACTGCCGCTCATTAATAAGGCTTATGTTAACAATTATGACAGTTAATGTCGTCGCCAACACTTTATGGTTAGTCGTTTTGGCACCAAGCTGTAGCACCTTCCCACCCTTGTATATATCCATATACCGAGGCAGATAGGCCTGCATGTTGTGGTGAATGTTGGTTTATTGTTTCAGGGGGATTTTTTTGGTTATAAGAGAACAAAATTTTATCTCAAATAATAACCAAACGCAATATAGGGAAGTTACAGTGGGACAAAAAAATAAAAATTAAGAATATTTTTTTAAAAAAATTTTTAAAGGCCGAAAAAATGGATTTTTTTCAAGGACCTTCTGACGAATAACCCTGAATTTTTTAAAGAATATTTTTTCAAGGACCTTCAGACCAATAAATTTTTTAAAGATTACTTTTTTTAAGGATCCAAATAAACGTGGATTTTTTAAAAATTATTTTTTTCAGGGATCCAAATAAACGTGGATTTTTTAAAGATTACTTTTTTCAAAAATCCAAATAAACGAGGATTTTTTAAAAATATTTTTTTTTCAAGGATCCAAATAAACGTGGATTTTTTAAAGATTACTTTTTCCAAAGATCCAAATAAACGTGGATTTTTAAAAAAATATATTTTTTCAAGGGTCCAATTAAACGTGGATTTTTAAAAAAAAAATATATTTTTTTTTCAAGGACCCAAACAATCCTAGATTTTTTAAAAAATATTTTTTCAAGGATCAAAATAAACGAGGATTTTTTAAAAAATGTTTTTCAAGGATCCAATTAAACGTAGATTTTTAAAAAAACATTTTTCAAGGATCCAAATAAAAGTGGATTTTTTAAAGAATATTTTTTTTCAAGGATCCAAATATACGTGAAATTTTTAAAGATTTTTTTTTCAAGGATCCAAATAAACGTGGATTTTTTAAAGATTATTTTTTTCCAGGATCCAAATAAACGTGGATTTTTTAAAAAATATTTTTTCAACGATCCAAATAAACGTGGATTTTTTAAAAAATATTTTTTCAAGAATCCAAATAAACGTGAATTTTTTAAAAAATATTTTTTCAAGGATCCAAATAAACGTGGATTTTTTAAAAAATATTTTTTCAAGGATCCAAATGTTGTAATTATTGAATGTCCACGTTACGCTCTTACAACATACAACACACATTAGGAATAATTATGCGAAGATCACTTAGTGTGATCCACACACTGACTTGTAAATAGATTTTTTCTTAGCGTTAAGTTAACTTGAGTAGTGTGTAAGTAGAATAAGTTTCACTCAGAATAAAGAACTCGAACAGAACACAACTGTCTTTTAATTGGAACATCGGCAGCAGAACGCACCAATAAAATATTCAACAGGTTATGGGCCCAGGACTACTCAACGGACAAAAGGAAATTTGATATCGTATTGGAAAAATAAAATTGATGAATGGTGACCAGGAATACCCAACGGACAACTCTAAGTGGAAAATAATAATATTGCGAATTCGATAAAAGGTGACCAAGAGGTTTAATTGTGAAAACAACTTAAGTAAAGGAGGAAGCGTTTTTGTGTTTAACTGTGTGTCAGTAAAGTTGCTTCGTGTGTCGACAACAAATATAAACAAAATGTCATCAATGTTCAGCATTGAAAAATTGTCAGAGGACAATTATGAATCATGGAACCTCCAAATGAAGTCCGTGCTTGTCCATCAAGATTTGTGGGATGTTATATCCGATAGTGAGGAATCTGCCCAGAAGAAAACTGCTGAGTGGAGGAAGAAGGATGAAAAGGCGATGGCGACAATAATATTAAGCATCTCTTCAGTTCAGTTGTCATATGTAAAGAACTGCAAGACCGCGAAAGATGCATGGAAGTGTCTATCCGAAATCCATCGACCGAAAGGGCCAATACGTAAAGTTTCGCTATTCAGGAAACTTCTTAGTATGAGGATGGAAGAAACTGATGGCGTACTAGAATACCTGTGCCAATTTACGTGTGTCGTAGACAAATTAGCAGAAGCAGGTATTGAGCTGGGTGAGGACTTATTAGTCATTATGATCCTCGCCAGTTTGCCAAAAACATTCGAGAATTTTGTGGTTGCGCTAGAGTCAAGGGATGATTTGCCGAAATTAAGCGCATTGAAAGTAAAATTGTCCGAGGAAAATGAAAGAAGGCAATCATCAATGAGTAAACAAGATGAAAATTCCACGATGGCATTTATGGCTGGTAATAAAAGGGGTCCCAATATCAACAAAAAGAAAAACTACAAAGTACATCATCAGAACTACAACAACAGTACAGGTAGCAGAAAAGATGATTTATGGTCATACAACAACAGTGTGAAATGCTACAATTGTGGCTGCAGAGGCCATTACGCATCACGTTGCCCAAGAGCAGACAAAAGGGGAAACGAGCATGCGTACACAAGTTTGGCGACGATTGACAACAACAATCTCAATAAGAACGTCTGGTGTTTTGATAGCGGTGCCTCGTCACATTTGTGCTCTAACCGTAATTTGTTTACGATGTTTGAGGAACACCAAGAAGAAATCTCCCTGGCTGGTAATAAAACAATTCTAGCAAAAGGGAAGGGGAGAGTTCTTATAAATGAGGGTGACGTTGTGCTCAACGATGTGTTATTTGTGCCTGACCTACAATGCAATTTTATTTCGGTAGGCAAAGTAGCGGTTAAAGATGACGTAATATTTGAAGAAAAATGCGCAAGAATCATAAACAAGGGGAAAACGGTGTTGACTGCGAGGAGAAGGGGAAATTTGTTTTTGTACTTCGAGCCTAAAAAGAATTTGTTTCTGGCGAAAACAAAAACAAATGTAATAAAGCCCCGTTACGATTTTCAAAGAGGGGAGAGCCCACAGAATCAAGCAGAAGATCGATACAATAATTGTAATGCGTTTCGACATATGAAAACAATAACAAGTTGCCGGTGCCAGAAAGTTGAGAACCTACAAAACAGAGCACACAATAAAGCGAAAGTGTTTCGCAGAACAAATAGAAACCCCGTTAGGACAACTTTTGTCGAGCCCTTGTGAGAAAAAAAAAATTATGCAGGAGGAGCATAGTAATATAAATGTCTAAGATAAGTAGAATGCTATGTGTATTTTTATTTTTGTAATGTGTTTACAAATGACATGAAATAAATAAAGAGTTATTGGTTTTTGGTTGCAGTATGTGTGTATGTATGTTGAGGAGGAGTGTTGTAATTATTGAATGTCCACGTTACGCTCTTACAACATACAACACACATTAGGAATAATTATGCGAAGATCACTTAGTGTGATCCACACACTGACTTGTAAATAGATTTTTTCTTAGCGTTAAGTTAACTTGAGTAGTGTGTAAGTAGAATAAGTTTCACTCAGAATAAAGAACTCGAACAGAACACAACTGTCTTTTAATTGGAACATCGGCAGCAGAACGCACCAATAAAATATTCAACACCAAATAAACGTGGATTTAAAAAAAAAAAAATTTTTCAAGGATCCAAATAAACGTGGATTTTTTAAAAAATATTTTTTCAAGGATCCAAATAAACGTGGATTTTTTAAAAAATATTTTTTCAAGGATCCAAATAAACGTGGATTTTTTAAAAAATATTTTTTCAAGGATCCAAATAAACGTGGATTTTTTAAAAAATATTTTTTCAAGGATCCAAATAAACGTGGATTTTTTAAAAAATATTTTTTCAAGGATCCAAATAAACGTGGATTTTTTAAAAAATATTTTTTCAAAGATCCAAATAAACTTAGATTTTTTAAAAAATATTTTTTCAAAGATCCAAATAAACGTGGATTTTTCAAAAAAAATATTTTTTCAAGGATCCAAATAAACGTGGATTTTTTAAAAAATATTTTTTCAAGGATCCAAATAAACGTGGATTTTTTAAAAAATATTTTTTCAAGGATCCAAATAAACGTGGATTTTTTAAAAAATATTTTTTCAAGGATCCAAATAAACGTGGATTTTTTAAAAAATATTTTTTCAAGGATCCAAATAAACGTGGATTTTTTAAAAAATATTTTTTCAAGGATCCAAATAAACGTGGATTTTTTAAAAAATATTTTTTCAAGGATCCAAATAAACGTGGATTTTTTAAAAAATATTTTTTCAAGGATCCAAATAAACGTGGATTTTTTAAAAAATATTTTTTCAAGGATCCAAATAAACGTGGATTTTTTAAAAAATATTTTTTCAAGGATCCAAATAAACGTGGATTTTTTAAAAAATATTTTTTCAAAGATCCAAATAAACTTAGATTTTTTAAAAAATATTTTTTCAAAGATCCAAATAAACGTGGATTTTTCAAAAAAAATATTTTTTCAAGGATCCAAATAAACGTGGATTTTTTAAAAAATATTTTTTCAAGGATCCAAATAAACGTGGATTTTTTAAAAAATATTTTTTCAAGGATCCAAATAAACGTGGATTTTTTAAAAAATATTTTTTCAAGGATCCAAATAAAGGTGGATTTTTTAAAAAATATTTTTTCAAGGATCCAAATAAACGTGGATTTTTTAAAAAATATTTTTTCAAGGATCCAAATAAACGTGGATTTTTTAAAAAATATTTTTTCAAGGATCCAAATAAACGTGGATTTTTTAAAAAATATTTTTTCAAGGATCCAAATAAACGTGGATTTTTTAAAAAATATTTTTTCAAGGATCCAAATAAACGTGGATTTTTTAAAAAATATTTTTTCAAAGATCCAAATAAACTTAGATTTTTTAAAAAATATTTTTTCAAAGATCCAAATAAACGTGGATTTTTCAAAAAAAATATTTTTTCAAGGATCCAAATAAACGTGGATCTTTTAAAAAAATATTTTTTCAAGGATCCAAATAAACGTGGATTTTTTAAAAAATATTTTTTTTCAAGGATCCAAATAAACGTGGATTTTTTAAAAAAATATTTTTTCAAGGATCCAAATAAACGTGGATTTTTTAAAAAAATATTTTTTCAAAGATCCAAATAAACGTGGATTTTTTAAAAAAATATTTTTTCAAAGATCCAAATAAACGTGGATTTTTTAAAAAAATATTTTTTCAAGGATCCAAATAAACGTGGATTTTTTAAAAAAATATTTTTTCAAAGATCCAAATAAACGTGGATTTTTTAAAAAAATATTTTTTCAAAGATCCAAATAAACGTGGATTTTTTAAAAAAATATTTTTTCAAGGATCCAAATAAACGTGGATTTTTTAAAAAAATATTTTTTCATGGATCCAAATAAACGTGGATTTTTTAAAAAAATATTTTTTCAAGGATCCAAATAAACGTGGATTTTTTAAAAAAATATTTTTTCATGGATCCAAATAAACGTGGATTTTTTAAAAAAATATTTTTTCAAGGATCCAAATAAACGTGGATTTTTTAAAGAGTTAAAGTTTTTTTCTTATTTTTTTAATTTTTAACCTCATATCTCCCACTGTGCCATCCAGCCCATAAATCAAGTTTAAAATTACAAATTTTAAAAGAGTTTTCGTGTTTTCTGTTCATCTTTATAATTAATTGTTTATTATCTGTCGTGGCTGTGGTGGATTCTGACAGACTGACAGTCAGTTAAGCATGCCAAGCAGGCAATAAATTTTAGTGTTTTTTCAGGTTTACTCTACGAAATTCCATGTTATTGGAGATTCTTGGAAAATCATGGAAATCTGTAAGGAATGATAACACGGATGCCAGAATGGGGTAGATTAACAAGAGATTTGGGGTAGGAAAAACATAAAATTATTTAAAATAACCTAAAAATGTATTTTTTTTTAATTTAATTTTTTTTTTTTTAATTTAAAAAAATTGAAAAAATTGGGTCTAGGTATAAACGTTTGAAAATTTTTAAAAACTTTCAAGGACATGATAGTTCAAAGTTGTTTAATCCTAATTATGAAGTCATCCATGGTAGTTATTTGGGATTTTCCTTCATTTTTCCAATAATTATTTTCCAATCTATGGAAAAGGTTAACTTCTGGCGAAGAAAAAAGGACAAAACATGGACAAATTAAAGGAAAACTGTTTTTAAATGACAGGGAGCTACACAAGAAAAAAAATTCGGGAAGCAATAACAGAAAAGGGGACGGATGTCTTTAAAATATTTTTTTTTCTCTATTTTTACAAGGACTCATCAATGGAATTATTTAAAAAATTATTTCAAGGACCAAGGAAACGTGGATTTTTAAAAGAATATTTTTTCAAGGACCAAAGAAACGTGGATTTTTTAAAGAATATTTTCTGAAGGACCAGTCAACATGAATTTTTTCCGAGAATATTTTCTCAAGGACCAGTCAACATAAATTTTCTCCCAGAATATTTTTCTAATGACCAATCTACGCGGATATATTTAGGAATATTTTTTCCAGTTAAGGATTTTGTTCTCATTCCCAAAGAAATTCCTCAAACTCAAAAAATAGGCTATTCAATGACCATTTCTCAGTGCCCCGGTCCATTCATGGAAATCCTTCCAAGCACCCCCACAAATTTTCCCAGTGCAATAACGGATGCTCCTGTGCTCCTGACAACAAGTTCACAACCAAACGACCGACAGACCGGTCGTTCCATCTGTCTCTCTGTCTGTCTATCTCAACAATACAACAACACTACATCCCCAACACAAGCAACACTTAAAATACGGCACGATGGGCACGTGACTTCATTTCCCAATACTTTATGACCTTCATGCGACAGAGACTCTCCGATACGCCAACATCATCAGCATGGCTTATTTTCCCATTACACACGTACGCAGCACCACCACGCAAATAGGAAATAATGTCAATGTGGTGTCAAAGGATACTTAGGCCAGGATATTTACCAATGTTCAATAATATTAAATTTAATGAGAGCGAGGAAAATTTATGGTCAACGCCAATGAAGGAGAGAGAGAGAGAGAGAGGGTTAGGGAAATGAATTTCAATGATTTCCAATAAATGGAAATTAAGTTTTGTTTCCAAGGACTAAATAAGGACTAGGGATTTTTAAAGAATATTTTTTCAAGGACTAGAAGAAACGTGGATTTTTTAAAGAATATTTTTTCAAGAACTAGAAGAAACGTGGATTTTTTAAAGAATTTTTCTTCAAGGACTAGAAGAAACGTGGATTTATTAAAGAATATTTTTTCCAAGGACCAGAAGAAACGTGGATTTTTTAAAGAATATTTTTTCAAGGATCCAAATAAACGTGGATTTTTTAAAGAATATTTTTTCAACGATCCAAATAAACGTGGATTTTTTAAAGAATATTTTTTCAAGGATCCAAATAAACGTGGATTTTTTAAAGAATATTTTTTCAAGGATCCAAATAAACGTGGATTTTTTAAAGAATATTTTTTCAAGGATCCAAATAAACGTGGATTTTTTAAAGAATATTTTTTCAAGGATCCAAATAAACGTGGATTTTTTAAAGAATATTTTTTCAAGGATCCAAATAAACGTGGATTTTTTAAAGAATATTTTTTCAAGGATCCAAATAAACGTGGATTTTTTAAAGAATATTTTTTCAAGGATCCAAATAAACGTGGATTTTTTAAAGAATATTTTTTCAAGGATCCAAATAAACGTGGATTTTTTAAAGAATATTTTTTCAAGGATCCAAATAAACGTGGATTTTTTAAAGAATATTTTTTCAAGGATCCAAATAAACGTGGATTTTTTAAGGAATATATTTTTTTTTATATTCCGCAGATCCAGTCATTCGGACGATGATTATAGTAATTTTGTAGGTATCTACGTAGGTATACTTTTATTACCCGACTTATCTCTCTCGTTTTTTGTTTATCAAACTTTATCTTTATAATCTACATTGAGTACATCCCATTGTTGGATTTTAGGTTATTCATTCTGTTTGTTTGGGGAGAGTGTTATGACAGGTTGACGTACATTGTCAAAAATGTCGTAATATTTCGTCACAAACAAATCACGGAAATTTTCAGCTGTAGAGATAAGAATTTATTTTTTCATTATGGCTTTTCTGATAGCCAACAATTTGGGGTGGGGTAATTAAATATATGAGATAGACTAAGAATGAGTGAGAGATATAAAAAAATGCAATTAAATGGAAAAATTGAAGAACTGAAAATTAAAGAACTAAACTTCACAGTTACAAAAAAAAAAAAAAAAAAACAAATTAAAAAAAACATTAAAATCCCCACACTGTGCCTATCTCAGAAAATATTCCTCCAGGCCCACGTTTGCAGCACGGATTGTCACTTACAAAAATCTCTTAAAATCATCGTTTTGTAGCATTGACATCCTCTCATAAAAATCCATGTTTGTTGGCCTGTTGGTATCTTACAAATAATGTAATCCATGTTTTGTGGTTCTTCTTGGAAAAAAATCTTTCATAATCCACATTTGTAGTCCCAGAAAAAATTGTAAAAACCAACGTTTTTTCCGTTCTTATGGTACTTCATAAATATTAAAAAATGCCGCATATTAGTCTCTGAGAAAGCTTCACAAATAAATTCAGGTCTTTAAAAAATATCTATAGAATCGAAGTTTAAAAACAAAAAAATCAAATCCGAGGCCTCTCAAAAAAAGTTCTTAAAAATATACGACCTCTCAAAGAAAAATCTGAAAGGAGGACTATTTAAAAAAATCAGCATTCAGAATAGTTATATTGGTAGTCTCTTAGAAAAATTTCTTGTAAAAACAGTTTTTGTGGCTTAAATGGTTCCTCAGTTGGCTTTGATTTTTAAAGGAAAAAATCCTAAAAATCCACGTTTTTGACTCTGATGAACTCTCGGAATAAACGTGGACTTTTAATGAATTTCTAAAAAATATTTTTTCAAGGACCAAAGGATTTTTTAATACATATTTTATAAGGAACCAAATCAACGAAAGAACCTTCAGAGCAGAGTTGATTTTTTAAGGAATATTTTTATAAAGACTAATACTAATTTTCGAAGGTTCAGAACACCAAAGAGCAAAAAAAAAATTTTTTTTTAAAGAATATTTTTCAAGGAACTTAAGACCAATATACGTGCATTTTTTAAGAATTTTTTTTTCAAGGACCAAAGAAGAAATAAGAGTGGATTTTTAAGGAATAATTTTTCAAGTATCTTCAGACCAATTTACCTGCATTTTCTTAAGATTTTTTTCAAGGACCAAACAACAAATTGGCGTGGATTTTTAAAGAATATTTTTTAAGAACCAAAGAACAAATAAACGTGGATTTTTTAAGGACCAAAACGTGGATTTTTTGAGGACCAAAGGACCAATAAACTTGTATTTTTTAAGTAATATTTTTTTAGGGACCAATAAACGTTGATTTTTTAAGTAATAAATTTTTAAGGACCAAAGAACAAATAAGTGTGGGTTTTTAAGGAATATTTTTCAAGGACCAAAGGACAAATAAGCGTGGATTTTAAGGAATATTTTTTCAAGGACCAAAGAAGAAATAAACTTGGATTTTTTAAGGAAAAAAATCTTATGAGAACCTCTACTGTGGTTCAAATGGTTCCTTAGAAAAGCCAGCTTCTTGGCTATGATACTCAATCTGGAAAAATTCATAAAATTCCACTTTTTTGGCTCTGACGGACTCTCGGAAAAATCCTTAAAATAATCCTAGTTTATTGCTCCGCTCAACCCTCAACAAATCTTTAAAAACGGTCAGAGAATGTTGGAAAAAAATCCATGTTTGGCCCCTCGAAAAAAACGCAAACACGTCTATCGCATTGACCTCCAGGAAAAATTATTAGAAACCCGGCTCTAATGGTCTCTCAGAAAAAACAAAAAAAAAAAACTGTAAAAGCCGTCAAAAAAATAATTTATACCACCTGATGGCCCCCATATGAAAAACTATTTAAAATCCAAATTTGTGTAACCTGATGATCCTTAAGGAAAAGAATCTTAAAAATCCAGAAAAAAAAAAACTTTAAATTCTTTAACTTTAAATCTCTTAACAATTCCTCCGAAAAATTATTTGTAAGTCTGTAATCTGTAATCTAAAATTTCTGTTTTTTGTTTTATTTTTTGCTTTTCTATGACTAATGCCAAAAGATATGGGTACCCTACATTGGGTGGATTTTTATTTTATTTTTTTTTTATTATTTTCAGGTCTTCCAGCAAAAAATGAAAAAAAAATCGCGTTGTGCCTCCAGATAAGGTATCAAAAAAATAATAATAATAAATTAATAAAAATAAAAACATTATTCAATGTTTTGTGGCACTGATGGCCTCCGGACAAAAAGTTTTTGAAAAATACATGTATTTAATTCTTAGATATCCACACTCCTGGCTCCGAGAATCCCTAAAAGTAAAATTCTAAAAAATATTCACATTATGATAGCCCATATAAAAAATTCTTACAAATTAACGACTATTAAAGTCCTTTCAACAATCGTTCTTAAAAAATTTCAGAAGGGCCGTTGAAAAAATCTCAAAGAATTATGCAGAAAAAAACCTCAGTATATCCACATTTGTGGCCTTTAAAAATCCATGTTGGCGGCTATCAATCTGAAAAATGTTTTAAAAATAAATGTAAATTCGGCTTTGTGACTCTAATAATCCCTAACAGACCTATTATCAAAAAGTCCCAGTCAGTGGCTGTGTAGGTCCCATATAAAAATATTGGAATAAAATCTTATAATTTTTTGAAAAAAGAAAATCATAAAAATACATATGTACGTCTCCCGACGCTTGTAGTTTCAATGGTGTCTCAGAAAAAATCGCCCTTATAGAAAAAATCCTCAAAATTCACTTTTGAAGTTCTCCCGAACAAAATATTTTAAAAACTTTAACAGATCCCCGTTCTTGGCTTTGATGGTCTTCGGGAAAAACATACAAAATCCAAAAATACACATTCCGCTGGTCAGCCAGAAAAAAATCTTTTAAAAATTCCATGTTAGGTTTCCTGAAAATTCTTTAAAAATTCGCTTTTCTGTCTCCTCATGGTACTTTAGAAAAAAATGCTTAAAAATTCGATTTATGAGTTTGTGGGAAAAATTAAAAAAAAAAAAAAAATAATCACATTTTCGTGTCCTGAAACTTAGTTTAAAATTCACTTCTGAGGTTCATCAGAACAAAATATTATAAAATTTTGAAGAAATCCCCAATTTTGCCTATGATGGTCTTTGGGGGAAAATATAAAAAATCCAAGGACACACAACCTGATGGTTTATGAGGAAAAAAAATAAAAAAATTACTTTTCTGTCTCGTCAGGGTACTTCAGAAAAAATGCTTAAAAATTCGTTTTATGGGGATCCGACGGCTCTTGGGAAAAAATAAAAAAATACATTCATGAAATCCAGTTTAAAATTAGCTTTTGAAGTTACTAGAGAAGTCCCAATTCTTGGCTTTTATGGTCTTTAGAAAAAACATAAAAAATTCTAGGATACACATGCTGGTAATGATCCATGAGGAAAAAAATTAAAAAAAAAAACAAATTCACATTTTCGTGTCGTGAAATTCAGTTTAAGATTCACTTTTGAGGTTCTTCCGAACAAAATACTTTAACATTTAAAAAAATCACATTTTTTTTTGCTTTGATTGCCTTTGAGAAAAATATAAAAAAATCCAGAGATACCTATCCTGATGGTCAATTAGAAAATAAAATTAAAAAATCCACGTTAGTGTTTCATTAAAATTCTTCGGAAAAAAAGACTTAAAAATTTGTTCGATGCGTATCTGAAGGTTCTTGACAAAATTTTAAAAAAAATCGAATTTTCGTGTCCTGAAATTCATTTTTAAATTTACTTTTGAGGTTTTTCAGAACAAAATATTTCAAAATATGGAGAAGTCCCCATACTTGGCTTTGATGGTCTTCGATGGAAAAAAAAATTAAAAAACAAATTCACATTTTCGTGTCGTGAAATTCAGTTTAAAAATCACTTTTGAGTTTCTTCCGAACAAAATATTTTAAAATTTTAAGAAATCCTCATTCTTGGCTTTGGTCTTTGGGGGAAAATATAAAAAATCCAAGGACACACAACATGATGGTCCATCAGGAAAAAATGAAAAAAAAAACTACTTTTCTGTCTCGTCAGGGTATTTTAGAAAAAAAAATGCTTGAACATTCGTTTTATAAGAATATGAGGTTCTTGAGAAAAATTACATTCGAAGGATTCCCCTCAAAAAAAAAAAAAAAAATGAAAAAATTATTTTTCCAAAAAAATGCTTAAAAATTTGTTTTATGAGAATATGAGGTTCTTGAGAAAAATTACATGCAAATTTATGAAGGTCACACCTCAAAAAAAATTGAAAAAAAAATTTTTTGGTCTCTTAGAACTGAATTCTTAAAAAAATAAATTTTCGTATCCTGAAGGACTTCACTCCAAAGAAAATGCTTAGAAATTCGTTTTATAAGAATACGAGGTTCTTGAGAAAAATTACAGTTGCGTATTATTAAGGTCTCCCCTCAAAAAAAAAAAAAAAAACAATGAAAAAATTATTTTTTTGTTCTCTCAGAATTAAAATTTTTAAAAAAAATAAATTTTCGTATCCTGAAGGACTCCACTCCAAAAAAAAAAATGCTTAGAAATTCGTTTTATGGCAATATGATGTTCTTGAGGAAAATTACATTTTCGAATTATGAAGGTCTCCCCTCAAAAAAAAAATTAAAATATTATTTTTGTTTTTTGGTCTCTATGAACTGAAATCTTAAAAATAAATAAATTTTCGTAACCTGAAGGACTCCACTCTAAAAAAAATGCTTAAAAATTCGTTATATGAGAATATGAGGTTCTTGAGAAAAATTACATTTGCGTATTATGAAGGTCTCCTCTTCAAAAAAAAAAAAAAAAAAATTGATCTCTCAGAACTGAAATCTTAAAAAATATAAATTTTCGTATCCTGAAGGACTCCACTCCAAAAAAATGCTTAAAATTTCGTTTTATGAGAATACGGGGTTCTTGAGAAAAATTACACTTGCGTCTTATGAAGGTCTCCCCTCAAAAAAAAAAATTGAAAACATTATTTTTGTTTTTTGGTCTCTCAGAACTGAATTCTTAAAAAAAAATTATTTTCGTCTACAGGACGAAAAAAAAAACTTAAAAATTCGTTTTATGAGAACATGGTCTCCCCAAAAACAAAAAAAATTAAAAAATTATTTTTGTTTTTTGGTCTTTCAGAACTGAATTCATAAAAAACCCTTCATAAAAATTACTCTCCACAAATCTTTAAAAACGGTCAGAGAATGTTGAAAAAATTCATGTTTGGCCCCTAGAAATTCTAAAAGCATTTGCACTTTTGAGATTCTTCAGAACAAAATATTATAAAATTTTGAAGAAATCCCTAATTTTGGCTTTGTGGTCTTTGGAAAAAAATATAAAAAAAAACAATAATACACATCCATCCATCCGAAAAAAAATAAAAAAATCACGTTAGTGTTTCCTGACTATTTCCTAAAAAAAAATCCACTTTTCTGCCTCGTGAGGGTACTTCAGAAAAAATGCCTAAAAATTCGTTTTATGAGAAAAATTACAAAAAAAAAAAAATTGAAAAAAAATAAATTTTGTTTTTTGGTCTTTCAGAACTGAAGTCTTAAAAAATAATGTTTCGTCTCCTGAAGATCTCCACTCCAAAAAAATGCTTAAAAAATCGTTTAATGAGAATATGAGGTTCTTGAGAAAAATTACATTTGCGAATTATAAAGGTCTCCCCTCAAAAAAAAAAAAAAAAAAAAAAAATTGAAAAAATTATTTTTGTTTTTTGGTCTCTCAGAACTGAAATCTTAAAAAACTAATTTTCGCCTCCTGAAGATCTCCACTCCAAAAAAAAAAATCCGTAAAAATTCGTTTTATGAGAATACGAGGTTCTTGAGAAAAATTACATTTGCGTATTATGAAAGCCTCCCATCAAAAAAATTAAAAAATTATTTTTGTTTTGAAATGAATTGAATTCTTAAAAAAATAAATTTTCGTATCCACTCTAAAAAAAAAATATTGAATTTTTTTCGGTCTCTCAGAATTAAATTCTTGAAAAAAATGTAAAAATTCGTGATTTTGGAACCCATACCTGCTTTTTTAAAAAATGACTCCTCTAAGTCTTAAGCGCATGGTAACCCAGACTTTAATCTTTCTCTTTACCTTATTCTATAAATAAATTTCCCATTGAAAAAGTATTTAAAATTCTTAAAACTATTAGTAATAAAAAATTTATTTTGTTTACTTACAAATATCATCATTGCTCATATTTCCTCCAACAACAAGCTATGGACGCTCAACGCTGGTCAACAGAAAAAAAAACACAAAACAAATAATGTGTTAATTAATTGACCAAACTCCAGAAGAAGACGCCGTTCGAACGCCGATCGAAAAGTGTCAAAACAAAAAACACGATTTTCGATTTTCGTATCAATCCAAAAAAGCACAGACCACAAAAAAAACAAAAACTCTTTGGAAAACACGCCAATGTGAAAATAGCTCAGCAAAAGCAATTGAAATTGTGTTTTACACGCTCATCGACACTTAGCACCTCACTTTGGCCCGAAACACTACTATTCGCTTGTCGAATTCCAAAATCGAAACGAATCTAATCACAATTGGCGATCAATCATCGAACACAGGCCACAGAGCAAACCGATATGAATCACATGCAGATGGGGAGAAATTTTAACTCTCTTCGGAATATTTGTTTTTCAATGGAATTTCGGGCGAAAACCTGACAACTGCGGAAGTGAGTCGAGTGGAGTTACCGGACGAGGAACACAAAATAATACGGAAAATCAAATTTATGGGGGATCAACGATTTCCGACCGTGTGTGTATTTTTTTTTCTGAAATATTTTCTTTTCGCCTCTGATTTGTTCACTCCTCGCTCACGTTTTGAAAAGAACACTGAAGTTTTTCAGCTGCCATCAACACAAAAGAACCTGCCGTAAACGGTCGTCGTTGATGGATGGATAGCTGGCCGCCTTACTGGAATTCGTTGTTACATTTTATGGAAGTTCATTGGCCAGGGAGGAGTTAAAGGGGAGAGAGGGCAAGGTCTCACGACTCATGGTTTATCTCTGTGCTAAAGGGTTTTTGGTTCGGTTTTTTTTTTTTTTTTTTTTTGTTATTATTTTTTTCCACCTTAATCTTATTTCGGCTTGCCGTCTCTGATACTCTAATCTTTAAATGGTTTTTATTGTTATTGTTTTAATTAGAATTATGATGATGGTGATGATGATAATGAGTGAATGGATGAATGGCAGGGGGGAGGTAGATAAAAAAAATTAAGGTTCGAATTTTTGGTTTCCTAACCAGATAAATAAAGCAAGTCATTCGGAATTTATAAAAAATAAAACTAAGGAGAGAAAAATCATCAAAATGAGAGAAAACCCCCTAGAGAGAGAGAGAGAGAGAGAGAGAAAGTATGATACCTTGTAAGGCATCATTTCCCGTGATTTGAGGCGTATGATCAACTCATGTTCTTCCCTGATTTCGGTCAAGTTCAATGGGTTCTCCAAACACCACTTTGGAATTATTTGTATTTTTTTTTCTATGGTTTAATTTTCAATATTTTTTGTTTTACTTTAGTTTGTTGTCTTTGCTCCAGTTGTAGTGAGTATGGAAGAGGGTGGGGTGTGAGGGGTCGAGCTATGCTGCCTCGTTTTTGTTTATTTTTTTCGCTAGGCATTTTTATAAGCCTTGTTATCTTCGTGGAAAATACTCTCTGTTTTTTTTTTTTTAATTTTTGTTATTGTTGTTTTTTCTATGACTAATGCCAATAGATATGGGTACCCTACAGGCACTGGAGAAAGTGAGTGGATTTATTTTTTTTTTTAATTTATTTATTTATTTATTTATTTTTTTATTTTATTTTTTTTTTTGTTTGAGGTCTTTAAAAAATATAAAAAAAATCCTGTTGTGCATTACGAAAAAAAATAAAAAAAAATAATAATGGTGATAATAATAATAATAATAATAATAATAATAATAATAATAATAACAATAATAATAATAATAATAAGAATAATAATTATAATCCACCTGGAAACAATTCTTAAAAAATCCATGCCAAAAAAAAATATTTTTTAATATCCACATAACTGGCTCTGATAATCCCCTACAGAACAATTCTAAAAATATTCCCATTACAATGGCTTCTATAAAAAAAAATCTTATAATTATACGGCAGAAAGGACTGTCCTTTCAACAGCCTTTCTTAAAAAATTCACAAATATGGTCCAAATGGTCCCTTAATTAATTTTTATAAGCCTTGGTATATCAGTGGGAAATACTCTCTACTTTTTAAATTTTGTTTTAGTTTTTCTATGACTAATACCAATAGATAGGGTTCCCTTCAGGCACTACAGAAAGTGTTTCAATTTTTATTTTTTGAAAAAAAAAAATCTGGAAAAATCAACATTTGTGGGTCAGAAAATTATTTAAATTTTAAATTTGATAATTCCGTAGAGAATAATTCACAATAATAAAAAAAACAATAAAAGTGCCCGTATGTAGCTCTGAAGGTCCCTAAAAATTAAAAAAAAAACTCTTTCAGGCTGCTATAGTTCTTTCAACAAAATAATAATAATAATAAAAAAGTAGATCTTTATGTCTCCTAATGAGACCTCTGAAAGACATTCTTCAAAGTCCAAAATAGCGGATTAAATGAGCCCTCTAACAAAAACAATTCTTAAAAATCTTAAATTATGACTGTATTCGTCCTTTAGAAAAATATGTCGTTTAGTGGCTCTCATGGTCCACCAGAAAGCAAGTAAAAATGTATCGGTCGGTTTGGCCGACAGATGTATACCCTCAGCCAATATTCGATTATTTAAATATATTTTGACTTCTGTTATGATTATTCAAATTGTTGACGCTCTATGGAGTAGTCGACCGAAGTATTTCATTTTCATGGTTCATTTAATACAGATACAAATTTTGCGTTGGCCAAGTGGCTAGCAGATATATAGCATCGTCACAACAGATCTTGTGTTAGCAAAAATGTTTGTATGTGTGAAATATAAAGAGAACCTGATGCTTATTTCGGATTTTATAAACGTTTTGGTTATTCAAAGGTTTACCCTTTCTGGCCCTTGTAACAGATCCTGTGTTAATAGAAATATTCAGACGTGCCTAGTCTAAATGGAATCGGATGTTAATTTCGCGTTTTCTGAGCTTAATGGATATTCAAAATTTCGACCTTTGGTGGGGTAGGTACAAGAAGGAATGGACCGATATATTCCGTCTTAATACCAGATCTTGGTATTATTGGGATGTGTGAAATTTGAAGACAATCGGACTCTTACATCACATTTTATAAGAGTTGTAATTATTCAAAATTTCGACCCTTTGTGGGGGAGGTACCAGAAGGAGTGGACCGATTTTGCCCATCTCCAAACTCGATCTAAGTTTGACAAAAATATTACGATGTACCAAGTTTAGACCAAATCGGATACTCCTTTCGAGAGTTATCGTGCGCACCAGCCAGACTGACTGGCGGACGAACTTCGCTAGATCGACTCCAAATGTCCTTAAACGGATACTTTTACCAGCACAAGATCTGATGCGAAGATGGCCTATATCGGTCCATACCTTCTGGTACCTCCCCCACAAAGGTCAACATTTTGAATAGCCACGAAGCTCATAAAACTAGAAATAAACGTCCGATTCTTTTAAAATCTCGCACATCCCAATATTTTTATTGAAGCAAGATCTGGTGTGACGATGGTAGAAATCGGACGACTCCTTCTGCTACCACCCCTTACAAAGGTTCAATATTTTGAATAATTTTAACTCTTATAAAATGTGAACAAAGAGTCAGATTATCTTCACATTTTGCACATTTCAATCTTTCCACTAACAAAAGATCTGGTATGAAGTAGGGATTGAACGGACCACTACATCTAGTACCTCCCCCACAACGGGTCAAAATTTAGAAAACCCATTGAGCTCATAGAACGCCAAATAAGCATCCAATTATCCATCCATCAACAAAAGATGTGTTATGAAGATGAACAAAATGGGATTACTTCTCTGGTACTTGGGGGACGTCAAAATTTTGCATAATTATAACTCTCACAAAACACGAAATAATCATCTGATTCTCTTCAAATTTCGCACATCCAGATATCTCGTGCCACACAATATATGTATAAAGATTATAGATAACGACCCACTTCCCCTGGTATCTCTCCTACAAAGGGTAACAATTTTCAATGCTTATCATATAAGCCCATCCCTTCGAACCTCACCTATGAAGGGTCAACAGTTTCATAATGCAATAAGCGAATATTGGCTGAGGGTTAGCAGCTGTCGGCAATACCGACGTATTCTATTTAACTTGTTTTATTAATTACTAAGTGGATAAATCAAAAACAATAACAATATATTTTTTTTTTTTTTTAATTTTTCTTGATAAGCCCCACCAAGAGCGAGGGAAATTGCCTGATAAGTTATTTAAAACAATTAAATTTTTAATGAAGCTTCTCACTTTAGACTCTCTTTACGACGAATGGCAAAAGGAGCGTGAAATTGATCATCAAAGGGTGTTGCATTCTGAGGTAAAAAAAAAAATCAAAACAATTTTGAGAGTATCGTTTCAAGGACCAGCAGATGAATAAACGGAGAATTCGTGGATGTTTTTAAAAAAATACAAAAACAACAATTATCGCTGATTTTTATTTTACAGAATACTGTAGAAAAACTTAGAGTGTGATACTCGTTGAGTTTTTAAAGAATTCGTTCAAGGATCATCTGGTCAATTATAGTGTTCTTAAAATTAGTTTCAAGGAGAATTCAAGGAGAATCGGAGAATTTAAATTATTATTACACTACTCGGAAAGGATTTCCAAGAACAAACAGACCAATAATCTTTGATTTCTTTTAAGAACATTGTTTTTTTGGTCCTAAAATCCAAAGACAATTTTTAAACAAATATTTTTTAAGGACGATCCGACCAATTTTTAAAAATCACCATCAACTTGGGTATTTTTAGAGAACATTTTCAATCAATTTTTCAAAAATTCCCTTTTGATTGCTCTCTAAGTGTTTTAAAAATTCTCGATTTTTAGAGAGATTTAGATTTTTAGGAGATTTTTCGAAAGGTAGACCCGACAAATCAACGTGGATCTCTTAAAGATTTTTTTTTTTTTCAAAGAACCATGTGAACAACAGACGTTGTTTTTTTTAAACAATTTTCAAGAATTGTTTCAACTTATACTTACTTCTGGATTTTTTTAATTTTAATCTGACCAATCTACGTGGATTTTTACAAGAATTTTTGAAAACACCTCAAGAACAATAAAAGTGGATTTTTTAGAAAATTGTTTCAAAAATTTGGATTTTATTCAAGATTTTTTTCACTGAACCATCTGACAACAATGTTTTTTTTTTCAAGAATTATTTTAAAAATGTATAGATGAATAAACGTGGATTTTTAGGTTTGCGTTTTGAAAAAAAGATCCGATTTTTTTTTTTTCAAAGAGCCACTTGAACAGCAGACTTTGATTTTTTAAAAAATGTTTTTCAAGGATTATATCAACTTATTATTTCAGGATTTTTTAAAGAACCTCATTTCAAAGGCCATTTGATCAATGTATGTGGGTTTTTGATAAGAATTTTTGAAAAGCACCTAAAGTCCAATCAAAAGGGAATTTTTCAAAAATTGTTTTAAGAACCACCTGACCAATTCTAGAAAACCAATCTGGATATTTTGAAGATTTTAAAAAAAAGAACAATCTGACCAATCAACTTGGAGTTTACCAAAAATGTTTCGAAAGTGTTTAGATGAATAAACGAGAATTTTTGGTAGATTCTTCGGAAGGAAGACCTACAAATCAGCGTGGAAATTTAACAGAATTTTCCCAAAAAAAAAAAAAGTAAAAAAGCAGCTAAGTTTGCCCAGGCCGAAATTTTAATAACCATGGAGGAGGTGGTTCGAAGGAAATTGAAAAATTTCAAAAAAAAATCTGAAAACTACCACTTAATTGAAAACCGTTATATGGGGACTATACGTAGACGTGGACCTGCATACGAAATTTTTTGTCATAAGCTGCAGTGCCCGTTACGAACTTCAAATACGAAATTTGTTACAATTAAGGTGAATAATGTTTCTGAAATCGTCAAAATACCGACTATCGGGAGGTATATTACGGTAACGGTACGGGGGCTATACGAAGACATAGACCTGCATATAAAAATTGTTGTCATAGGTTGTGGTACCCATTGGTATCTTCCAGTATGAAATTTGAAATAACTCCGGCAAAAATGCCGCTAAAATCATGAAAATACCGAATATCGGGAGGTACCGTTATATAAGGGCTATACGAAAACGTGTACCGATATGATCCATTTACGAACTTAACCTGCCTGCCTGGTAAACTATGCATGTATTTTTACAAAATTTTAGCCTTCTATCTCAATTCGTTCGAAAGATAGCGTGATTACAACAGACAGATGGACAGACAGACCGACGGACAGACATATAGACAGACAGACAGACGGGCATCGCTAAATCGTCTTAGAATTTTACGCTGATCCAGAATATATATACTTTGTTGGTTCTGACATGAGTATTTCGAGGAGTTACAAACGGAATGACAAATTTAATATACCCTCCATACTATGGTGGAGGGTATAAAAATACGAGCGAGATTGAATATAGTTGAGTTTTTAAAGACATATTTCAAGGATCATCTGGTCCTTAAGATTTTTTTCAATGACCCAGAGGCCAATAATAGTGTTATTTTTAAATGATTTTTTAAAGAAACATCAGACTAATCGGGATGGACCAATAATCCTAATTGTTTTTAAGAATATACTCATTTGGTCTAATAGTCGAAAAAAGGACATTTTATAAACGCAAAATTGTCAAGGACAAACTGTTGAAATTTTGAAAAGCGTCATCCAATTAACTTGGTTTTTTTTTTAAAGAAACTTTTCCAGAGAACCATCAAGCGTGGATTTTTTCAAAACTTATTTTGAAAATTTATTTATGAATAATCGTGGATTTCTAGGGGTGTACACGACTTGGATTCTTTGAAGAACTTTTGCAAAATACACCAGATGAAAAATTTATGGTGTTTTACTTTTTAATTTGTTTCAAGAGAACAGAGATCAATAATTGATTTTTAAATAATTTTTTTTTCAAGAAATATCAGACTAGACGGGAAGGATTTCCAAAGACCAAACCAAAATTCTTCCTTTTTTAAGAATTTTGGTTCAATCATTCAAAAACACCAAGGACATTTTTTAAAGACCAACTGTTTTAAGAAAAATTTGAAAGAAATTTGAAAGAACACCATCCAGTCGACTTGGATTTTTTTCAAGAATTTTTTCAAAGCACCATCTGATCAATACATTTTATTTCAAAGACCTTCTACATTTTTTAAAGAATTTTTGAAAAGCACCTAGAGAACAATCAAAGTGAATTTAAAAAAAAAATTTTTTTCAAGGACCACCTGACCAATTTTTGAAAAGCATCATCCAATCAATTTGGATTTTTTCAAGAATCTTTTTCCAAAGGACCATTTGAACAATCAACTTAGATTTTTTTCAAGAATAGTTTTGAAAATTAATAGATGAATAATCGTGGATTTTTGATAGACTTTTTGAAAAAAAATCAACGTGGAACGGTTAAAATTTTTTTCCATATTTTTAAACAACAGAAGTTGATTAAAAAAAATGCAATGGACATGGATTTTTTAAAGAATATCATTTCAAGGACCATCTGACCAATCTACATGGAACATTTTTAAAAACGCGTAGAGAACACTCAACACTTAATTTACATTTTTTAAAGGATCCATGGATTTTTTGGAAATTTGTTTTTCGAAATTTTTTTTCAACAACTGACGGCCATATGACCAGCAATTACTTGAATTTTTGAATGATTTTTTTTTTAGTTTTTTTTTTTAGATTTATAATCGTGGGTTTTTAAAGATATCTTTCAAAAAAAACATTCAGAAAGTCATAATATTTTTCGAGGATTATTTAAACAATGAACGTGAATTTTTTAAAGAAAATGATTTCAAGGACTATCTCACCAACCTACATGGATGTTTACAAGATTTTTTTAAAAGAATCTAGAGAACAATAAAAGTATTTTTTTTTTTAAACATTATTTCAAGGATCACCTGACCGTGAATTTTGTTGGAAAATTTTGCAGGGACCAAAAAAGTTTTTTTTTTCGAGAATTGATTTGATTTTTAAGTAGTTATTATTATTTTATTTATTATTATTATTATTATTATTATTATTATTATTATTATTATTATTATTATTATTATTATTATTATTATTATTATTATTATTATTATTATTATTATTATTATTATTATTATTATTATTATTATTATTATTATTATTATTATTATTATTATTATTATTATTATTATTATTATTATTATTATTATTATTATTATTATATTATTATTATTATTATTATTATTATTATTATTATTATTATTATTATTATTATTATTATTATTATTATTATTATTATTATTATTATTATTATTATTATTATTATTATTATTATTATTATTATTATTATTATATTATTATTATTATTATTATATTATTATTATTATTATTATTATTATTATTATTATTATTATTATTATATTATTATTATTATATTATTATTATTATTATTATTATTATTATTATTATATTATTATTATTATTATTATTATTATTATTATTATTATTATTATTATATTATTATTATTATTATTATTATTATTATTATTATTATTATTATTATTATTATTATTATTATTATTATTATTATTATTATTATTATTATTATTATTATTATTATTAGTATTATTATTATTATTATTATTATTATTATTATTATTATTATTATTATATTATTATTATTATTATTATTATTATTATTATTATTATTATTATTATTATTATTATTATTATTATTATTATTATTATATTATTATTATTATTATTATTATTATTATTATTATTATTATTATTATTATTATATTATTATTATTATTATTATTATTATTATTATTATTATTATTATTATTATTATTATTATTATTATATTATTATTATTATTATTATTATTATTATTATTATTATTATTATTATTATTATTAATATTATTATTAGTATTATTATTTTTTTTTTGTATTCTTAAATGCATTATAATTTTTTTTTTGATACTGCGTATCTTGCATGACTCCACCCAAAAGCGTTAATCTGTTTTTTTTTTTTTTTTTTGTCGATTCTGGATTTGTTGAGGATATTCTTTTAAGGACCATCTGCCGAAATTGTGTGGGTTGTAGGATACATTTTTTCAAGAATCCTCTAACCGATAAAACTTGGATTTTTTAAAAAATTTTTAAAAAGTACCGAAATTTCAATAATTGTTTGTTTTTTTAAAGAACACTTTTTAAAAAATTTTAATTTTAGGAACTAATAATAATAATAAAATTTGTTATATTTTTAATTTTTTGTTATTTTTTGCTATTCCAAATTTATTTCTGTATTTATTTTTTTATTAATAGTTCTATATTTATTTTTTTTTACTTTTTTTTAATTTTCAATCAATATATATATATATATATATATATATATATATATATATATATATATATATATATATATATATATATATATATTTTTTTTTTTTTTTTTTTGTATTCTAAAACGCATCGTAATATTTTTAGATGCTGCGTATCTTGCATGACTGCACATAAAAGCGATGATCTGAATTTTTTCATTTTTTTTTTTTTTTGTTGTGCATGACCAGCAAAAAACACTGTCATGATGAAGCTGATGCATTTGGTGCTGCTGTTTTTTTTATTATTTTAGTTTTACATTTTTTTTTAGACCCCCATAAATTTTCTTGATAGATTCTAGAATGCGTTGGATTTAATGAGTTGAAAATAGTTTTTTAGATTTGGGTTTATTTATATTTTCGGGCCTATTAAAAATGTGGTCATCATCATTGCTGCTGGTTGGTATTATTGTTGTTGTTGCTTGTTACGCATTTGCATGTCACGCCAAAAAATGTCGATAAAAATAGCTATTTTTCTGTGTGCAATTTTTTAGAAAAAAAAAATACAAAATATTTTTTTAACACAATTTTCTTATTTTTAATGACTTTTGTAGTTATTTTGAGAAAAAAAAATTTTTAAATTTTTTTAAAGAAAAAAAAAAACATTTTTTATTATTTTTATTTAATTTTCATAAAATCAAGCTGAAGAGTATGAGTTGGTTTTGCTGGCAGATGTATACCCTCAGCCAATGTTCGATTATTTAAATAAATTTTGACTCTGTTATGAATATTCAAAGAGTAGACCGTCTATGGAGTAAATCGGGTGAATAATGTCTCTAAAATCATCAAAATTCCGATTATTGGCAGGTATCGTTATATGGGGTTGTACCTATAGAAGACCCATAAAAGGTGATCTATCTACAGGATGTAATGTTTGTGTTTAATTCATAACAAATTCTAATTATCCTACAAAAATAACACCTCTAACCACCCATAAAAAAAGTTGACCCCAAAAAAAAATGGTCCCATATTTTGATTTTTGCAGAGTACCCAGAAAACTTTATATCGCCATAAATATTTGCATTTACTGCACCTTGGCTTTCCACGAACCAGCCAGACCACAGAATAAACATCCCATACCCTTATCTAGACAAGAATAATAAATATTATTATTTTGCGGAATGACATGCATCTAGGCCAGCCATTAAATGGGATTATGGAATTTGTTGGCCCAGAAAAAAAATATTTTTAGCCAAAACCAGAATGGCTTGCACGTGATTGAGTTTTGTTTACATTTTTGTTTGATTTTTTGGTTAACCAACCAAAAAAAAATGTGGCCAACACTTGCCGCACGGCTGATTAACCACAAATGAATAGGAGAACATTAAAATGCGAATGTGGGTGTTGCCAGCAGCAGCGACGGCGGCATTAATTGTTATTTCATTAACACTTGTTTTTTTTTAATATTTTTCTTTGATTGAGTTTTTTTTTTTTTTTCAAATTTTTTGTTGCCTGTTTTTTAATAACACCGGCAGTTGTGTGATTTTTCTATTGTTGCTGGTTGATAATTAACAGATATTGAAAAAAAAATTGATTAGGAATTTCGGGTACACGAGCCAGTCATAGGAATTTTGATAAAATATTTTTATAAATTTTATTAAATATTTATTAAATGTTTAAAAATCCACGTTTATTTAGATCCTTGAAAAAAAAGTAATCTTTAAAAAATCCACGTTTATTTAGAACCTTGAAAAAATATTTTTTAAAAGATCCACGTTTATTGGATCCTTGAAAAAAGTAATCTTTAAAAAATCCACGTTTATTTGGATCCTTGAAAAAATATTCTTTAAAAATTCAACGTTTATTTGGATCCTTGAAAAAATATTTTTTAAAAAATCCACGTTCCTTTTGGTCCTTGAAAAAATATTCTTTAAAAAATCCACGTTCCTTTTGGTTTTTGGAAAAATATTTTTTAAAAAATCCACGTTCCTATCGGTCCTTGGAAAAATATTTTTTAAAAAATCCACGTTTCTTCTAGTCCCTAAAAAAATATTCTTTAAAAAATCCACGTTTCTTCTAGTCCCTGAAAAAATATTCTTTAAAAAATCCACGTTTCTTCTAGTCCCTGAAAAAATATTTTTTAAAAAGTCCACGTTCCTTGGTCCTTGAAAAAATATTCTTTAAAAAATCCACATTTATTTGGATCCTTGAAAAAAGTAATCTTTAAAAAATCCACGTTTATTTGGATCCTTGACAACATATTTTTTTAAAAAAATCCACGTTTTTTTAAATCCTTGAAAAAATATTCTTTAAAAAATCCACGTTTTTTTAAATCCTTGAAAAAATATTTTTTAAAAAATCCACGTTTTTTTTAAATCCTTGAAAAAGTAATCTTTAAAAAATCCACGTTTATTTGGATCCTTGAAAAAATATTCTTTTAAAAAATCCACGTTTATTTGGATCCTTGAAAAAATATTCTTTAAAAAATCCACGTTTATTCTAGTCCTTGAAAAAATATTTTTTAAAAAATCCACGTTTATTTGGATCCTTGAAAAAAGTAATCTTTAAAAAATCCACGTTTATTTGGATCCTTGAAAAAAGTAATCTTTAAAAAATCCATGTTTATTGGATCCTTGAAAAAAGTAATCTTTAAAAAATCCACGTTTATTTGGATCCTTGAAAAAAGTAATCTTTAAAAAATCCACGTTTATTTGGATCCTTGAAAAAATATTCTTTAAAAAATCCACGTTTATTTAGATCCTTGAAAAAATATTTTTTTGAAAAATCCACGTTTATTTGGATCCTTAAAAAATATTTTTTAAACTTATATTTTTAGATTCCTATTGCGTTTTTATTTTTATTTTTTGTTTTATTTTTTAATTGTCTAAAATTAAAAATAAACACAGCAATTACTCAAAATACGTAGATCAAAAATGGAATTCGTATCAAATCCGCACGAACCAATTGTTAATTTAAACTTTCTCAGCCAATTAAAAAAAAATATTCTAACAATAGACAGCTCTAAGCATTTCAGTTTTTCACAAGAAGAAAAAAATCGAAAACATACACGAACTTATATTCACATGCAATTGCGGAAGTTTTACCATGTATTGTTGTTGTTTTGAAAAACAACAAAATTAAGGATTTGTTTTTTTTTTCTTTGAGCAATGACGCTGAGGAGAAAAGGCGCAGAAAATAATGCATTTTGGCGAATAATCCCCACCTACCGCAAGAGACCACGACCTAGCGATTCGTTGGCGAATTAAGAAAATCAGACAAAAAAGAAAAACAAGTGAAAGTCTTTTTCATTGGAGCAGCGGCGTAGGTGGATTTCAATATTTCGCAATTTTCCTAAGGATAAGGGATCTTCATTAGAAGGATAATATGACCTTAGGAGATTATATTTTTTTGGACCTTTTAGTGAGATTTATATCGACCCATCACGACCAAATCACTTCGACAATTTTTTTTTAATTTTTTTTTTTAATTTTAGTTTCAAATCACCCCATTTTGTCTACCTCCCTGCCTCATATGTTTGCCATGTGTGTGCGATGGATTTTTCAATAAGTCGTTGTTTTCCTCAACAATAGTTTTATCGCAAAAAAATTACATTGCATTTACATTTAATGTTACACAATTTGATTTCATGTCGGATAATTTTTTTTTTGCCACGATAATGGCAACAAAGGAGGGGAAAAATATCCAAAATAAAATGAAAAAAAAAAAATAATAAAGAATTACAATCTAACATGCATTCCGCGAGATATGTGAACTTGATATATTATTAAGGAAATTAAGAAAAGAAAAAAGGCTTGAATTTCCCAGCAAACATTTTCAATGGCAATTTATTAAAGTTACTTTATGAGGGAAACTGAAAATAAAACAAAGTCATGACTAGCGCCCTCTATATTTCAATTTTCATCGCGATTTAATTATTTTTAGATTACTGCATTAAGCATCGAATAACCAATGACTAAAATTTCCTAGAAATTGTTTCAATGATAATTTAGAAAAAAAAATGAACTACAAAACTTGAAATAGGAAACAAAACAAAGGTTCGAACAGCTCCATCTATATTTCAATGTTAATAGTTAATAATAGTTAATAGCTTTGCTACTCGTTAAGGAACGAATTGCCTTAAATTTCCCGGCTATAGCAATTCTGAAAAGACATTTAACTATGCCATTTAACAATGCCGGAAATAAAAGAATTATTTGAACAACGCCCTCTATTTTTCAAATTTAAACGTAAGAAACGAATCAAGAAATGAATAAAAAAAATATTCTAAAAAATTCTCGTTGCTACAGGTCCTTGAAACATTAATCTGTAAATTAATATGATTTGATCCTTGAAAAAGTATTCCTTAAAATATCTTCGAAGCTACCAGTTCTAGAAAAAAATATTATTTAAAATATCCATGGCGTTACTGGTCCTTAAAATAATTTTAGAAAAATCCACTATGGCTGTTTATCCTTCCAAAAAGGTACTTAAAAATCGACCTGATTTAATCCTTAGATAAATATATAAAAGAATCCACGATGATTATTAATCCTTGGAAAAAAGTTCTTTAAAATCGACCTAGGAGATAAATGTAACGAACAGCGCCCTCTATATTTAAATTCCCAAAGGAAATTTCAATTTCGGACATCTTTAGGCCGGGCCAAACTTTAAATACCCCCCACCATTTGGAACGAATCTGAAAATTTTCAAAAAATAACATCCTTAAAAAATTTTAAAATCCTGAATATATCCGTCATTTTGGTGCCTATACGACGTAGACCTACAGAGGCATTGTTTGTCATAAGCCATTACCATATTCAAATTCGAAACATGAAATAAACGGTGAATAATGTACCTAAAATCATCAAAATATCGTATATAGGGAGGTACCGTTATGTCGGAGTTGTGCGAAGACCTGGACCAGCATAGACAATTTTCTGTCATAGGCTGTAGTATCCATTACAAACTTCAAATATGACATCTCAAACAATTTCGATGGGTATTGTACCTAAACTCATCAAAATACCGAATATTGGGAGGTACCATTATATGGGGGCTATACGAAGACCTGAACCTGCGTAGACAATTTTCTGTCATAGGTTGTAGTTCCCATTACGAACTCTAAATACGTAATTTGTAACAATTCCGGTAAATAATGAAGCTAAAATCATCAAAATACCGAATTTCGGGAAGTACAGTTATATGGGGGCTATACAAAGACGTGGACCTGCACAAACAATTTTCTGTCACCGGCTGTAGTATCATATAGGAATTTCAAATGCCAAATTTGAAACAATTCCGGTGAATAATGTCGCTAAAATCATCAAAATACCGAATATCGAGAGGTATCGTTATATGGGGGCTATACGAAGACGTGGATCTGCATAGACAATTTTCTGTCACCGGCTGTAGTATCCTATACTAATTTCAAATGCCAAATTTGAAACAATTCCGGTGATTATTGTCGCTAATATCTTCAAAATACCGAATATCGGGAGGTACCATTATATGGGAGCTATACGAAGACGAGAACCTGCATAGACAATTTTCTGTCTTAGCCTGTAGTATCCATTACGAACTTCAAATACCAAAATTTGAAACAATTCCGGTTAATAATGTCGCTAAAATCATCAAAATACCGAATATCGGGAGGTACCGTTATATGGGGGCTATACGAAGACGTGGACCTACATGGCCCATTTTCAATACCAAAAGTCCTGCAGACATAAGATACATTTGAGCAAAATTTTATCAATCTACTTCAATTCGTTCGGAAGCTAGAGTGATTTCCACAGACGGACAGACGGATAGACGGACGGACATCACTAAATCGACATAGAATTTTATGCGGATCGAGAATATATATATATATACTTTGTGGGATCTAAAATGTATATTTCGAGGTGTTACAAACGGAATGACAAACTTAATATTCCCTCCATACTACGGTGGAGGGTATAAAAATGAAATCATAAATGAAATAATGGTATGATTAACGCCCTCTATATTTCAATTTAGTAATAAATAATTTTTTTAGCTACATTAAGAAACGAATAACAAAAATTTTCTTTACAAAAACATTAATCTGTAAAAACTCGAAGTTCAGGCCCCAGGTCTCTTTGGACAAAATTTTGAGTAATTATAACTCTTAAAAAATGTGAAATATAAATCCAAATGTCTTAAAATTTCGCGCATTTCAATAGTTTTATTAACCTAAGAACTGATGTGTTTCGTACCTCCACCCACAAAGGGTCAACATTTTGAATAGTTATGAAAATCGTAAAAGGCAAAATTAGCGTCCGATTCCTTTTAAATTTGTCACACTTCATTATTTTTATCAACACAAGATCTGCAGTGAATATGGTAGATATCGACCCACTTCTGGTACCTCCCCCACAAAGGGTCAAGTTTTTGAATAATCTTGAAGCTTTGTAAAACGCGAAATGACAAAAAAAATGCACAAATCCAAAAATTTCTACTAAAACAAGACCTGGTGTGAAGATGGAAGATATAGGACCACACCTTCTGGTACCTCCCACACAAAGAGTCAAAATTGTGAATATCCATGAAGCTCTTAAAATTCGAAATAAGCACCCGATTGTATGCATATTTCACAAATCCCATTATTATTTTTAACACAAGATCTGGTGTGAAGATGTGATATATCGGTATAATCCTTTTGGTACCTCCGCAACAATGGGACAAAATTTTGAATGACCAAGAACCCAATTCTTTTAAAATTTCATACATCCAAATATTTCTACTAAAACAAAATTTGGTGTGACGACGTACTCCTTCTGATACCCCCAAGGGAGGTGGGGGTTTCAAGAATACTTTTTTTTTTAAAAAAAATATATTTTTCAAAAACCTTTAGAGCCATAATTTTTTTTTTTAAATTTTTAGACGTACAATCAATGCCACAAATATGAGTTTTTGAAGAATTTTTTAATGGGTCATCAAAGTCCCTAACCTGATTTTTTTTCGAATATTTTTTTGAGAACTATGAAGCCATAGAATTGGATTTCTAAAAATATTTTTTTAAGTACCATTAAAGCCAAAAAGGGTTTTGGGATATTTTTTCATGGGCTATCATAGCTACGAAGGAGAAGGACGAAGGAGAAGGATTTTTTGAAATATTTTTCGCAAAGATCATCTGGACCACAATCCAGATTAGGGCCACAAAAAGATCCTTCGAATATATTTAAGGACCATAAACGCCGAAAACGTGCAGATTCGAGTATATTTTTTCAAGGCCATGGGCCTGAATTTTTAAAGAATTTATTAGAGAATTCACCAACGTCACGAACCTGTATATTTTAAAAATGTCTTTAGAATACTCAAAGTTTGAATGTAAAAAATTTTACAATAGGAACGAATAGAGCATTTATAATTTATATTATAATATTAAGAAGCTCTGTAAGTCATAGAGAGAAATCATCCACGAAGTGTACCAAACTTACAGACATTCTAGATACTATAATATGAATCTTAAATAGCGCCATCTATATGTCAGAAATAGTTATAATCATACATACATCGTTGCTGTAAGGGCATGCAATTATAAACACTCTCACAAAAAAAAATTTTACCAAAAAATGTACAATGGCGAACATGACATTGCAGTTTTATATAAATAAATTTTGACTGCCTTAACATACGCCATCTATACTTCAGTTATGAATTTGCTTTCAAAGAAATATTTGTCAAAGAAAAACTGCTTTCAATTGGAAAATTAATGCTAATTTCTGGCCAGGCAGAAGGTGGTTCAATTTTTTGCATAAACTTCTTCCTTAACAAAATAGTACAAACTTCTTCGAAGGATACATAGCCTTTAACCCAAAGTGAGCATACCCCAACAAAATCGAGTTATAGCAAAATAAATTAAATTAAGCTCAATTTCTTCTGAGAATAGAGAATTTTCAAACCTAAATACGTGAAACCCAAAGAAAAATTAGTTATGAGGAAATAAATTAAATCAAACACAAAGCAAAGGTTTGCTGGGTTATCCAAGGTATCCTTGACTTCTTAGGTATTTTTTGTTTTTTTTTTTTTTCGAAAAAGTTTAACACCTTCTCCTTTTTAGTGTTCTCATAGCCAGACTAACAAACAAAAAATATATTTTTGTTTCCTTCAAATTTTGTTGGTTTGCATGAGGAGCGAGCCTTTGCCTAAGTCGATTACCATTAATTACTTCTTGAAATGTAATTTGGTGTTCACACCTTGTGCTACCCAAAATCGCGATTTTTCTATGAATTATTCATTTTGCCCAAAAACCACTTTCATTTGAAGGATTTGAACGTTTAAGCCATTATTTATAGGGTATGTAAAATATTTTTTGTAGATGAACTTACCTGATAATTCGACATCTGTAAAGGGTTTCTTTTTAACAGACTGCAACAAAGAAAATAAAGAAAATATAATTTTAGTTTTGAATAAAAAGGATATTTTAGGAAAAGTCTAGATTTGTGATGTTAGATTTTAGAAATTAAAAAAGGAAATGATGTAGATCGGCGGAAAAATCAGAATCATTTCTTAATAGAAAAATTTTAAAATTTCATCCTACGAAGAATGTTTCAAATACTCAACTAAGACAGAGGAAAAAATCTTGGGATAAATACCGTAATATATAACAAAGGCAAGGATAAATGAACGAATGGATTCTGAAACTAGAGACGTTAACCAATCGAGAGAATTCTCCTAAAATATACTGTATCTGAATTCTGATTTATCTCAGTTGAGTCTATGCGTTGTTCTATTCCCCGATGTGAGTTGGCCTAAATAATGAGCGGGTTTGTTTAGATTATGAGTTCTACAATTATGTATTCAATAATTCACACACGTCTTTATTTCACACAGTTCACACTCACTCTCAGTCGACGTTTTCATCGCCGTGATTCAATTTTGAACTTACAGGCAAGCCTCCTGCTCACTCGTATTTATAGCTACTCATCAATGCATGGAAGTTTCAGGGATCAAAATCCTGAGTATACTACAGTATTCAAACGGAATGCCAACCGAGTCCATTCGTCAGAGAACTTTCACAAACAAATGAATGCATGTAAACAACAAAGTGAACAGTAGCTATAAATACGAGTGAGAGTTTAACGATTAATGACGTCACAATGAGAACTATAAAGCTAAGACTGAAAGGAGACGTGGGAAAGGAAATACAACAATAACAATAGTAAAACAAGTTAAAAAAGCTATAAGTACGGCTGGGCCGAACCTTGAATACCCTCCACAATTTCGTACTAAATTTAACAATTTTCAAAAAAAATAAAATCCGTTAAAAATTCTGTTCAAATCTTAAAAATACCAAATGTAGCCGTCTATACGACGTGGTGGACCTGCGTAGGTAACTTTTGTCACACGCTATTACAATATTCAAATGCGGAATTTGAAAAAAAATCTGTTTATAATGTAGCTAAAATCATCAAAATACCGAATTTAGGGAGGTACCATGGGGCTTAGAGAACGTAGAACTGCACAGACAATTTTCTGTCATAGGCTGTATTATCCATTACGAACTTCAAATACCAAAATTGAGACAATTCCGGTAAATATTGTCGCAAAAAAAATCATCAAAATACCGAATAATATCGGGGGGTGCCGTTATATGGGGGCTATACGAAGAAGTGGATCTAAAGGGTGATTTTTTTGAGGTTAGGATTTTCATGCATTAGTATTTGACAGATCACGTGGGATTTCCGACATGGTGTCAAAGAGAAAGATGCTCAGTATGCTTTGACATTTCATCATGAATAGACTTACTAACGAGCAACGCTTGCAAATCATTGAATTTTATTACCAAAATCAGTGTTCGGTTCGAAATGTGTTTCGCGCTTTACGCCCGATTTATGGTCTACATAATCGACCAAGTGAGCAAACAATTAATGCGATTGTGACCAAGTTTCGCACTCAGTTTACTTTATTGGACATTAAACCAACCACACGAATGCGTACAGTGCGTACAGAAGAGAATATTGCGTCTGTTTCTGAGAGTGTTGCTGAAGACCGTGAAATGTCGATTCGTCGCTGTTCGCAGCAATTGGGTTTGTGTTATTCGACCACATGGAAGATTTTACGCAAAGATCTTGGTGTAAAATCGTATAAAATACAGCTCGTGCAAGAACTGAAGCCGAACGATCTGCCACAACGTCGAATTTTCAGTGAATGGGCCCTAGAAAAGTTGGCAGAAAATCCGCTTTTTTATCGACAAATTTTGTTCAGCGATGAGGCTCATTTCTGGTTGAATGGCTACGTAAATAAGCAAAATTGCCGCATTTGGAGTGAAGAGCAACCAGAAGCCGTTCAAGAACTGCCCATGCATCCCGAAAAATGCACTGTTTGGTGTGGTTTGTACGTTGGTGGAATCATTGGACCGTATTTTTTCAAAGATGCTGTTGGACGCAACGTTACGGTGAATGGCGATCGCTATCGTTCGATGCTAACAAACTTTTTGTTGCCAAAAATGGAAGAACTGAACTTGGTTGACATGTGGTTTCAACAAGATGGCGCTACATGCCACACAGCTCGCGATTCTATGGCCATTTTGAGGGAGAACTTCGGAGAACAATTCATCTCAAGAAATGGACCGGTAAGTTGGCCACCAAGATCATGCGATTTGACGCCTTTAGACTATTTTTTGTGGGGCTACGTCAAGTCTAAAGTCTACAGAAATAAGCCAGCAACTATTCCAGCTTTGGAAGACAACATTTCCGAAGAAATTCGGGCTGTTCCGGCCGAAATGCTCGAAAAAGTTGCCCAAAATTGGACTTTCCGAATGGACCACCTAAGACGCAGCCGCGGTCAACATTTAAATGAAATTATCTTCAAAAAGTAAATGTCATGGACCAATCTAAGGTTTCAAATAAAGAACCGATGAGATTTTGCAAATTTTATGCGTTTTTTTTTTTTTTTTTTTAAAAAGTTATCAAACTCTTAACAAATCACTCTTTATATTGCTCATTTTCTGTCATTGGATATAGTAGCACTTTCGAACTTCAAATACCAAAATTGAAACAATTCCGGTAAATATTGTCGCTAAAATCATCAAAATACCGCATATCGGGAGGTACCGTTATATGGGGCCTATACGAAGACGTGGACCTACATGACCCATTTTGAATACCAAAAGTCCTGCAGACATGAAACACATTTGAGTAAAATTTTACTAACCTACTTCATTTCGTTCGGAAGGTAGAGTGATTTCAACAGACGGACAGACGAATAGTCGTACAGACGGAGGGACATTGATAAATCGACATAGAATTTTAAGCTGATCAAGAATATATATACTTTGTGGGTCTAAAATGTATATTTCGAGGTGTTACAAACGGAATGACAAACTTAATATACCCTCCATATTATGGTGGATACCGACGGATCCGGTATTCCGACGGATCCGTTTGACTAAATTGAAAATATCTGCTCCCTCCAAAAGCTGCAGTCTAATAGATCCTCGAGAATCCATAGGGCAAAAAAATATATGAAGTGAAGCCTGTACCGCGCGTTCGAACCCAGGAGACTCAAACCCAAACCACGCAAGTGAATGGACTTTGAGGATGATATTCACACAGTATTTGTACCTGATATTGGTGTATGCATTAGTTCGGAACGCTTTGAATCTCGCGTCTCTCTCGTGCTTCTTTGGGCCTTCAACAAGAGATCCTTCATTTCCTTCCTGACGCTCCTTAACGAATGAACTATATCTTTAAAATCATGCCTTAAAAATTACTATTGCAAAGATTTTTCCCTGGTGCTATGAGAGGACACTCTATTGCTCTTGTAATAACTTCCCACTTCGCCTCAACCTACATATACGGATCTTTCATTCTGCGTCGCACTGTAGGTCACAAATGCAGCTCAAATTTGGCGGGAGTAACTTGATGTACTTGTTGTACTATTCTTGTTTAGTCCTGTACTGACAACTTGAAGATCGGTGTTTAGTACAGAACTCACCCAGAATAGTCCGGCATATATATCACCTAATCACGCCATTTTATTGTAGTACACCGAGCTAACTGTCCGCGGGTTAAATTTGAGTTCCATGTCTGGGCTATTGTCTTAAGTGAAGAATTTAGAACTTCGAAGATACCTAAAGTGATGCAAGGAGGGATGATATTTTGGGAAGGAGTAATGCAGTCTTCGATAGTAGTGAAAAAAAAAAAACGATATAGAACTGTATGATTTATGATTGCTGGTTAGCATGGCTGAGTTTAAAAGCCCTGCCCACCTTGTCCATTTTTGGAGATTCCAAAAAAAAGGTATGGGTGTAGTACAATATAGGTATATTGGTGAAGACTCGACTCCAAACTCATCCAGCTATTTTAACATTAGCTTTGCCGTCTGCCATGGTGCAGCGTCGTTTTGGATAAGCAAAATCTTCTTTGCAACATCACCTATCACAAATTGTGGGGATTCCTCCTCAGCGGAACATATCTTATATGGCATAGTACGAGAATATTTAAATCTGACAAATAAATGCTGTTACCAAGGGAGCAAAACCATGTTTCGAGGTTGATTGCAATCACCATTCGGGCCAAAAGAATCCGGCATATGTATGGCCGATACATAAAAAATATAAGCAGTTGCTTGGTTGAGGTTTTGTTTTTCCGAGTCAATCTAGTACATCTAACCTGGCATCGTGGATGGTATCCCTGGCTAACGCAGCAGCTACAGAAATTTAAGGAATATTTTTTTGGGAACTACTGAAGACAGCAGCGTCGTATTTTTTACAAAATTTTCGGAAGGACTGCTGGAGGCAGAAACGAGAATTTTTAAAAAATATTTTTCTGAGGGATTATTAAAGACAGAAAAGAGGATTTTTTAAGAAAAAATTTGAGGGGTTATTAGGGACAGAAACGAGGATTTGAAGAAAATTTTTTGAAGACAGAAATGGAAATATTTTAAGAATATTTTCTGAGGGACCATTAAAGGCTGAAAATGGAATTTTTAAAAATATTCTGGGGAGAATATCCCAGACAAGAAACAAGGGAACTGATGAGGATTGGTGGCTCTTTCCGAAACCTAGGTATTCCCTGCCTTACCCCCTGGTAAACATTACCATCGTTCTCCACTCATAAACAAACGTTGTTTTTATAAAAACAACAATAATGGGATTTTGCCTGACGATTTTGCAACATTTTCGGGACACTTTTGAAGACGGAATTGATGACCCATTAAGAATGTTGTTTGAGGAAGTATTAAAGTCAGAATGGAGGATTTTTAAGAGTATTTTTTGAGGGTCCAATGAAAATAGAAACGAGGATTTTTTAAGAATATTTTCCGGGGGGACTATAGAAGAGAGAAACGAAGATTTTTAGTCATATTTTTTAAGATACTATTAAAGACAGAAACCAGGATTTTTTAAGCATTTTTCCTGAGGGACTTTTGAAGTCAAAATGTGATTTTTTTTTTCTTTTCTAAAGAGCCAGCGGCGCCATAATTGTGATTGTTTTTACCTCAGCCATATGGCTACAGAGGATATATATCACCAGAGACCACTAGGTCTCTATGAATCAAATCCGATTCAGGACATTTGGAGTCGATCTAGAGTTGTCCGTCTATCTGCGTACGATAACTCTCGAAGAGAGTATCCGATTTGATCCAAACTTGGTACATCGTAATATTATTCTCAAACTTAGATCGAGTTCGAAGATGGACCGATATTGGTCCACTCCTTCTGGTACCTTTCCCACACATTCTGTTAACATTTTCAAAGAAAATAATTTACTGCACAGAAAGAGACAGGATAATCGAATTTTGCTCCAACTTGCAAATCTTTATATTTGCATCAGTCAGGTGCGAAAATGGACAATATCTGTCCACTCCATCAAGTACCTCCCCCACGAACGTTAAAAATTTAGGAAAAATTATAACTCTTATAAAATGTGATGCAAGAGTCCGATTGTCTTCAAATTACACTGATCTCAGTATTTTTTTTTTATAACCCAAGGTCTGATTTACATCATATGGGATATAGGGTGGGATATATCGGCCCACTTCTTCTGGTACCACCCCCTACAAAGGGTCAAAATGTTGAATATCCATGAAGCTTTTAAAATGCGAAATTAACATCCGATTCCATTCAGACTTGGCACATCTCAGTATTTCCATTTGCAGAAAATCTGTTATAAGGATGGTGGCGAGCGGACCATTTCCTCTGGTACCTTCCCCACAAAGGGTCGACGTTTTTAATAATCAAAACAATTATAAAATCCGAAATAAGTTTCCGGTTCCCTTTATATCTCACATATCCCATTAATATTACTAACGCAAGATCTACTGTGAGATTGGATATATCGATCCACTCCTTCTGGGACCTCGATCTTCACCAAATTTGACATTCTAGCTTCTAGACCCAATTCGGTCATAAGTACCAAATTCTATCCCATTTGGACAAATATTAGACGTTTGGTGCACAATCAAAGGTAAATCGGACGAAGTTATATATGGGAGCTATATCCAAATCTGAACCGATCTCGACAAAATTTAGCAAAGGTATTTTTGAGCTCTATTTGATGTATTTCCCCACATATCGTTGTTACAGAGTGCATATTACGGCTGCGGCGGGGCAAAAATAATAAATCGGATGAACAATATATATGGGAGCTATAGCTATATCTGAACCGATTTCGATCAAATTTGGCATACTCATTTTCAAGCCTAATTAGGTTGTATGTGCAAAATTCCATACCATTCGGACAGATATTACGCGTTTGGTGCACAATATAAGGCAAATCGGACGAAGTTATATATGAGAGCTATATCGAAATTTTTACCGATTATCTCCAATTTCAATAGGGTTCGTCCTTGGGCCAAACAAATGATTTGTGCAAAATTTCATCTGGATAGGGCAATAAATGCGAACTGTACTTTGTTTACAAAAATACATGGGCCGACGGACGGACATGCATAAATCGACTCAGAATGTAATTCCATGCAAATCGTCAAAAGGAACTATGGGTCTATCTTGTTTCCTGTTACAAACAAATGCACAAAGTCATAACACCCTGACCACCTTGTGGTGTAGGGTATAAAAATCGAACATTGGCTGAGGGTATACATCTGTCGGCAAAACCGACTGATACTTTTTAACTTGTTCTACTTCTTATCCGTCTGATACAGTCCGAAACTTCCAAGCGACCTATGTCCTCAAACAAGGCTGCATCGTCGAAAATACTCACCTTTGGTGTGCGCTTCCCCAGCAATGCTGTGCCCAGCATCTGAAATTAAAAAAAAATAAGTAATAATTAGTTTACTGCATTACAACAAAAATAAAAATAATAATAACAATAAATTAAAACAAAATATTATTTCGCATAATGCCGGCAAGCGCGAAAGCTTGGCTGGGTGGCTGGTTGGTTGGCGATTCATAATAAAAATCAATAAATTTCAATTAAATGCAATTTATTTTGCGTAATAAAATGTTGCATACTTTTGAGCGCAATCAAATTATAACGGCCATATCAAAGCTGACGTTGACTGCGACGGTGGCGATAGCGGCGATGGCGGCAGAGCTTTATTATCTGGCCAGAGGAATTTTCATATAATGCCATTGTTGTTATTGTTGTAATTTTTATTACTTATTAATTAATAATGAAAAAAAAAATGTTTTTGCATTTATCTAACGAAATGAAGAATAATAACAATAATACAATGTGAAATGTAATAATTTACACAGGGGCACATACATAAGGTCATGTGTGTGTGTGTGAACGAACTACTAACACAGAGGGCAAAGAATAATTGGGTGGCCTGGGAGATTGGAATTTATTGGCAAATTTAATTTTGTAGATTATTATTGCTAAGTTTGGTCCAAGGAGGGGCCCTATTAAAATTGGAGATAATCGGTCAAAATTTAGATATAGCTCCCATATACAGGGTGATATAAAAAAACTGCAACAAATTCAAACGCCATAATTTTTATACCCTCCACCCATTCTATGGAGGGTATATTAACTTTGTCATTCCGTTTGTAACTCCTCGAAATGCTCATGTCAGACCCAACAAAGTATATATATTCTTGATCAGCCGATATTCGGTATTTTGATGATTTTAGCGGCATTATTCACCGAAATTGTTTCAAATTTGGTATTTGAATTTCGTAATGGATACTACAGCCTATGACAGAAACTTGTCTGTGCAGGTCCACGTTTTAGTATATCCCCCATATAACGGTACCTCCCGATATTCGGTATTTTGACAATTTTAGCGACATTATTCACCGGAATTGTTTCAAATTTGGTATTTGAAGTTCGAAATGGATACTAAATCCTAAGACAGAAAATTGTCTGTGCAGGTCCACGTCTTCGTATGGCCCCCATATAACGGTACCACCCAATATTCGGTATTTTGATGATTTTAGCGTCATTATGTACCAGAATAGTTTCAAATTACGTATTTAGAGTTCGTAATGGGAACTACGGTCAGTGACAGAAAATTGTCTATGCAGGTCCAGGTCTTCGTATAGGTCCCAAACATCAATACCTCCCTATATTCGGTATTTTGACGATTTCAGGTACAATACCCATCGAAATTGTTTGAGTTGTCGTATTTGAAGTTCGTATTGGAGGCTACAGCCTATGGCAGAAAATTGTCTATGTATGTCCAGGTCTTCGTATAGCTCCTATATAACGGTACCCCCCTATGTACGGTATTTTGATGATTTTGGATACATTATTCGCCGTTTATTTCAAGTTTCGAATTTAAATATGGTAATGGCTTATGACAAAGAAGGCCTATGCAGGTATACGTCGTATAGACCCCAATATAACGGCTATGTTCGGTATTTTTAAAATTTTAACAGAATTTTTTTAAGGATTTTATTTTTTGAAAATTTCCAAATTTGTTCCAAGTGGTGGAGGGTTTTTTTACATTTTTTACATTACATTTTTTTTCAATTTTATTAAATGAATGTAAAAATGTCGGAACTAAAACCAAATTTTAGAATAAGTTTAGATTTATTCGAATTGGTCACCTTTGGCACGAATTATGGCCTTCAAACGGCCAATGAAACCGTCACACTCTGCCCGAATGTTGCTTTGCGGTATTTTGGCCCATTCCCGGCGAAGCGCTTGCTTGAGGTGATCGACACTTTGGCAACCCGGCTTCCTAAAATACTCCAGACACAATAGTCCAGTCCAACGGATTGGTATTCGGAGATTTCGGTGGCCACTGGGCGCTGAAAATTGAGCGAGGAACCTCCTTTATGTAACCATTCTTGGGTGGCGCGTGCTGAGTGAGATTGCGGAGCGGAGTCCTGTTGGAATGTCCAAGGTCTGCGGCCAAAATTTTTGCGTGTCCAAGGCTTTAATACACCCTCCAGAATATTTTCGCGATAATATTCGGCATTTATTCTAATGCCACGGTCGATTAATACGAGCGGAGAGCGAACATCGGTTGTTATGGCGGCCCACACCATCACCATCATCATGGCCGGCGCTTGAGTTCTGGTGGCCAACCGAAGGTGCACATTTTCAGCTGACCTCTTTGGCAAGTAAAAACGATCATTTTGTTGTTGTTGTTTATAAACTGCTGGACAACGAATGTTTTCTCATCGCAGAAAACCAAATTCGGCAGTTCACCACTTTCGGCCAAGCGAAGCAACTCTTTAGCTCTTTTGAGTCTATTTTCTTTATGTTGCGGTGTAAGTTCTTCCACCTTTTTGAATTTCAATGGCTTTAGCCTGGGCGCATTTTTCAATATTTGCCGAATGGATTATTGCGATATGTTCAGCTCACGAGCCATTTTTCGGCCACTGCGACACGGGTTTCGATCAAGTCGCTTCTATAATTTTCGAACAATTTCTGCTGATGTTGCTGTTTTCTTCCATCCACTTCCTTGACTTCGGGCTACGCAACCGTATCACGGTAACGAGTGATGATACGAGACACAAAAGATTTATTCACATTTAAATGCTGGAGTACTCCAAATATAAAGAAATCACATTATCACGCTTGAATTCCGAATCACGAATAACTTTTTTTCTGGAAAATTCTCACCAAAATGCTTTTGTACGCTTGTAAACAATGTAATGAGCTGAC
Organism: Musca domestica; assembly: GCF_030504385.1. Classification (NCBI taxonomy): domain Eukaryota; kingdom Metazoa; phylum Arthropoda; class Insecta; order Diptera; family Muscidae; genus Musca; species Musca domestica. The sequence goes on along the minus strand of NW_026712145.1, from coordinate 1,601,046 downwards.
ACTGGAATAATTTTAACAGCTGTCGGACGAGTGGCTTAGAAGTGACAACAGTCTGAAGTTGGTTGTAGTTTTTTGTAGGAAAGGATACTTTTAAACCCTGAGAATTTCGCAGAAACCCACAATTTATTTTCAATTTTTTCCCACGGTCTTTGAGGAAATACTTTTTTTCTGTCGTCCCCCTCCCATAATCAACAACATGTTACGTTGCCAAATAAATTATTTACCAATTAAATACATGCTTAGCAATTTGAAAAATGTTCGCGCATTGTTTTCTTGGGGATTTTCTCAGATTCGATTCGAATATAGAAATTTTCAAAATTAAAATAGAACAATTGCAGACGTACATTTACAACACGATGCCATCGCCAGACATCTGTTATGCGGCATTCTAATAAATAATGGCAACATCGGGACAAGCAGAAGATAGATGTTAACCTTTCTGGCGCCTGGTGGATGGGTATTTCTTTTGAGGGAATTTTAAATATTTTTTTTCATCAGGAGCAATAAATGTGGATTTTTTAAAAATATTTTTTTCTGACCAGCAGTAAACGAGGATTTTTTTAAAAATATTTTTTCATAGCCGGCAATAAACGTGGATTTTTTCAAAATATTTTTTCATGACCAGCAATTAACGTTGATTTTTTTTTAAATATTTTTCATGACCCGCAATTAACGTGGATTTTTTAAAAATATTTTTTCATGACCAGCAATAAACGTGGATTTTTTAAAAATATTTTTTTCATGGCCGGCAAAAAAATGGATTTCTTAAAAATATTTTTTTCTTGACCAGCAATAAATGTGGATTTTTTAAAAATATTTTTTTTCATGATAAGCTATAAACGTGAATTTTTTAAAAATATTTTTTTCATGATCAGCAATAAACATGGATTTTTTTTAAATAGTTTTCATAATCAGCTATAGACGTGGATTTTTTTTAATACTTTCACGTGGCCAACTTTAAATGTAGATTTTTTAAAAATATTTTTCGTGGCCAGCTTTTAAACGCGGATTTTTTTAAAAATATTTTTCGTGGCCAACTTTTAAACGCGGATTTTTTTAAAAATATTTTTCGTGGCCAGCTTTTAAACGCGGATTTTTTTAAAAATATTTTTTTTATTTTAAAAAATCCACGCTTGTGGTTCTTGGAGTTTTTGAAAAAATGTATTTTAAAAAATCCACGCTTGTGGTTCTTGGAGTTTTTGAAAAAATTATTTTAAAAAATCCACGCTTGTGGTTCTTGGAGTTTTTGAAAAAATTATTTTAAAAAATCCACGCTTGTGGTTCTTGGAGTTTTTGAAAAAATGTATTTTAAAAAATCCACGCTTGTGGTTCAAAGAGTCCTTGAGAAAATTTATTCAAAAAAATCCCCGCTTGTGGTTCTCGGAGTCCTTGAAAAAAATAATTTAAAAAATCCACGCTTGTGGTCTTCAGAGTACTTGAAAAAAATGAATTCAACAAATTCACGCTTGTGGTTCTCAGAGACCTTGAGAAATTTTATTTTAAAAATCTACGCTTGTGGTTCTTAGAGTCTTTGAAAAAAATGAATTCAAAAAATCCACGCTTGTGGTTTTCAGATTCCTTGAAAAAAATTAATTTAAAAAATCCACGCTTGTGGTTCTCAGAGTCCTTGAAAAAATAAATTTAAAAATCCACGCTTGTGGTTCTCAGAGTCCTTGAAACGAAATATTTAAAAAATCAACGCTTGGGATTCTCAGAGTCCTTGAAAAAAAATTAAAAATTAAAGCTGGGGATTCTCAGAGTCCTTGAAAAAAATATAAAAATCGACGCTTGGGATTCTTAGAATCCTTGAAAAAATAAAAATCGACGCTTGTGATTCTCAGAGTCCTTGAAAAAATAAAAATCGACGCTTGGGATTCTCAGAGTCCTTGAAAAAAATAAAAATCGACGCTTGCGATTCTCAGAGTCCTTGAAAAAAATTAATTTAAAAAATCCACGTTTGTGGTTCTCAGAGTCCTTGAAAAAAATTATTTAAAAAAATCCACGCTTGGGGTTCTCAGAGTCCATGGAAAAAATTAATTTAAAAAATCCACGCTTGTGGTTTTTAGATTTCTTGAAAAAAAATGAATTCAAAAAATCCACGCTTGTGGTTTTTAGATTTCTTGAAAAAAATGAATTCAAAAAATCCACGCTTGTGTTTCTCAGAGTCCTTAAAAAAATTAATTTAAAAAATCCACGCTTGTGGTTCTCAGAGTCCTTGAAAAAATTAATTTAAAAAATCCACTTTTGGGGTTCTTAGAGTCCCGAGTGATTTTTTTAAACTATTTTCCCTGTCCAGGCCACCATACCCATCAACATACCCTTTTGTCATATTCATTCTTGGCCGACATAGTCGACCCCCTACCCAGAAACTTTAAAAAAATGTTAAATAATTTTTCTAAATTAGGTGTGAATTTCTAATTCACCCGCAATTGTTTATAATTTTCAAAAGTTTTTTTCCCGGCCAATATAAACATAATATTATTTTAATTATTATTATTCGGCCATTTCGGTTTGTATGCCAGAGCTATTTTTATTTTGGCCCTCACCCCACTTGTCGATGCGGTATCATTTATTTGTTTATCGCTAAATTAATTTAATGTTTTTTTATTTCAATTAGCAAAACTGAAAGGGAAACTGGTTTGAGGTATCCAGGGGTCTTCGCAAAAAATAATTACGGCAAATGAGGTTGGGATGAGTAATAGGGGAGACTATTTGGAGATATTCTCTAGAAAGAAGGTCAGGGGGTTAAAGAACTAATATGGGTCTTAGAAGGTTAGAGGACATTATGGAGTTCCTTCGTACAGAGAACACCTTCCACAGGTCTTTTATAAATAGAAGATGTTCTATAGATTCCATAGAAGACCTTCTATAGGTCTTCTATAGATAGAAGACCATCCGAAAGGCGTCTATATATAAAAAACCTAAAGAAAGAAGGTCTTTTATGCATAAAAATGCGGACTTTCAATAGTTCTTTTATAGAGAGATGACCTTTGATCTGAAACGCAGAATGAAAAAATATATTTTTTTTTTTCAAAATTATTTTCAAAATCAAAAGTCAAGCGATTAAACATGAAATTAATAACCACGATAAATGAAAATACACAGATTCAAAAAACACATACCCACACAAATACAGACACTAGCAGCACACTCATTTATTTGGCAAAGAAAGCGAAAGGAAATTTCAAAAAAAAAATATCGAAAAAAATTATCAAAGAACAAAAATAAAATTGAATAATTTTTTGGCAATATTTTTAATAAATGAAAGGAAGCCAAAAACGATTTTGGCATTATTAGATGCGGCTATTGATTTCTTTTCTTTTTGGGATAGTAAATAACAAAATCAACAACACCCCCAACAACAACAAACCGCAAAAATTACGTTTTGTTTGAAATTTTCAAATTTGTTTTAGATGCAGTCCCACCCTTCTCCCTTTCCCACCTTCCCTTCTCTCAGACTCATCGAGAAATATATCAAAAGTCAAATAAGTTGTCAAAAACAAAATTTAAGTGGTTGTTGAAAAGTTCCCATAATTATGATGTTGAGTTGAGTTGGATGTGAATAAAACCCCAACAACAACAACAACTATATTTTGTTGTTGTTGATTGATTTTTATTTCATATTCAGTAAATTTCAAATCTCATTAAAGGAGAAACTATAAATTTTTGGGCCAAAACAAAATGCAGTCGACTGCCAACAATAAATTTGTAAAGGAGAAGGGGTACAGGTCTTGTCCGAAAATGCCACACATGAAATATTATGAACAAGAATGATGGCCCTCTGCTGAAAGATGGGATCAGTCAATATTCGGCTACTAATGTTGTTGTTGTTATTGTAGTTTTCTAATGAGGATGCTGAAAATGCCAACAATTTTGGGCACATAAATTGGCTGACAATGCAAAATTTTAAGGAAAGAAATTGAAGAGAATGAAAACGAGAAAAAAAATATTTTTTTAAATTGATTTTTTCAAAGGCTCTAAAAGAACCACTAGCGTGGATTTTTAAAATTGATTTTTTCAAGGACCCTAAGAACCCTTAGCCTGGATTTTTTAAATTAATTTTTCAAAGGGCTCTGATAACCACAAGCTTTGATTTTTTAAATTCAATTTTTCAAGGACTCTGAGAACCACAAGAGTGTATTTTTTAAATTCAGTTTATCAAGGACCTCTGAAAATCACAATTTTTTAAATTAATTTTTTCAAGGACTTAAAGATCCTCAGCAGTGGATTCTTTAAATTATTTTTTTTAACGACTCTGAGAACAACAAGCTTTGATTTTTTAAATTCAATTTTTCAAGGACCTCTGAGAACTACAAGCGTGGATTTTTTAAATGAATTTTTTCAAGGACCTCTGAGAAACACAAGCGTGGATTTTTTAAATGCATTTTTTCAAGGACCCCGAGAACCACAAGCGTGGATTTTTTAAATTCATTTTTTCAAGGACTCTGAGAACCACAAGCGTGGATTTTTTTAAATTCATTTTTTCAAGGACTCTGTGAACCACAAGCGTGGATTTTTTTAAATTCATTTTTTCAAGGACTCTGAGAACCACAAGCGTGGATTTTTTTAAATTCATTTTTTCAAGGACTCTGAGAACCACAAGCGTGGATTTTTTTAAATTCATTTTTTCAAGGACTCTGAGAACCACAAGCGTGGATTTTTTTAAATTCATTTTTTCAAGGACTACGAGAACCACAAGCGTGGATTTTTTTAAATTCATTTTTTCAAGGACTCTGAGAACCACAAGCGTGGATTTTTTTAAATTCATTTTTTCAAGGACTCTGAGAACCACAAGCGTGGATTTTTTTAAATTCATTTTTTCAAGGACTCTGAGAACCACAAGCGTGGATTTTTTTAAATTCATTTTTTCAAGGACTCTGAGAACCACAAGCGTGGATTTTTTTAAATTCATTTTTTCAAGGACTCTGAGAACCACAAGCGTGGATTTTTTAAATTCATTTTTTCAAGGACTCTGAGAACCACAAGCGTGGATTTTTTTAAATTCATTTTTTCAAGGACTCTGAGAACCACAAGCGTGGATTTTTTTAAATTCATTTTTTCAAGGACTCTGAGAACCACAAGCGTGGATTTTTTTAAATTCATTTTTTCAAGGACTCTGAGAACCACAAGCGTGGATTTTTTTAATCAATTTTTTCAAGGACTCTGGGAACCAGAAGCATTGATTTTTTTTAAATTAATTTATTCAAGAACTTTCAGAACCACAAGCGTGGATTTTTTAAATTAATTGTTTCATGTACTCCCAGAACCCCAAACGTGGATTGTTTAATTTATTGTTTCAAGAATCTTAATACCCTTAACCGTGGACTTTAAATTGAATTTTCAAGGACTTTTAGACCCTTAAACGTGGATAGTTTTAATTTAATTTTCAAAGACTTTTATATCAATAAACCTGGAAAACAATATTGTTTAAAAAAAAAACATGTTTATAGCTGTTTATGAATAAAAATATTTTAAAAAATCCACGTTCATTGCTGGTCTTGAAAACAATATTTTAAAAAATTCCACGTTCATTACTGGTCTTGAAAAAAATATTAATATTTATAGCTGTTTATGAAAAAAAATATATATTTTAAAAATCCACGTTCATTGCTGGGCATGAAAAATTATTTTTATATTTTAAAAAAATCCACGTCATTGCTGGTCTTGAAAAAATTATAAAAAAAAAATCCACGTTCATTGCTGGGCATGAAAAATTATTTTTAAGAAATCCACCTTTATTTCTGGTGATGAAAAAATATTTTTAAAATATCCACGTTTATTTCTGGTCATGAAAAAATATTTTTAAAAAATCCACGTTTATTGGTGGGATTTTTTAAAAATATTTTTTTCACTACCAGCAATAAACGTGAATTTTTTAAAAAAAAAGTTTTTTTCATGGCCGGCTACGAACGTAGATTTTTTAAAAATATTTTTTCATGGCTGGCAAAAAACGTGGAATTTTTAAAAATATTTTTTCTCATGGCTGGCAATAAACGTGGTTTTTTTAAAAATATTTTTTTCATGGCCGGCAAAAAACGTGGAATTTTTAAAAATATTTTTTCTCATGGCTGGCAATAAACGTGGTTTTTTTAAAAATATTTTTCTCATGGCTGGCAATAAACGTGGATTTTTTAAAAATATTTTTCTCATGGCTGGCAATGTTGAATATTTTATTCGTGTTGCTGCCGATGTTCCAATTAAAAGACTGTTGTGTTCTGTTTGAGTTCTTTATTCTGAGTGAAACTTATTCTACTTACACACTACTCAAGTTAACTTAGCGCTAAGAAAAAATCTATTTACAAGTCAGTGTGTGGATCACACTAAGTGATCTTCGCATAATTATTTCTAATGTGTGTTGTATGTTGTAAGAGAGTAACGTGGACATTCAATAATTACAACAGGCAATAAACGTGGATTTTTTAAAAATATTTTTCTCATGGCTGGCAATAAACGTGGATTTTTTAAAAATATTTTTTTCATGGCCGGCAATAAACGTGGATTTTTTAAAAATATTTTTCTCATGACCGGCAATGAACGTGGTTTTTTTAAATATTTTTTTTTTCCTTAATGCCGGCCCTGAAAAAAATATTTAAAATGTTTTAAATATATTTTTTTCATGGCCGGCAATAAACGTGGATGTTTTTAAAAATATTTTTTCAGAGCCGGCAATAAACGTGGATGTTTTTAAAAATATTTTTTCAGAGCCGGCAATAAACGTGGATTTTTTAAAAATATTTTTTTTTCATGGCCGGCATTAAACGTGGATTTTTTTAAATATTTTTTTTTCACGACCTGGCATTAAACATGGATTTTTTAAAAATATTTTTTCAGAACCGGCATTAAACGTGGATTTTTTAAAAATATTTTTTCATGACCAGCTATAAACGTGGATTTTTTAAAAATATTTTTTCATGAAAAATATATTTTTAAAAAATCCACGTTTGTTGCTTGTTTTAAAAATATTTGTTTACAATTTTATTTTCAATATTACCCATAATTTGACCTTGGGTTTTTTTTATTGATGTCTTACTTTAATCTGACCTCAATTTGTCATGGCTTCTTTAAAAAATCCACCACTTAATTACCTTCCTTATATGCAAAGCCGCAAAACATAATTAATCATTTACTTTTTATTCTAATTCAATTAGCATTACAAAAAAGTGTTTAATTTTTTTTTTTTTTAATTCCAATAACGACAATTTTGTAATCCCTCCAAAAAAAACTAAACGTTATTTCCAAATTTGGCCACGTCTTTAATGGGTCACTATTGTCAACCACAAGACGTGGGTGACCCACGTCTCACCAGAAACCACGACCTTGGCACTAGCTTCGTGTGTGTGTGTTTCTTTTCGATTTCAATTTAATTATTTCCTGGTGGTTGCTGCACCAAAACACAATCGCCCGCCCATCAAAAACGTTTTAATCAAAATTCGAAATCAGAATTAATTTCGTATTTTGTTTCGAAATGACAAGTACGTGTAAATTACAATGTCATTACTTGCTTTAGCTGGAATCACCAGCGGGGTAGAGGGACGGACGGACGGACGGTGTCGTTGTCATGTGGGCTATGGAGACGTCATTGATGATAAGCCGCCAAGAAAATACGTTTTTGGAAGTAATCAATTAATGAATGAATGAATGACAATGCGGTGGGAATTTTTAGGTGACCGGGGAGGAGGGGGGAAGCGAATTCGATTTTGAAACCCATTGGAATGTAATTTTAAAACAATTGGAAAATTTTTTGATTCAAAAAAAAATATTTTAAAAATGCATGTTACTCAAAAATTTTATTAAATATATAAATATAAAGAAATCACGCTTTAATTCCATCAAGAAAGCCTTTTTTCTGGAAAATTCTCACCAAAATGCTCTGGTACGCTTAAATAATAGTAATAATTTTAACAGCTGTCGGACGAGTGGCTTAGAAATGACAGCAGTCTGAAGTTGGTTGCTGTTTTTTCATCTCACCCTGTATGGAGGCTAGTCTCTGACTACGGAGATTCAGAATAGGCATTATTTTCAGGAGAATTTTGTTCATTGAAGAAATATTTTTAAAAAATCCAAGTTGACTTTTGGTCCTTGAAAAATTTATTTTTTCTTAATCCTTGAAAAATATTTTCAAAAAAAAAATTTTTTTTTTTTTTGCAAAAATTTCTCAAAACGTTATATTGAGAATCTACTAATTGCTGTCCCTTAAAAAAAAATAATTTTTTTACGAATTTTTAAAATTCATAAAAAATAAATGAAGAAATATTTTTAAAAAATCCACGTTGACTTTTGGTCCTTGAAAAATTTATTTTTCTTAATCCTTGAAAAATATTTTCAAAAAAAAAAATTAATTTTTTTTTCAAAAATTAATTCTAGTTTTCAAAACGTTATATTGAGAATCCACTGATTGCTGATCCTTAAAAAAAATATTTTTTTACGAATTTTTAAAATTCATAAAAAAATAATTCATTTCCCAGTTGACATTGAGCCATAAAACCCCTGTTCATGCTGCTACATTCATTAATAATCGAATAATAAAATTCCGTTTTTTTTTCCTTTCAACTCAGGTTGGCAGAACTTTTTGCTAAGCGATTTGTTAATAAAAATTATTTTTACGCACCCATTGTTTATGAAAATTGAAACACCATCCATACCCATCCAAAGAAAAAAAAAAAACAAATGAAAAAATTAAAAAAAAAACGCAAAAATAATATTCCCAGAATTTTGCAGGAGGAAACTGCCAACCAGCCAGCCACAGAGAGTGAATAAGTCAGCCAGTTTATAAAGCAAAAAAAATGGAAAGAAAAAACCAAACAAAGCAAAAAAAAATATCCGATGCTTTATTATAAACAAATAGCTGGGAAAAATTGCAAATATAATAGATTTATGAAAAAAACATAGCAGGAACAACAGCAACAACTACAACAATGACCGCGATAACTGCGACGACGAAAACGTCGACGCTTAGGGTAAATATGGCTAAAAATACTCACACACGGACGGACAACCAAACCAACAGCCGAAGCTGGCAGGGAGACCTACAAAGCGACAGACATATTCAGACCAAAATACACAGACACGCACACAAACTCACACTCATACCACAGCTGTGTCTACAACAACGCCTCATAAACATTTGCCAAAAAATATTTAACTGAATATTTTGTATCCCCCACCAAAAAAAAATAAATAAAAAAAAAATAATAATAACAAAAATATGAAGAGAAAGACAAGTAAAACAACAACAGCAGATTATAAAGATATTAAACAAAAACACGGTCACACAATAAACAAAAAAAAAAAATAATAATAATAAATCGACGTAAATATATGTAAATCGAAATTTTTGAAGTTTATATTTTTACAAAAAAAAAAAAAAAAAAAAAAAAAAAAACGAATATTTCTGGGAAAATTAAAACAAAAGAAAAAACCAAACATGGATTTGTTTGAACTTTGAATACCCTTCACCATGTGGAACGCTTTTGGAAATTTTCAAAAAAAAAACAAAAAATCCGTTAAAAATTCTCTAAAAAATTTTAAAAATACCGAATGCAGCATAGTAGTTTTTATACGAAGACGTGGACCTGCATAGGCAAATTTTGTCATAAGCCATTACAATATTTAAATGCGAATCTTGGAAAAAAAAATCGGTGAATCATAAAGCTAAAATCATCAAAAACCAGTAAAGAAAGTCTTAAAGTCGGGCGGGGCCGACTTTATGATACCCTACACCACTTTGCTAATTTAGTAGAGCTCCGCATAACAATTAAAAGTTTTTATGGGAGAATTCAATCATACACGCTATGGCTATAATTATAATTTAAAGTTCAAAGGACTAAATCTGCCGAAACATTTGTATCTTTTAAATTCGGACTTGTCATGCCCTTTTGATATATATGGGAGCTATATCCAAATCCGAACCGATCTGGATAAAATTTGCCAAAGATATTTCTGAGCTGTATTTGATATATTCCCCTGAATATCGTTGTTACGGAGTGCATATTACGGCTGTGGGTAACAAATCGGATGAACAATATATATGGGAGCCATAGCTATATCTGAACCGATCTTCACCAAAATTGACATACTAGCTTCTAGACTCAATTCGGTCGTAAGTGCCAAATTTCATCCCATTTGGGCAAAAATTGGAAGTTTGGTGCACAATAAAAGGTAAATCGGACGAACTTATGTATGGGAGCTATATCCAAATCTGAACCGATCTCGATAAAATTTCGCAAGGGTATTTCTGAGCTGTATTTGATATATTTCCCCAAATATTGTTGTCAAAGAGTGCATATTACGGCTACGGAGGACAAAAATAACAAATCGGATGAACAATATATATATGGGAGCTATAGCTATATCTGAACCCCGATCTTCACCAAATTTGACATACTAGCTTCTCAACTCAATTCGGTCGTAAGTGCCAAATTTCATCCCATTTGGGCAAACATTAGACGTTTGGTGCACAATAAAAGGGTAAATCGGACGAAGTTATATATGGGAGCTATATCCAAATCTGAACTGATCTCGATAAAATTTAGCAAAGGTATTTCTGAGCTGTATTTGATATATTTCCCCGAATATTGTTGTCACAGAGAGCATATTACGACTGTGGAGAACTAAAATAAGAAATCGGATGAACATTATATATATAGGAGCTATAGCTATATCTGAACCGATCTTCACCAAATTTGACATACTATCTTCTAGACTCAATTCGGTCGTTGGTGCCAAATTTCATCCCATTTGGGCAAATATTACAGGTTTGGTGTACAATAAAAAGTAAATCGGACGAAGTTATATGTGGGAGATGTATTCAAATCCGAATCGATCTCGATAAAATTTAGCAAAGGTGTTTCTGAGCTGTATTTGATACATTTCCCCAAATATCGTTGTTACAGAGTACATATTATGGCTGGGGAGGACTAAAATAACAAATCGGATGAACAATATATATGTGGGAGCTATAGATATATCTGAACCCCGATCTTCACCAAATTTGGCATACTAGCCTCTAGACTCAATTCGGTCGTAGGTGCCAAATTCCATCTCATTTGGACAAAAATTAGAAGTTTGGTGCACAATAAAAGGTAAATCGGACGAAGTTAGACATGGGAGCTATATCCAAATATGAAACGATCTCGATAAAATTTTGCAAGGGTATTTCTGAGCTGTATTTGATATATTTCCCCAAATATTGTTGTCACAGAGTGCATATTACGGCTGCCGAGGACAAAAATAACAAATCGGTTGAACAATATATATGGTAGCTATAGCTATATCCGAGCTGATTTCGTTCAAATTTGGCATACTTATTTTCAGGCCAAATTTGGTTGAATGTGCAAAATTCCATACTATTCGGGCTGATATTACACGTTTGGTGCTCAATAAAAGGCAAATCGCACGAAGATATATATGGGAGCTATATCTAAATTTGAACCGATTCTCACCAATTTCAATAGAGTTCGTTCTTGGGCCAAACAAATGATTTGTGCAATTTTTTTTTTTTTTTTGGATCGGGAAATAAATGCGAACTGTACTTTGTTTACAAAAAAACATGGACAGACGAACGGACGGACGGACGGATGGACATGCATAAATCGACTCAGAATGTGATTCTATGCAGATCATCAAAAGGAACTATGGGTCTATCTCGTTTCCTTTTGCCTGTTACAAACAAATGCACAAAGACATAATACCCTGACCACCTTGTGGTGTAGGGTATACAAATATAGGGCGGTACCATTATATGGAGGCTATACCAAAACGTGGACCTTCACAAACAATTTTCTGTCTTAGGGTGTAGTATCCATTTCGAACTTCAAATACCAAATTTAAAACAATTCCGGCGAATAAATTTGCTAAAATCATCAAAATACAGAACATCGGGAGGTACCGTTATATGGGGGCTATACGAAGATGTGGACCTACATGGCCCATTTTCAATACCAAAAATCCTGCAGACGTAACATATATTTGAGCAAAATTTTATGAATCTACTTGAATTCGTTCGGAAGCTAGAGTGATTTCCACAGACGGATAAACGGACAGACGGATAGACGGACGGACATCGCTAAATCGACATAGAATGCTAATCTAGAATATATATACTTTGTGGGGTCTAAAATGTGTATTTCGAGGTGTTACAAATGGAATGACAAACTAAATATACCCTCGATACTATGGTGGAGGGTAAAAAAAATATAAGGAAACAACGTGGGTTTTATAAAAAATAATATTTTTTCGAGGACTAAAAGCAAATCATTTTTAAGAGGTAACAAATGACCCGGATTTGTTTAAACTATTTTTCTGAGGGAACTAAGATATTTAAAAACATATTTTTAAAGACCAAAAATTAAAGCCGATTTAAAAAAAAAAAATATTTTTTTTTTAAGATAAAAATATTTTTTTGTATTTTTTGTAAAAAATATTATTTTTGAGGACATGGATTTTAAATTATTTTTTGCAAGGACCAACAGTCAACGTAGATTTTTGTAAATATTTTTTTAAGGCCAAAGAAGCAATGTAGATTTTTTAAAAAATATATTTTTTCTAAGGACTAAAAATCATTTAGGATATTTCCGTATTTTTTTCAATACATCTGTTTAAGGATTTTCTTGAATTTTTACAAAGATCAAGGACCAGTAATGCCCCCCGATTTTTTTAGAATTTTTTAAGGAGTTCAAAGTACCGTGTATTTTAAAAAAAATATTTTTCAAGGTCTTAGAGGCTTCGCGGAATTTAAAAAAACTATTTTTTCAACAATCAAAACTTGAGGAGGATTTTTCCGGATTTGTGTTTTTTTTTAACATCTTTTTAAAGATTTTCCTGGATTTTTTTAAATGGCCAAAGGCCCAATAATGCACATGGATTTTTTTTTTAATATATTGTTGAGGAGTTAAAAAAGTACCGTGGATTTCAAAAAAAAAAAGTCAAGGTCTTAGAGGAACCTGATTCCCGTGGAACCAAAATTCATGTAGGATCTTTCCGGATTTGTTTATTTATTTTTTTTTTTTGTTTTTTTTTTTAATACATATGTTTATGGATTTTTTTTACAAAGATTACCAATAATGACGAAGACCAATAATGCACATTAATGTTTTAATATTGTTTTTAAGGAGTTAAATACACTTGGATTAAAAAAATGTTCTTAGAGTTAACGTGAAATTTTAAAAAATATGTTCTCAAGAACCAAAACTCAAGTAGGATCTTCCCGGACTTTTTTTATACCAATAATGCACAATGGATTTTTTAATATTTATTTGAGGAACTAAAAGTGCCGTGGATTTAAAAGCAACAAATTTTAAAAATGTTTTTTTAAGCGCCAAAACAAAGATATTTTTTTTAAACATATTTTTAAAGAGCAAAAGTTAACTCAGATTTCCAGAAAATATATTTTAAGGACCGAATGTTCAAGGACTAAAGTAAACGTTGATTTTTTATAAATATTTTTCTATTTAAGGGTTTTCCTGGATTTTTTTTACAAAGATTAACGACTAATAATGCACATGGATTTGTTTTAAAGGAGTTAAAAGAAGTATTTTTTAAAATATTTTCCAAGGACTTAGAAGCGATTACACAAGATTTTTTTATATCATTTTTAAAAGACTCTATCTCAATAGGAATATAAAACAAGTATCTGTCGGCTTTTCCGACAGATGTGTACCCTCAGACTTGACTTGCGCTATGTTTATTCAAACTATTGAGGGCAGTTCTGAAGAAAAAAAGTCGAACAATTACTTTATGATTGTTAATTGTTAATCAAATTATTAAACGTTCATGGGGGAAGTAGGAGGAGGTGTGAGACGAAAAAATTCCACATTCACATAAGATCTCTGGCAGGGAAAAATATTTAGATATACCAAGTTTGAAAAGAATCGTTGAATTGTTTCTCAAGTTGTAAGATATATATGTATTGAATATTGTCAACCTTGGGGGGTGAACCGATACCTGTCATCTTCACATCAGATTTTGCATTAGTAAAAATATTCAGATTTGTGAAATTTGAAGAGAATTGTATGGTTATTTCGGGCTTTATAAGATATATAAGTATTCAAAATTTTGACCCGTTATGGGGGAGGTACGTTTGATAATAATATTACGATGTACAAAGTTTGGGCCAAATCAGATATTTCCTTCGAGAGTTATCGTGCGCATAAGCCAACCAAAGAGACGAAGGGATGTACACAACCCTCGATCGACTCCATATGTCCTGAAACGGATTTGGTCCAACGGGTCTAAAACCGTTTTGGCCGTATCAAATGATATATACCCTTTCTAGCCATATGGTTGAGGTTATAAAAAAGGTTTTTTAAGAACGCTTTATGGCGGGGAGAATCCAGAAGAAATTGATCTATATTTAAGATTTTCACACGTGATCTAAGTTTGATATAAAAAAAACCTGATTTTATAAGTTCTTATAAGTTCTTTTATTTTATAAGTTCTTAAAATAAGAATTAAAAAAAATTCACGCTTAGGGATGAAGATTTTTTAAAAATTGAAGTTTGAAATTTATTTAAATATATTACACGTTTGTGTGTAGTCTTTGAAGACTATTTAAAAAAAATCCATATCTGTAAATAGTCCTTGAAAAGAATTCATAAAAACTATCCATGTTCTTGGATAGTAATATTGTTAAATAAAAAGATCCGCCTTTGTGGATAGGTCTCCAGAAATAGTTTTTGAAAATCTATGTTTTGTAGATAGTCCTTGAAAAAGAATTTTTAAAAAATCTACGTTTAGGAGTAGTCCTTGAAAGAATTTTTAAAAACTCTGTGATTGCAAAAAGTCCACAGCCATGAAGTTCGATGTATTTGAAATGTCTTTGAAAAATAATTTTTTAAAAAATCCACGTTAGGTGGTAGTCCTTAAAAAAGTGTTTTTTTTTTAATCCTACGTTTTTAAAAAGTCCTTATTCGTGGATGTTCGATGTTTTGAATAATCCTTGAAGAAATATCCTTAAAAAATCCACGTTTCTGTCTAGTGATTTAGTTTGGAGAAATTCCTTGAAAAGCTACTCTTAAAAAATTCGAGTTCGTGGATAGCTATTGAAATTTTCTTTTTTTAAAATCCACATTTAAGAATAGCCCTTAAAAATATTTTTAAGAAAATCCTCGTCCATAAAAACTATTTTCCAAAAATCAATTTTTTTAGTAAAATTATTTAAAAAAAATCGTTTGTGAAAACTCCTTGAAGCACCTTTAAAAAAAAAAAAACAACCCCCTTCGTGGATAATCCTTGAAGAAATATTTTTTAGAAAATCTACGTTGGATTTAGTTTCGCTTTTTTGGTATTGACCACATTTTACCTCTTGCGTATGAATTATATATTTCGGTTGTTATTATTTATTTTGCGTTCTCAATTGGAAGATTAATTCATCTCGAAAAATATTTAATGTAGGTCCACTTTTT
This sequence comes from Musca domestica, assembly GCF_030504385.1. Classification (NCBI taxonomy): domain Eukaryota; kingdom Metazoa; phylum Arthropoda; class Insecta; order Diptera; family Muscidae; genus Musca; species Musca domestica. Next base: position 1,585,645 of record NW_026712145.1, on the reverse strand, counting down.
GGTATATTTTCCTCATATAACTGTATCTCCCGTTCCGATTTTCGGTATTTTGTATGTCTCACAACCCAGAATTTTCAATTAAATCAGAATTATTTGATATTTCCGTTTATTTCAAAAAAAAAAAAAATATTCATTAAATTTTAGAGGCATATCATTAACGACTTCAACACTGCAGGACAAGTCAGCTTCATAATTTGAAAAATTATTTTGAAACCAAATTTATTTTATAAATTTCCAATAGCTTGTCACAGCTTAAACCCCATCCATTTCTAAATCCCTGAATCATCCTCCTTTTCTTTTTTCTGCCCCTCCAAAAATTAATGACGCAAAGCCCCCCATTACAACCGGCTGGCCAGCAACCATTCAACGGCCACATCCCCCCAACAACCATGTCAATAGCCATAAATCCTTATCTAAACTATTAAGACAACAAATAATTTTATTTACAATATTTAAACAATAATTATGAGCAGCAGATACCCGCTGGTGCAAGTGCCACCCCCCTTTCATCCCTCCCCCTCCCTCCCCTTCAACCAATCATTTAAATCATTAATAATGCGATTTCATCACAATAATTATTCAAAATTTAAACATTTTGTTTTGGCAAAAATAATTATAAACATTTAATTTTAAGAAAGAAAAAAACACAAAAACAACAACCACAACAAGAAAATGAAATCAAGCAAATCATTACCTTTAGCTGATGACGTAGACCACTCATTGGGCTCATTCAAAACTCAACACTTTACACGATCAACAATTCTATTTGCTTGGCGCTTTTCAAAAAAATTGAATTCTTTGGGTAAATCTATTTTTTTTTTTTTTTCTTTTTCAAATATAGATATCAACAATTTAAACTAATTTTCAAAAGATAAGAAAGGAAAAAATATTTATTGCAAAATTCTTAACAACATTTAACAATTGAAGAGGGAGACAGACAATTGAAATATTTTGCACTTCACTTGGAATATCTTTTTAATTTTCAAATTTCATGTGTATTTGTTTTCAATATTTTTTAAATTATTTTTAAAATTTTTTATTCACTCCTTTTTTATATTTCAATTTTTTTAATTTTTTTTTTCACATTTAAATCTATTTTATTTTAGTTTTATTTTTATTTCCTCAAATCACTTTTATTTCATTTTTTTTTTTTTGCAAACCGCAACGTATTGATCGGAAATCCAACTCAAAATCTAGTTACTTGTTTGCCGTTATTTATTTCTTTTTTTTTTGAGGGTTGTTTACCGGACCACGTTGATTCTGAAAATAAAATTGTTTTCAAAATTTTGCAATCGCCCAACTAAAGACTCATAAAACAAAACGCTTTTTGTCTGTTTGAATTTTCAGTTGGTTGGTTGTTGTTGTTATTATTGTGTTTTTTCCCTATTTGTTGTTGTTGTTAGGTCAGGGCGAAAAGCGAATTCAGCTGCTCGGCGACAGACAGACAAACAAACAAATAATAAGAAAAGTAAACAAAGTAAGAAAAGAGACGAGATCTCTTAAAATTTATGCTTAGACAAAAATTTAAAAATAAATTTAAAGAGAGAAGGAGAGAGAGAGTGAGAAAGAGAAATAGACAAGATCAACAAGCAGGGTTGCCAGCAGAAATGCAAAAAAGGCCTGTTAGTATTGCTTCGAAAGAAGAAATAAGTAAAAAAAATCTTCTAAAAATCAAGAACTTGTTGAAAATGAAATAAATTTTTTTTTTTTGAATGCCTGAAATAATTTAAAAAAAAAAAACACAAAATCTGTGAGTTTTTGGCAGTCTTTAAAATAGTTCAACAATAGCCATAGTGGCCTTTAAAAAAAATGAATAAAAAATGGTTGATTTTTTCACAGGAAGTCCTTAAATGTTTTTTTATTACAAATTTTAAGCTTTCTTGAAAATTACGAAAAAATTATAATAAATTAAAAAAAAAAAAATAATAATCTACAATTGTTTGTCTTGGAAGAAGGGTTTGAAGAAAAAATTTACCAACAATTTCGTAGCAATAAATTCACATTTTTTGCAAAATCACCGACTTTTAAAATGGGGAATAAATAAAATAAAAAAAAATAAATTAAAAAATTTAAAAAAATCCCAAAAAAAATTAAATTAAAACAAGTTAAAAAGCAGTAAATTCGGGCGGGCCGAACTTTGAATAAAATAAAATCCCTAAAAAATTCTGTTAAAATTTCAAAAAATACCGAATATTGCCGTTATATTGGTGTCTATACGACGTGGACCCACACAGGTATTGTTTGCCAAATTCAAATTCGGAACTTGAAATAAACGGTGAATAATGTAGCTAAAATCATCAAAATATCGTTTATAGGGAGGTACCGTTATATCGGAGCTGTGCGAAGACCTGCACCTGCATAGACAATTATCTGTAGCATCCATTACGAACTTCAAATACCACATCTCAAACAATTTCGATGGGTATTGTACCTAAAATCGTCAAAATACCGAATATAGGGAGGTACTGATATATGGGGCCTATACGAAGACCTGGACCAGCATAGACAATTTTTTGTCATAGACTGTAGTTCCCATTACGAACTTCAAATACGACATCTCAAACATCCTTATAAATAAAAAATTGTCAATTTTTAACAAGAAGTCCTTACATTTTTTATTTCAAATTTTTAAATTTTTTGAAATTTTCCAAAAAAAAAAGTCATAATAATCTTGAAAAAATCTTGGGAAGAAGTGCTGGCAGAAGAATTTTACCATGAATTTCATAGCAAAAAAAAAACCATATTTTTACTAAATTAACGACTTTTTAAATGGGAAAAAATTAAAATTCATAAAATTGTTAAAATTCAAAAAAATTTTTGTATGCGTGAAAACCGAAGAGAGTTGGAGGCATGTTTCGCTTTCTAAGAGCGCTTTTCAAAATCTTGAACTCTATGTGGGAGAGGCACCAGAAGGAATGGTCCCATCTCTACCATCTTTATGACAGATCACGTGTTGATACAAATATTGAGATGTGCCAAGTCTGGATGGAGTCTTATTAACTTAATAGATAAGCAAAATTTATGGGGGAGGTACCAGAAGGAGTGGACCGATGTATCCCATTTTCACAGCAGATCTTGTGTTAGTAGAAATAATGGGATGTGTGGAATATGAAGAGAACCGAATGCTTTTTTTTCGGATTTTATAATCGTTTTGGTTATTCAAAACTTTGACCCTTTATGGGGGAGTTACCCGAAGGAATGGTCCGATCTCTACCATCTTTATAACAGATCTTGTACTGATGAAAATGTTGAGATGTACCAAGTCTGAATGGAATTGGATGTTAATTTGGCGTTTTATGAGCATCATGATTATTCAAAATTCTGACCCTTTGTGGGGGAGGTACGAGAAAAAGTGGACATATATATCCCATCTTCACAGCAGACTTTGGGTTAAGAAAAATATAGTTATTGCATAATTTGAAGAGAACCGTATGTTTATTTCGGAATTTATAATAATTTTGGTTATTCAAAACTTTGACCCTTTATGGGGGAGTTACCCGAAGGAATGGTCCGATCTCTACCATATTTATAACAGATCTAGTGTTGATGGAAGTATTGAGTTGTGCCAAGTTTGAATAGAATCGAATGTTAATTTCGCGTTTTGTGGGGGAGGTACTAGAAGGAGAGGACCGATAAATTCCGTCTTCACAGCAGACCTTAAAAAAAGCAAAATTTGGTGATTTGTGTAATTTTAAGACAATCGGATTCTTACATCACATTTTATAAGAGTTACAATTATTCAAAATTTTGACTGTTTGTTGGGGGAGATACGAGAAGGAGTGCGCCGATATGGTCCATTTTCACACCTGACGTAGCAATCTCGCAAATATTAGGATTTGCAAAATTGGGGCCAAATCGAATTATCTTTTCTCTTTCTGTGCAGAAAATACATATTTTTGAAAATTTAGACTTTTTGTGTGGGAGGTACCAAAAGGAGTGGACCGATATTGGCCATCTCTGAACTCGATCTAAGTATGACAATAATATTACGATATACCAAGTTTGGATCAAATCGGATACTTCCTTCGAGAGTTATCGTCTGCACCAGCCAGCTAGGCAGAGAGACAGACGGACGGACATAGCTAGATCGACTCCAAATGTCATGAAATGGATTTGGTCCAAAGAGACCTAGGGTCAAAAACCGTTATTTCGGTGAGGCACGTTTTGACCGTATCAAATGTTATATACCTTCTCTAGCCATATGGCTGAGGGTATAACCATTCAATTACTTGGATGGACTCCAAAAATTGTTTTTAAGTTTTCTGATATTTCAATGACTTTTAAAGAAGTTATAAAAACCCGACGACTTGGAATGAGTTTAAAAATATATTTTTAAACATTTAAAATGTATTTTATTTGAATTTCAACTAGGATGCCTTTTTTAAATTTAAATGGATTTTCTAAAAATATTTTGTGAATCTTTCAAATTTTCAAATATTCACAAAATTTGTTTTAGAAAATCCATTTAAATTAAAAAAAAGAAAAAACCTGCAAAAATCAAAATATTGTTTCTAAATTTCAATTTTGGGGACCTTTAAAATTGTTTAAAATATAAGAACAAAAAATCCATTTACATTTCAAAAATTAAATAAAAAATCACGTCTTGAAATGACATAAAAAAATTTCAAAATAAAAAGAAAAAACTTGGAATAAAATCAAAAGTTTAAAACCAAATATTCTTCGATTTGAAAAGTTTTGTTTTTTTTTTAATTTCAAAAAATAAAAATTAATAAAAATTAAAAACAAATATTCTTCGATTTAAAAAATTTTTGTTTTTTTTTTTTTATTTCAAAAAATAAAAATAAAAAAACAAAACTTTTAAAATTGAAGAATATTTGTTGTTAAGCTTTTGAATTTATTCCAAGTTTTTTCTTTTTATTTTGAACATTTCTTTATGTCATTTCAAGACATGGATTTTTATTTTATTTATTCTTTTTTAATTTTTAAAGGTTTTAAATTTCTATTTAGGAGTCCTTAAAAATGTTTGAGACATTAAAAAAAAAAACAAAAAATCCATTTACATGATTTTCTGTTTTTTTTTTTTTTTTTTTTGTTTTTAATTTTTCAAACATTTTTAAGGTCTCCTAAATAGAAATTTAAAACCTTTAAAAATTAAAAAAGCTCGAAAATTGTCTAGGAAATAGTAGATGAAGTGTAGGTCGATGTTAAGGTACCAGACACAAGTCTGATATAAATATTACAGTCTTCAAAATTTCAAACAGATCAAATACTCTTTTTGAATTTTATAAAAGATTTAATTCTCAAAAAAATATATGGCTTTGCGGCGGCTATTTCAAGGGGCCATATTGAGTGTTTAAATAAATGGCAACCCTGCATTGATGCTATAAAAATTCGTCCTCTTTCGTAAACAACCGGCATGACGGAAATCATTGGTGCAAAAATCATTATGTTTTTTTGTGTTTTCTCTTAAGAGATCGATAAATTCAAATATTTTCTCTCAATATCATTGCTCTGAAAAAATGTGTTGTTTTTATCAACCCTGCTCAAAACCGTGTTTTAGAACATGAACCGAAAAAAAAGATAATTTAAGAGAAAATTAAAATTCTGTTTTTCTTAATATTTTCCGATTTCATTTAATTGTTTTTAAACATATTAAAATAGTATAATAAATAAAAAATAAATAATAAATAATAAAAAATATTTGTAAAAATAATTATTCAACATTGTTTTGTTCTTGATTTAAATAAGCAAAGAGAAATTTGACTTGAAAGATATATTTTTTTCTTGAGCAGCGCTATTTTTATTCTCTTATTCTCTTCCGAAAAACTCCTGTTGAAACTCAAAACACAATTGTCTCTTTGGTTTTGATTTTTTAATACAGTAAATGTTCTCTTATAGGAAACATATTTTGTTATTCCCCTACTTTGTCTCTTAGCTCTCTTCTCTTTAACTCTTTTTCGAGGAGATCTAAGAGTGTTTTTATGGTGGTTATATTTGAATTGTTTGTTTTCTATGTTTGTCATTTATTTGCGGTTGCCCTGCATTTAATTTTGTTGAAAAATATATATCTGCTATGGCAGATATATCGTTCCTCGAGATCGTTCGTTATGGTTGTTTGCAGTTGTTATTAATTTTTTCGTATTTGCTTCTAGAGCCGTTTGGTGTCGTTTGTTGTCTCTGTGCTTCTTTTTTGATACTTCTTTCCTACTCCTTGGATATTTGCGCCGCAGTGGGAAGGCTATTATAAATCTTGATGCCAAGATTTATGCCTTGGAAATATGGTTGCGTTGAGAGAACGAAGTCATCCAATCCGACAGCCTAGCAGTCATTCAGACAGCCGGGTAAATTCATCAACCATATGAACTCGAAAGTGAGATAAATTGTTTCCATTTGGTTAGTCATTTGTTTGGGTTATTATTTTTGTTGTTGTTGCGGGTTATCGCCACGACAGACATATCCACCACCACACACCAATAAAATTGCAATTTAATTTTTAATTTACAAATTTTCGGTCAATAAAAAATCGCCTGAACAAGTTCAAATGTTAATTGAAAAAAAGGAAAAAAATAATAAAATCAAGGCAAATATTGTTTTTCTGTTCATTTTTGGAAGATTATTAAAAAAAAAAAAAACAAAATGTTTGGCTATGCATGCACATTTTTTTACGTGGGTAGGGCGCGTATGCGTAATGACGGCACGTATACGTGTGGGGGGATATGATTGTGAATTATTTCAATTTTTTTTTTTAATATTAAAAATCAGAATGAAAAAAATTCAAAAAAAAAAAAAAAATAAATAGTGGTTTCAAAAAAAAAATTATCAAAAAATATTGAAATTAATAAAAAAATATACCACAAAAAATTAAAAAAAAAAATCCATTCCAAAAATTAATAGCCAGTAAAGATAGACTTAAAGTCGGGCAGGGCCGACTTTATGATAACCTACACCACTTTGCTAATTTATTAGAGCTCCGCATAACAATTAAAAGTTTCTATGGGAGAATTCAATCATACACGCTATGATAATAATTATAATTTAAAGTTCAAAGGACTAAATATGCCGAAGCATTTCTATCTTTTAAATTCGGTCTTTGGTGCACAATTAATTTGAAATCAGATAAAGATATATATATGGGAGCTACGTCCAAATCGGAACCGATCTCGATAAAATTTGGCAAAGATATTTCTGAGCTGTATTTGATATATTTCCCTGAATATTGTTGTTACGGGGTGCATATTACGGCTGTGGGTAACAAATATAACAAATCGGATGAACAGTATATATGGGAGCTATAGCTATATCTGAACCGATCTTCACCGAATTTGACATACTAGCTTCTAGACTCAATTCGGTCGTAAGGGCCGAATTCCATCCCATTTGGGCTAACATTACACGTTCGGTGTACAATAAAAGGTAAATCGGACGAAGTTATATATGGAAGCTATATCCAAATCTCAACCGATCTCGATAAAATTTAGCAAATGTATTTCTGAGCTGTATTTGCTATATTTCCCCAAATATTGTTGTTACAGAGTGCATATTACGGCTGTGGAGGACAAAAATAACAAATCGGATGAACAGTATATATGGGAGCTATAGCTATATCTGAACCCCAATCTTCACCGAATTTGACATACTAGCTTCTAGACTCAATTCGGTCGTAAGTGCCAAATTCCATCCCATTTGGACAAATATTAGACGTTTGGTATACAATAAAAGTTAAATCGGACGAAGTTATATATGGGTGCTATATTTAAATCTGAACCGATCTCGATAAAATTTAGCAAATGTATTTCTGAGCTGTATTTGCTATATTTCCCCAAATGTTGTTGTTACAGAGTGCATATTACGGCTGTGGAGGACAAAAATAACAAATCGGATGAACAGTATATATGGGAGCTATAGCTATATCTGAACCGATTTCGATCAAATTTGGCATACTTATTTTCAGGCCTAATTTGGTTGTATGTGCAAAATTCCCTAATATTCGGGCTGATATTACACGTTTGGTGCACAATAAAAAGCAAATCGGACGAAGATATATATGGGAGCTATATCTAAATTTTGACCGATTATCTCCAATTTCAATAGGGTTGGTCCTTGGGCCAAACAAATGATTTGTGTAAAATTTCATCTGGATAGGGCAATAAATGCGAACTGGACAGATAGACGGACGGACGGACAGACGGACGGACATGCATAAATCGACTCAGAATGTGATTCTATGCAGATCATCAACAGGAACTATGGGTCTATCTCGATTTCTTTTGCCTGTTACAAACATAAAGACATAAAAAATAATAGTTTGAGATTTTTGAAAATTTGACTTAAAAAAATATTTAAAAAATAATAAAAAAATTTTAATGTCACAAATCATGGCTTGAAAAAATATTTTCGATAAAATCCACCATGAATGGAATAAAAACCCGATTTATAGAAAATATTTTGTGTAAAATATATGACAAGTTATTTTGCAAATATCCACGACTTTAAAATTTTTTTTCAAATATTCACGACTTTACAAAATATTAAAAAAAATCACAACAATTAGAATATAGCTTAAAAAATATTTTAAAAAGTCTGGGACTTTGGAGAAATTCAGAAAATTAATATTTAAAAAATCCAAAATATTTTTTTAAAAAGTTTGGGACTTAGGAGATATTCAGAAAATTATAATTTAAAAAATCCAAAATATCTACAAAATCTTAAAAATACACGACTTCAGAAAATAATTTAAAAAATTGAATAATTTTTTTTTTAAATGAAATTCTTGGGATAACTCCAGGCAGTAATTCTTGAAAAAAATCCTCGACTTAGCAGATCGTTAGAAAATAAAATATTTTTTTTTCTGAAATCCATGACTTGGCAGGTCATCAAAAACGAATTAACTGGCCTACAGAAAATACTTGCAACAATTCCTTTAACAATGGCGAATGATTGATATTTTCAATTACCATCACTCATACGGCCTGGAATATTAAAAAATTTCTACAAAATTAAAATTTCTTATTTTTCTAATTTTTTCTCTTCGTAAAAAAATCTAATAAAAAACTCAAATTACCCTCTCTAGGCGAGACAGAAAATTTAAATTTTTCATCAGCATCTCACCTCATAAAACATTGTTTCAGGCCGTGCCTGCCACGGACCATAACTGCAAATGCAAATCGGCATCATAAAAGTTTTGCCAGTTGCCATAAAAAAAAGATATCAGCTAACTGGGTGCTGCTGCTCTAAAGATATGCTCCACTGATAGTCGACGGCGGTGTGGCTTATTAACCCAAAATGCCACAAATAAATGATGAGAAATGCCGTGAGGTAAATGAATGCAAAGAATTTTTTTGGTCTGCCACATTTTTGGGAAATATGATAGGAAGGTGTTTTTGTTTAAAATCTATGAAGATGGAGGGGGAATTCAGATTGGCATGGATGGTGGTATTTGGTAGTGTCCTTCAGGGTTTACTGGCCTTGGTGTTTAGAAAATGCTAAGGGAATTGCATATTTTGTTGGCTGGTCCCTTTTTTTAAATTTGTGAAATACATCAACACCTATTTTATGGGGATGAAACAATAAACAATAAGAAGTTTAAATTGAAAACATTACAATTATTTTTTCTACAGGGTGAGATAAAAAAACTGCAAAAAAGTCGAACTCATAATTTTTATTTTTTTTTTTTAATGTCGGAAATATCTTCAAATATTAGAAAAATTTTAGATTCGTTCAAATTGGTCACCTTTGGCACGAATTATGACCTTCAAACGGCCAATAAAAACCTTCACATGCTGCCCGATTGTTGCTCTGCTGTATTTTGGCCAATTCCAGGCGTAGCGCTTGCTTGAGGTGATCGATTGGTATTTTTTAGTGCCAACCGTGCTTTCCCAAATACTCCAGACACAATAGTCCAGTCCAACGAATTGGTATCCGAAGATTTTGGTGGCCATTGTGCGCTGGAAATGACGTGAGGAACCTCATTTTGTAACCATTCTTGGGTGGCGCGTGCTGAGTGCGATGGGGCTGAGTCCTGTTGGAATGTCCATGGTCTGCGGCCAAAATGTTTGCGTGCCCAAGCCTTTAATACACCCTTCAAAATATTTTCGCGATAAGATTCGGCATTTATTCTGATGCCACGGTCGATTAATACGACCAGAGAGCGACCATCGTTTGTTATGGAGGAGTTTTTGGTGGCCATTGTGCGCTGGAAATGAAGCGAGAAACCTAATTCTTTAACCATTCTTGGGTTGCGCGTACTGAGTCCTGTTGGAATGTCCAAGGTCTGCGACCAACATGTTTGCATGCCCAAGGCTTTAATACACTCTCCAGAATATTTTCGCGATAATATTCTGCATTTATTCTGATGCCACGGTCGATTAATACGAGTGGAGAGCGGCCATTGGCTGTAATGGCGGTCCATAACATCAACATGGCGGGCGCTTGAGTTCTGGTGGCCAACCGAAGGTGCACATTTTCAACTGACCTCTTTGTTGTTGTTTACAAACTGCTGAGCAATGAATGGTTTCTCAATGGGGGAAATCAAATTCGGCAGTTCCCCACTTTCGGACAAGCAAAGCAACTCTTTAGCTCTTTTGAGTCTATTTTCTTTCTGATGCGGTGTAAGTTCTTGCACTTCTTGAAATTCCAACGGCTTTACCCCGAGCCCATTTTTCATTTTTCAATGTTTGCCGAACGGAATATTGCGATATGTTCAGCTCACGAGCCATTTTTCGGCCACTTCTTTACTTTTCGAACCATTTCTGCTGACGTTGCTGTTTTCCGTCCATTTCCGCCCACTTCCTTGACTTGGGGCTACGCTACGAGACACAAAAGACGATGGTACGAGACACAAAAGACTTATTCACATTTAAATGCTGGAGTGCTCAAATGATAGCCACTTGATTGGTGGTTTTCCAGCCAAATATAAAGAAATCACACTACCACGCTTGAATTCCGAACCACGAATAACTTTTTTTCTGGAAAATTCTCACCAGAATGCTTTTGTACGCTTGTAAACAATATAATAAGCTGTCACTGGAATAATTTTAACAGCTGTCGGACGAGTAGCTTTGAAATGACAGCAGTCTGAAGTTGGTTACAGTTTTTTCATCTCAATCTGTATATGATCGATATGGCCAAAACGTGACTCATCGAAATAACGGTTTAATACTCTAAGTCTCTTTGGCCCAAATCTCTTTCAGGGCATCTGGAGTCTCGATCTAAGGATGTCCGTCTGTCCATCTGTCTGTCTGGCTGGGTGGTGCGCACTATAACCCTCGAAGAGAGTAACTGATTTGTTCCAAACATGGTACATCGTAGTATAATCTTCAAACTTAAATCGAGTTCGGAGATAGGCAAAATCGGTCCACACTATCAGGAAAATATTTTGAATAACTAAAACTCCTATAAAATGTTAAATAAGAGTCCAATTCCTTTTGAACTCAGCATATCCTAACATTTTATTCTATCAACACAAGATCTGGTGTGAAGATGGGATATATCGGCCAACACCTAGTGGGACCCCCCACAAAGGGGTCAACTATTACCATGGAGATTATAAAACGCGAAATGAGCATCCAATTCCTTTCAAATTCCGCACATTCGCTAGAATTTTATTGCCACAAGATCTGTAGCGAAGATGGTAGATATAGGTCCACTTTTTCTGTTACCTCCTTCACAGAAGGGGTTAACACTTTGAATAACCAAAACTCTCTTAAAATTCGAAATATGAAGCGATTCATTCTAAAATTCGGACATTCAAATACTTCTACTTACACAAGATATGCTGTGAAGGTGGTATATGTGTCGGTCAACTCCTACTAGTACCTCCTCCATAAAAAATCCAACCAAAACGCCCATAAAACGCGAATCAAGCATCCAACTCTCTTTGTATTTCACACAGCCCTACACAAAATCTTTAAAGACGGAATATATCGGTCAATTTCTTCTGCTACCTTCCCCACAACGGGTCAAAATTTGGAATAATTATAACTCTCATAAAATGGAAAATTAGCATTCGATTCCTTTCGATCTGGGCCATCCCAATATATCTATTAACACAAGATCTGGTGTGAAAATGATGGATATCGGTCCACCCCTTCTGGTAGCTCCCCCATTAAAGGTGTTACATTTTTGGATAACCTCCTCCACAAAATAAATTTCAATATTTATATCTCGCATACATTACGGAACAAATCAGCAATTCTTTTCAAAATTGATGTATCTAAATATTTCGCTCAACCGGAGGTCTGATGTAAATATGGAATTTATCGGTCCACTCCTTCTGTTATCTCCCCCACAAAAGATTAAAATTTTTATTAACAATTATTGGCATAAAATTGGAAAAAAATGTTGGACTCCTTCGGAATCTCCTCCATAAAAGATCAAAATTTGGAATATTCAAAACGCAAGTAAAAATAAACAAATATCGGATGAGGGTATACATCTTTCGGTAAAACCGACTGATATATTTTAGCTTTGTTTTTTTTTTTTCAGATTTTTTAATTTTGATTTTTATACCCTCCGTCATAATATGGAGGGTATATTAAGTTTGTTTACATTTTAGACCCCACAAGCTATTCTTGATCAATTTAGCGATGTCCGTCCGTCTATCCGCCCGTCCTGTCACTATAGCTTCCGAACAAAATGAATTAGGTTGATAAAATTTTACTGAAATGTACATTATGTCTAGGACTTTTAGTATTAAAAATGGGTAGGTCCACGTCTTCGCATTGCCCCCAAATAACGGTATCTCCCGATATTCGGTATTTTGATGATTTTAGCGACATTAGTCACCGGAATTATTTCAAATTTGGTATTTGAAGTTCGTAATGGATACTACAGCCTATGACAGGAGATTGTCTGTGCAGGTCCACGTCTTCTTATAGGTCCATATAACGGTACCTCCCGATATTCGGTATTTCGATGAGCCTCTGACAGAAAATTGTCTGTGCAGGTCCACGTTTTGGTATATCCCCATATAATAGTATCTCCCTATATTCGGTATTTTGATGATGTATAACGGCTACATTCGGTATTTTTAAGATTTTAACAGAATTTTTAACGGATTTTTTTTTTTTTTTTTTTTTTGAAAATGGCCAAATTCTTTCCAAGTGGTGGTATTCAAAGTTCGGCCCAGACGAACTTATAGGTTGTTTTACTTGTTTTGTAACATTATTTTCTTACTCTTGGATTTTCAACATTTATTTATTTTTTTTTTTTAATTTTAAATTTGTTTAAATTTATTTTTTATTCGTGTGCTTTCTAATATTTTTCAATTTTGATTTTATTTTTTATTTATTTATTTTTTTTTTTTTTGTAATTTATTTCATACTTTTGGATTTTCTAAACATTTTTTTTATTTTTTTTTTTTGTTCGTAGATTTCCATATTTAATTCTTTTTCAATTTTGACGTTTTCTGTATTTTTTTCTTATTCCTTAATTTTGCAAAAAAAAAATTTTTCAATGTTTTTTTATAAATATTTTTTCCAATTTATATTTTAAATGTTTTGTAAAAATTTTAAAAACATATTCCAATTTGGATCTTTCAACAATATTTGTTTACTGCCTTCCGTCTCAAATTAGAATAAATATGCACCAATATGTACCTTTTGTCCGTTTGGTTAATTAATTACTCATTTCCATTTATTTATTAATTAATTATCACAAATGACAAAGAAATTATTTTCAACAATTTAAACAAAACACGAAAACCGAAACAACAAATGACCAATAATTCCAAATACATTGAGGCAATAAAATGCCTGACTTCTCAAACAAATGATTTCGCAAATAATCACTCAGAGAGAGAGAGAGGAGAATTGTTTGATGAGGGGGAGAAAACAACATTTCATTTGAATCAGTCAACATTGTGAGTAAGAGAGAGAAAGGGAGAGAGGCGTGGGCAACGGTGATCTTCCACCCGCTATTTATTTACATTTTTTTATTTTCTTTGCAAATATTTACTTTACTCTGAGGTCTATGTAAATATCGTTTGGCCGGTGAATGTGGGTCTCACTTTATGGCCAAACCGACGATGATGAGGATGACGAAGATCTGCAACTCAGATGGAATTAAAGAAAAGACATTTAAATTTCGTTGGAAAAAATTAATAAATGACACAGGAATTAAATTAACAACTGACAGAGGTGATTTTTCGCCAACGTCTTGACATTCCGTTTGTGGGAGGTGATGGATTATTCGGAATAGACTGGAAAATGAATAAACCACTATTTATTGTGGGCTGAGAAATTTGTTGTAGCAAAAAAAAAATTGGTTCTCTGAAATTTAGAAACATAGCAATTTAGTTAACCCTTTCGCTCCATTGTATCCATATGGATACATTGAACTTTAAACTCATCTTGCAATTTCGGAATCGATGTTTTGGCCTAAGTATATACAAATACTTGTTATTTGAGGCTTTCTTAACAAGTTTCAAAATAAATTGTAGTTATTCTTAACAAAACTGACAAAAATATAGCAATTTAATAGAAACAATTTTTTCCGTATTTTTTTTTTTCGTAAAAATGGTTATTTTATTTTGCAAAATACATGCATAAATACCAATATTATTTTTTCTACAACTTAACAGTTATAAAGAGCAACGTTTATTTTATCTTTCGCCATTTATAATTTTTGATTTTAAAACAAAGGAAAGCTCTGCCGATTTTTTAAAATTGTATGTATCCATATGGATACAAACGAGAGTTGTGGTAGTAAACATTATCCACGCAAATCATTTTGCATTTGATGTTGATACGATACAGACGTTATTTTTCTGCACTCATACAATATTAAAACATAAAAAATGGCAAACAGGCTTAAAAATTCTGAAATTGAAAAAATTTTAACCAATTTTGATGATTCGGATATTTCGGATGAATCGGAAAAATCTGAACTTATAAGCAACTTGTACAATGCTTCTGAAAATAATAACAGCTCTTTCAAGAGAAGGTCCATATGAAATTATCTTACAAGATATCTATGTTGATAACGATAACGATGCAGGCGATGGAATTATTGAGATCGAGGAACGTCTTGCAGCAGAGGTAACCGTTAAAGAGAGTCCAATAATTTCCGAAACTCCACGTTTTCCACATAAAAAGGCTGCACAATTTCGCTGGAAAAAAGATAATTTGGCTAACCAAGATACTTCATTTTCTGAAACATATCCCAAAAAAAATATGAAATCGCCTGTCGAGTATTTCTCGGAGTACTTTACAGAAGACTTCCTTCAACAAATAGTATATTCAACAAACCATGCATCAATGGCTAAATGTGGAAAGTCTCTAAATTTATCAAAGGATGAACTAATAAATTTTATAGCTCTAGAAATACTGATTGGTACCATTGGATATCCGCGTTTGGATATGTATTGGAAATGGGCACCGTAATACCATCATTCCCAGAAAATATGAGCAAGAATAGATTTCATTCTTTGCGAAATAATTTAAAGTTTACAGTAGACCAACCAGCAGACGACAAGCTCTTTAAGGTTCGTCCTATAATAAATATGTTCACAAAAAAGTCTTATCATATTCCAAAAGATGAAAATCTTTGTGTGGATGAAATGATGGTCCCTTTTAAGGGAAGAACTTCATTGAGACAGTATATGCCTAAAAAACCCATCAAATGGGGAATGAAAATATTTTGCCTATGCAGTTCAAAGGGTATAGTTTATGATTTTGAGATATATCAGGGAAAAGGAACAATACTATCAGGCGAAGGGCTAGGTTTTTGTTCTGATATTGTAATTCATCTTGTAAAAACTGTTCCAGAGGAAAAGAATCATAAACTATATTTTGATAATTATTTTACGACTCTTAATTTGTTATTATATTTACGGCATAAAGGAATTTGGGCTACTGGTACTATAAGAGGAAATAGAGTCGGCAAAGTTGAATTAAAATCTGAAAAGGATTTGAAAAAAGAAGGACGTGGTAGTTTTGACTACCGAGTAGAAAGAACAGATAATATTTTTCTTCTTCGATGGCTTGATGGAGGAATTGTGCAACTCGTGTCATCAATTCATGGCCATGAGCCCATTAATAAAGTGTCCCGATTTTGTGTTGAAAAAAAGAAAAGTATTAATGTAACACAACCACACATTGTATCAGAGTACAACAAGAATATGGGAGGAGTAGATAAAATGGATTTTCTTCTTTCGTTGTATAGAATTTCGATTAGAACTGGAAAGTGGACTCTGAAAATATTTGACCACTTTATTGATTTGGTTGTATGTAACTCGTGGTTAGAATATAGAATGGACCACGAGAAAAATAATATGAAAAATCAGCATGTGGACTTACTGTGCTTTCGAAATGATATTGCTGATGGCCTTTTAGCTCGATCAAAGCAGCAGGCAAGTTCTCGTGAGCGTGGACGCCCAACATTATGCCAAAATGAAGAATCTTCAACTAACGCAATGACCCTCAAGAGGAAACGTCAAGCCACACCTTCAAATTCTGTTCGATATGACGGTTATCAGCATTGGCCAGAACACATGACAAATAAAGGTAGATGTAAAGTCGAAGGATGTAAAGGACAAACACGATTTAAATGTTCAAAGTGCAATATTTTCCTGTGCATTCCCAATGGATCGAGAAACTGCTTTAAGCAATACCATCATGTGAAGTGAATAATTTTTTCTTTTCAGATTATACTTTATATATTAAATATGGATTAATAATTTATTTTGTGTTATTTTATTGTAATGATATGAATTATATTTTTACTTGTTTTAGTTTCTACATAAAGCAAAATTTGCTCTTAATCAAAAAATTACTTTTGTATTTCAAAACTACTAATAAAAATAAAATTTCAATAATTAAATAAAATAACATACCAGCATTTTTATTTACCACTCAGTACTTTTGTATCCATATGGATACATTCTGAAAAACACATTTAGGATTAAAATTTTTAAAATGTAAGTATTGATTGTTATTTACACAGCAAATAATAGTAGAAATCCAAAAAATTCGATTTTTTTAGCAACCCAGTAAAAACTTGTAGCGAAAGGGTTAAGGGAAAAGAATGGTTAATATTCGGGTGAAAATTGTTTAAATTGTCCTATTTTTTTGAAAAAAAAAAAACTGCATTTAAAAACCTTAAACAGATCTTGTGTTGATGGAAATATTGAGATGTGCCAAGTCTGAATGAAATCGGATGCCAATTTCGCGTTTTATGAGCTTCATGGTTAATCAAAATTTTTATCTCTTTGTGGGAAAGGTACCAGAAGCATTGCTCCAATATATCACATATTCACAGGAGATCTTGTGTTAGTAGAAATAATGACATGTGTGAGATTTGAAGAGAACCAGATGTTTATTTCGGATTTTATGCTCGTTTTGGTTATTCAAAATTTTGACCCGTTGTGGGGGAGGTACCAGAAGGTGTGGTCCGATCTCAACCATCTCTATAACAGATCTTGTGTTGATGGAAATATTGAGATATGGCAAGTCTGAATGAAATCGAATGTTAATTTCGCGTTTTATGAGCTGCATGGTTATTCAAAATGTTTACCCCTTTGTGAGGGAGGTACCAGGAGCAGTGCTCCAATATATCACATATTCACAGGAGATCTTGTGTTAGTAGAAATAATGAGATGTGTGAAATTTGAAGAGAACCAGAGGCTTATTTCGGATTTTATGCTCGTTTTGGTTATTTAAAAATTTGACCCGTTGTGGAGGAGGTAGCAGAAGGTGTGGTCCGACCGATACCATATTTATAACAGATCTTGTTTAATGGAAATATTGAGATGTGCCAAGTCTGAATGAAATCGGATGTTAAATTTGTCGTTTTATGAGCGTAACGGTTTTTCACAATTTTGACCCCTTTGTGAGGGAGGTACCAGAAGGAGTTGACCGATACATCCCAGATCTTGTGTTAGTAGAAATATTGGGATTTGTCAAATTTTAGGAGAGTCGGATACTTATTTCGGATTTTATGCTCGTTTTGATTATTCAATAATTTGACCCGTTGTGGGGGAGGTACCAGAAGGTGTGGTCCGACCGCTACCATTTTTATAACAGATCTTGTGCTGACATAAATATTGAGATGTGGCAAGTCTGAATGGAATAATTTCGCGTTTTAAAAGCTTCATGGATATTCAAAATTTTGATCCCTTTGTGAGGGAGGTACCGGAAGGAGTTGACCGATATATTCCATTTTCACACCAGATCTTGTGTTGACAGAAATATTAGGATGTGCTGAGTTTGAAAGGAATCGAATGCTCATTTCGCGTATTAAGAGCGTTTTGGTTATTCAAAATTGTTGACCCGTTGTGTGGGAGGTACCAGAAGGAGTTGGCCGATACATCCCATCTTCACACCAGATCTTGTGTTGATAAAAATTTTGGGATGTGTCGAGTTTGAAAGGAATCTGATGCTTGTTTCGCATATTATGAACGTTTTGGTTATTCGAAATTTTAACCCTTTCTGTGGGAGGTACCGGAAGGAGTGTGTCTATATCTACCATCTTCACACCAGATCTTGTATTGATAGAAATATTGGGATGTGTCGAGTTTGAAAGTAATCGGGTGCTTGTTTCGCATTTTATGAACGTTTTGGTTATTCAAAATTTTAACCCCTTTGAGGGGAAGGTACCAGAAGTTGTGGACCTATATCTACCATCTTTACACCAGATGTTGGTTTAATAAAAATATTGGGATGTGAGAAATTTCAACACAATTGGACCTGTTAATTCCCATTTTATAGAAGTTATAATTTTTCAAAATCTTAACCCTTTGTGGGGTAGGTAATTGATTGAGTGGTCCGATATTGTCCAGGTAAGAGTGGTCCAGGAAGAGTGGTCTGATCTGTTTCATTTTCATGCAAAGATTGATTTGGTAGAAATATTGGGATATGAAAAAAATTTGAATTTTCAAATCGGACTCGTGATGGTTATTTTAAATTTTGACCCTTAAAGAGGGAGACGTACTTGATGGAGTGGCCCGATATTGTCCATTTTCACACCAGACCCAGCACTGACACAAATATAAGGATTTGGAAAGTTTACACAAAATCTGGTAATCTTTTCTTGTTCTGTGAGGCAAATTATCTTTGGTGGAAATGTTAACGTTTTTTTGGGGGAGGTTCCTGAAGGAGTGGACCAATATTGCCCATCTCCGAACTCGATGTAAGTTTGATAATAATATTCTGATAATAATATTCCCTTCAAGAGTTTTCCCGAGCACCATCCAGCCAGATATATAGACGGACACCCCCCCTAGATTGACTCCAAATGTCCTGAAACAGAGTTGGTCCAAAGTGAAGGTCTAAAACCGTTATATCAAAGAGGCATCTTTTGGCCTTATCAAAGATATATACCCTCTGCGGCCATATGGCGCTGAGGGTATAAAAAGAGGTAAATGCGGATTTTTTTAAGGATTTTTTCATGGACCCAAACTAACCCATTGAACCGGTCCAATCAACTTGCAGTGTTTAGAAAAGATGTTTGTTTCAAAGACCCACAGGATCTCTTGTGATTTATTTTTTTTGGCAAATTAAAAAACCAAATTAAAGCCTCCAATTCCCCCGAGAATTTGTATTTTTTGCCAAAAACAAAAAAAATCTGTCCACACATAAAAAATTCCCTCCATAAAAAAGTTATAACCGAATGATATCTGGGCGAAAATATCGCCATAATTTAGGCGTAATAATTTTTGGCAACCAACAAAGTGTGACAAAAAAAAAGAATTTACAAAGAGAACATCAAAAAAATTCAAATATTTATGCAGTATAGCCATAACACCACCCCTCCCCCCAGCACCTCTCAGCAGTTCTCGGTTGAAGAAAAACAAAGGAAAAATTATGAAAATTTTCAAATGAAAAATTTGTTGTTCTTTTATTTATATCGGGCGACCAAAAATAAACACCAATCCTACACCGACGACCAACAGCAGCAGGCAGTTCGTTTACCGACACATTTAAGGAAGACCACGAAGAGGGAGAGACCGACGTACTGACAGCCAAGTGCCAATCATACGACATAATTGATCAAAATGCTGGGAAATTTTGTTTGAAAATTATTTCCGAAAGCGGATAATTGACAAAATAGCGGCAAAGTACCTACCTACCTTTGCCAACAAAGAATTAAGCGAATCATTTGTTTTGTTTTCTGGCCAAAAGAAGAAAATTGCATCAAAACAATTTCAAAAGTCATTTTAAATTATTGAAATAATGATGTTCGAGAGATATTGGGATTAAGGATGGCAGATGAAAAAGACAATGTGCTACAAAAAAATTATTTTCAAAAAATTAAATGTTTTGGTCGAAAATATATTTTTGATTAAAAATATACAGGGTGAGATGAAAAAATTGCAACCAACTTCAGACTGCTTCATACCTAAGCCACTCGTCCGACAGCTATTAAAATTATTCCAGTGACAGCAGAAATGGTTCGAAAAGTAAAAAAGCGACTTGATCGAAACATGCGTCGAAGTGGCCTAAGGATGGCTCGTGAGCTGAACATATCGGCAAATATTGAAAAATGAGCTCGGGGTAAAGCCATTGAAATTCCAAAAAGTGCAAGAACTTACACCGAAACTGAAAGAAAATAGACTGAAAAGAGCTAAAGAGTTGCTTCGCTTGGCCGAATGTGGTGAACTGCCGAATTTGGTTTTCTCCGTCTCCGATGAGAAAACATTCGTTGTCCAGCAAATTGTAAACAAACAAAATGACCGTGTTCACTTACCAAAGAGGTCAGCTGAAAATGTGCACCTTCAGTTGGGCACCAGAACTTAAGCGCCGGCGGTCATGGTGATGATGTGCGTCGCCATAACGGACGATGGTCGCTCTCCACTCGTATTAATTGACCGTGGCATCAGAATAAATGCCAAATATTATCGCGAAACTATTCTGAAGTGTGTATTTGGCACGCAAACATTTTGGCCGCAAACCTTGGTCATTCCAAAAGGACTCAGCAACATCGGACTCAGCACACACCACCCAAGAATGGTTACGAAATGAGGTTCCTCGCTTCATTTTCAGCGCACAATGGCCACCAAAATCTCCGGATACTCTTCTGTTGGCCTATTGTGTCTGGAATATTTTAGAAAGCAAGTGTCGATCACCTCAAGCAAGCACTTCAACGGGTATGGGCCAAAATACCGCAGAGCAACATTCGGGAAGCGTGTGACGGTTTCATTGGCCTTTTGAAGGCCATAATTCGTGCCAATGGTGACTAATTCGAAGAAATCTAAGCTTATGGTATTTCCGACATTTTTGCTTTCATTATTTTAAATTAATTTTTTATCTCACCCTGTATCTTTAAAATACACGTTTTTTTTTTTTTTTTTGGTCGAAAAGTAATTCTTTCAAAACTCACTTTTTTTTGGTCGAAAAATAATTCTTTAAAAATCTATGTTTTTTTTTTTGTTTTTTTTTTTTTTTTTGATCGGAAAGTAATTCTGTAGATATCCGCATTTTTTGGTCGAAAAAAATCTAAGTTTTTTGGTGAAAAAGTATTTTTTTTTTCAATCCACGTTTTTCGGTCGAAAAGTCATTCTTAAAAAATCCAATTTTTTTTGGTCGAAAAGTAATTGTTTTGAAATCCACGTTTTTTGGTCTAGCGAAACCACAGCAAAGGGAACGGGTTTGGAATAATTAGCAGTTTTTGATCGAAAAGTAATTCTTAAAAAAATCAGGTTTTTTGGCCGAAAAGTAATTCTTTAAAAATCCACGTTTATTTGGTCGAAAGTAATTCTTTAAAAATCCTCGTTTTTTGGGCAAAAAAAAATCTTTAAAAATCCATATTTTTTTATTTTTGTCGAAATCATATTCTTTAAAAATCCATATTTTTTTGTCGAAATCATATTCTTTAAAAATCCATATTTTTTTGTCGAAATCATATTCTTTAAAA
The DNA here is from genome assembly GCF_030504385.1 of Musca domestica. Lineage (NCBI taxonomy): Eukaryota > Metazoa > Arthropoda > Insecta > Diptera > Muscidae > Musca > Musca domestica. The sequence continues at coordinate 1,563,835 of NW_026712145.1, read as the reverse complement.
ATCCATATTTTTTTTGTCGAAATCATATTCTTTAAAAATCCATATTTTTTTTTTTTTTTTTTGTCCAAAATCATATTCTTTAAAAATCCATATTTTTTTGTCGAAATCATATTCTTTAAAAATCCACGTTTATTGGTCGAAATCATATTCTTTAAAAATCCATATTTTTTTTTTTTTTTTTTTTGTCCAAAATCATATTCTTTAAAAATCCATATTTTTTTGTCGAAATCATATTCTTTAAAAATCCACGTTTATTGGTCGAAATCATATTCTTTAAAAATCCACGTTTATTGGTCGAAAAAATATTCTTTAAAAATCCACGTTTATTAATCGAAAAAATATTCTTTAAAAATCCACGTTTATTGGTCGAAAAAATATTCTTTAAAAATCCACGTTTATTTGGTCGAAAAGTAATTCTTTAAAAATCCACGTTTATTAATCGAAAAAATATTCTTTAAAAATCCACGTTTATTGGTCGAAAAAATATTCTTTAAAAATCCACGTTTATTTGGTCAAAAAGTAATTCTTTAAAAATCCACGTTTATTTGGTCGAAAAGTAATTCTTTAAAAATACACGTTTTTTTGGTCGAAAAGTAATTCTTTAAAAATCCACGTTTTTTGGTCGAAAAGTAATTCGTTAAAAATCCACGTTTATTGGTCGAAAAAATATTCTTTAAAAATCCACGTTTATTGGTCGAAAAAATATTCTTTAAAAATCCACGTTTATTGGTCGATTTGAGTTTGAAAAAATATTCTTTAAAAATCCACGTTTATTGGTCGATTTGTGTTTTTGAAAAAATATTTTTTAAAAATCCACGTTTATTGGTCGATTTAGGTTTGAAAAAATATTCTTTAAAAATCCACGTTTATGGTCGATTTGGGTTTGAAAAAATATTCTTTAAAACTCCACGTTTATTGGTCGATTTGTGTTTGAAAAAATATTCTTTAAAAATCCAAGTTTATTGGTCGATTTGTATTTGAAAAAATATTCTTTAAAAAATCCACGTTTATTGGTCGATTTGAAAATATTCTTTAAAAATCCACGTTTATTGGTCGATTTGGGTTTGAGAAAATATTCTTTAAAAATCCACGTTTATTGGTCGATTTGGGTTTGAAAAAATATTCTTTAAAAATCCAGGTTTATTGGTCGATTTTAGTTTTAAAAAAATATTATTTAAAAAAACCCCCGTTTATTGGTCGATTTGGGTTTGAAAAAATATTCTTTAAAAAAGCTCCATTTTTGGTCTATTTCCCCTGTTTATAAAAAATCCTCATAATCTTTGTTGCCTAGTGTTATATACCTTATTTGCCGATGAAATACCGATGCTCTACGCTAATGAGTGAAGAAAACTTTGTCAACATATATATAAACCTGCTACTCTTTCAAAATTCCCACAGACACACTTCATTACATAACGTACGTCATGACATGCATGACATTTTCGCCTTTTGTAGTTGTTGTTGAAAATAACAACAAATAAAAGAAGAAAAAATATAAAAACTAACGTTGAAATCTAAAATTAGTACGGATTCCCCCATCAAACCAGCTGTTCAACTTGTCGTCTTGAGGAGGGGCAAAACAAATTGGCAGCAAAGAGAGAAAAATTATTAAAAAACAATAAATTATTAAATTATTGACTTACGCCAAAGGGATTTAGATTTTCCTGTTGCTGCTCCGCCATGGTATGGATATTTAAAGGATCTTTTTTTCACTAATTTTTTTTAAATATTTTTCAAATAAAATTTTAAACACTTTTTTCAATTGCCAAATTCACACTTTTTCCTTTTTACGGGATTTTCAAAATTTCAAATATTTTTGTTTGATTTTTTTCCTAAGAAACTCCTTTTCTTTATCACCTCCACCGATATGTTTGTCACTTCGGTAAGTAAACAAAAAATATTTAATTCTTTTTTTGTTAATTTTCAGTACCGCATCGAACCAAATGGAAAACAAACCGACCCATCGACGTTATTAAGTGCACGAGACAACTAAAATAAAATAACAAAAAAATATTTGAAACAGAAAAAACAAACGGCAGGCAGGCATAAAATAAAACAAAAAAGTATAAAATAAAAAAGAATACAAGATCTGCTTTACGCTCGGGCTGAGCAAAAACACGAAAAATTTCAACAACAAATCATCTTCATCATTATCATTATCATCGCCATCACCATCACCATCAATTCTATTGCCAGAGTCGGCGGCATCATCATCATCATCATCATCGTTGTCTTCATTATCAGTGAAATCATTTTGTGGCAGTAGCTGCGCCAGCCGCAGCATCATCTAACGTTGACACATTAAGTCTAAAAAGTGGGCACGCGATCATATAGACCATCACAACGGAAAACCACAAACAATCAGACGCACACACCCAGTCTACTGCACCCCTTTGGCTGGGTGGGAAAAATATTGTGTTCCATAAGTGCCAAAAGAAAGTATGCACATGGGCACAATAAGGCAGGACAATCATATGAAATTTTCCGATTCTAAAAAAAAAAAATAAATAAAAAAGCTGTAAGTTCAGCCGGACCGAACTTTGAATACCCTCCACCATTTGGAACGAATTTGCCAAATTTCGAAAAAATTAAATCCGTTAAAAATTCTGTTAAAATCTTTAAAACACCGAATGTAACCTTTATATTAGGGTCTATACGACAACATGGACCTGCATAGGCAACTATTGTCATAAGCCATTACAACATTCGAATTCTAAACTTGCAAAAAAATCGATGAATAATGTACCTAAAATATTCAAAATACATAAAATCGGGAGGTACCGTTATATGGGGGCTATACGAAGACGTGGACCTGCACAGACAATTGTCTGTCCTAAGCTGGAATATCCATTACGAACTTCATATACCAAATTTGAAAAAATTCCGATGAATAATGTCGCTAAAATCATCAAAATACTGAATGGACCTGCACATACAATTTTTTGTCAGAGGCTTTAGTATCCATTACGAACTTCAAATACCAAATTTGAAAGAATTCCGGTGAATAATGTCTCTAAAATCACCAAAATACCTAATATAGGGAGGTACCGTTATATGGGGGCTATACGAAATCGTGGACCTGGACAGACAATTTTCTGTCCTAAGATGTAATATCAATTTCGAACTTCAAATACCAAATTTGAAACAATTCCGATGAATAATGTCGCTAAAATCGTCAAAATACCGAATATCGGGAGATACCGTTATATAAGGGCTATTCGAAGATGTGGACCTGCACAGACAATTTTCTGTCACAGGCTGTAGTATTCATTACGAACTTCAAATACCAAATTTGAAACAATTCCGGTGAATAATGTCGCTAAAATCTTCAAAATACCGAATATCGGGAGGTTCCATATTCATATGGGGGCTATACGAAGACGTGGAACTGCACAGACAATCTCCTGTCATAGGCTGTAGTATTCATTACGAACTTCAAATACCAAATTTGAAACAATTCCGGTGAATAATGTTGCTAAAATCTTCAAAATACCGAATATCGGGAGGTTCCGTCATATGGGGGCTATACCAAAACGTGGACCTACATGGCCCATTTTCAATACCAAAAATTCTGCAGACATAATATACATTTGAGTAAAAAGTTATCAATCTACTTCTTTTCGTTCGGAAGCTAGAGTGATTTCCACAGACGGATAGATGGACAGACGGACATCGCTAAATCGACATAGAATATTATGCTGATCAAGAATATATATACTTTGTGGAGTCTAAAATGCATATTTCGAGATGTTATAAACGGAATGACAAACTTAATATACCCTTCATACTATGGTGGAGGGTATATTAAGAGAAGGATTAAAATTTATTATTGATTGATGGTCCATCTCCACTTAGATTTGATCCTCCACAAACATATTCTTTAAAAAAATACCCATTCCTTGAGTCCTTGAGAAAATATCCTTTAAAAAATCCACATTCTTTCTGGTCCTTTGAAAAAAAAAAATATTTAAAAAATCAACGTTGCACTGATCCTCCAAAAAATATTGTTTAAAAATCCACGTTGTCTCTGGCCCTTGAAAAAATATTCATTAAATAATCCACCTTGTTTCTGGTCCTTTTAAAAAATAGTCTTCAAAAAATCCCCATTGTTTCTGGGCCTCTGAAAAATATTCACTGGTCCTTGAAAAAATATTCGTTAAAAAATCCACGTTGCACTGGTCCTCCAAAAAAATATTCGTTAAAAAATCCACGTTTCATTTGGTCCTCTAAAAAATATTCTTTAAAAAATCCACGTTCCTTTTGGTCCTTAAAAAATATTCGCTAGAAAATCCACGTAGCACTGGTTCTAAAATAAAATATTCTTTAAAAAATCGACGTTGCACTGGTAATTAAAAAATACTCTTTAAAAAATCCACTTTGCAATGGTCGATAAAAAAAAATATCCTTAAAAAACAAGTCGAATGGGACCTCGAAAAAATATTCTTTAAAAAGTCGAAGGAAGATGTTTTCATGGCAATAACGAATTTTCACGATCCAATCTTGACAATAGAATTATTACCAAAAATTCCTTTTGGATTTCTACCCAGCCTCTGCCAATTGATCTGAAATGCTGGAAAAGTTTTTCAAACAAGCTTTCAAGCTTTTTAATCTGAAATATTGGAGACGAGGCCAATTCCTCTTAATATTGGCCGCAACGTCCGGAATCCATAGCCTCTTGGGAATAATGTGTATTTTGTTTCTTCCTCTTAGAAAAATGTCCTCGTTTTAAATTTATTTTTTTTTTAATCTACGAGCATTAATCTCCTTTGGAAAAATATTTTTTAATTACTATATTTATTTTTTATTTTTTAAAATCCACGAACTTTGATTTCCTTTGGAAAAATATTTTTTCAAATCCACGAACATTGATCTCCTTTGGAAAAATATTTTTTAAAATTCACGAGCATTGAGCTCCTTTGCAAAAATATTTTTTTAAAATCCACGAGCATTGATTTCCATTGGAAAAATATTTTTTTAAATCCACGGGCATTGATTTGCTTTGGAAAAATATTTTTTAAAACTCACCAGCATTGATCTCCTTTGGAAAAATATTTTTTTTAAATCCACAAACATTGATCTCCTTTGGGAAAATATTTTTTTAAAATTCACGAGCATTGATTTCCTTTGGAAAAATATTTTTTAAAGTCCACGAGCATTGATCTCCTTTGGAAAAATATTTTAAAATCCACGAGTATTGATTTCTTTTGGATTTTTTTTAAATCAACGAGCATTGATCTCCTTTGGAAATATTTTTAAAAATCCGTAAGCATTACGCTCCTTTGGAATTTTTTTTTAAATCGACGGGCATTGATCTCCTTTGGAAAAATATTTTTTTAAAATCCACGGGCATTGATCTCCTTTGGAAAAATATTTTTTAAAAATCCACGAGCATCGATCTCCTTTGGAAAAATATTTTTTTTTTAATCCACGAGCATTGATCCCCTTTGGAAAAAATATTTTTTAAAATCCAGAGCATTGATTTCTTTTGGAATTTTTTTTTTAATCAACGAGCATTGATCTCCTTTAGAAAAAAAATTTTTATAACCCCGAGCATTGACTGATCTCCTTTGGAAAAATATTTTTTAAATCCATGAGCATTGATGTCCTTTGGAAAAATATTTTTTAAAATCCACGAGCATTGAATTCCATTGGAAAAATATTTTTTTAATCAACGAGCATTGATCTCCTTTAGAAAAAAAATTTTTATAACCCCGAGCATTGACTGATCTCCTTTGGAAAAATATTTTTTAAATCCATGAGCATTGATGTCCTTTGGAAAAATATTTTTTAAAATCCACGAGCATTGAATTCCATTGGAAAAATATTTTTTTAAATCCACGAGCATTGATCTCCTTTGGAAAAATACTTTTTTAAAATCCACGAGCATTGATCTCCTTTGGAAAAATGCTTTTTAAGTCCACGGCAATAGCCTTCACATGATTCCATGTCATCGTGGCTATTCTGCATACTTAATTTCGACACCCACTGTATGTTGTTGAAAAAAACACGCATTGCAACAAAGTTTTATAGAATTACATCTCAGCCAAACTATCAAAAACATATGCGGTTTGTTAGCGATTTGTCACGACAAATGCGTGGCAAGGAAAAAAATGGTGAGTAAGGGGCCATAGTAAAATACAATTATTTTTTCCCCTACACCTTCTCTTCGGAATGTTCAAATTTCCTTAAACTGTGGTTTGTGCCCAACCACATTCTTCTTGGTATTTCGGTATTTATACTTAATTGCAGTTTATAGAACTACCTCCAATTTAAATTTCACCTCAAAATCTAAAAACAATAAATTAAAAATATCAATAAGTTTTTCCAATCAAATTGCCTTCCTTTCAAAAATTTTCCGGTAGTTTTTTTGTTTTCCATTCATATTCCTTTCCAACATGAATAACCAAAAGTCACCTCATCGTCTTCCGAACATAATTGATTTAACAAATAGTCTTGAAACTCCAACAACATCCCCAGTAAACAATAACAAAAACGAAGCCGATGACGATGTAATTTTGGTATCCACAACTCTGCCGGCACCGCAACCCATCAAATTCTGCAAATTTCCATTTGGCAAAGAAAAAAGAAAATCCTATAGACATCCCAGCGGTCCCTATACAACTCTCACGTGTCCCATTTGTTTGGAATCTTGTATAAAGCAACAGCCTACCTCAACCCGTTGTGGTCATATATTTTGTGAGAAATGTATTAAACATTTTATACAGGTGGATAGCAAATGTCCCATTTGTAAAATGAAAATTAACAATTCGGATCTATTTCGTATCTATGTCTAATGGTCATGCATATATTTTGTTTTTCTAATTAAAATCAGTTATTCATTTTATGTAAAATTGACTTTTTGTGAAAAATCCGTTTCAAATGAAAAAAAGGAGGTGATGCCAAAAAAGGAGCTTTTAGTGGTAAATGTGGTTGTGAGAATCTCTGATGTCCTCAATTTTCTTTGGCAAATTAAATAGATTTTATTTAAAGATTGTAGTAGAGCATTCGCTGTCGACCATTGACAATGAAATTCATGATGATGATCATAACTATGAATGTGGGATGTGCAAGAGACTGGACGCTACAACTGCTACCTCTCCCCAAGTTTGCTGAACTTTGTTAGACGCTGATGATGACGACCATAATAATAATCATGATAATTTTTGTAATGATAATCATAATTATTAGTTGTCTGTGTGCGACAAAATGACACTTTTTGTGGGTGTAAAACAAATGATGATTTTGTTGCAATCGGTCAGATGTGTAATGTTAATCAGTGCACACCAAAAAAAAATTCTTATAAGAATTCTTTTCCACACATTAGATGGGAACGTTTGTCGATAGATAACCAAGTGAAAACAATGAATGATAATGCATTAATGCGGACCGCAACAACAATTTCTATGATTGGAAAATTTGTGTAGACTTTGTTTATAGCAAGGATGCAAAATGGGCTTTATATAATATGTCCGAAAAGATTCTTATCCACATTTGTTAGAGCTTTCAGGAGTGGTGATCCTGTATCAAGGGAACGCACGAATAAGTCTTCAAACGAGGTTTTTAAAACACTTTTCTTATAGAGAGGGTCTTTATAAGCATCATCTCTTATAGAAATGTTCTTTCAAGTTGCCGATCCTTGTCAAAATTAAGCTTTTATATAGAATTCACTCATGGACATTTTGAGACTACACCTCCTCCTAATGTCTCAAGTGCTGTGGGATATCAAAAGTACATCTCTTTCTGATATGAGGGTCTTTAAGAGCATAATTTCTTATAGAAATAGCTTCTCAAAACACCATTTCTTGTTGAAATGTACCTTTTGTATATAATGTATTCATGGACATTTTGAGACTGCACCTCTTCCAACTGCCCTTAGTACTGCAAGGTATTAAACGTACACCTCTTTTGGCATTATTTTGTGTTAGCATGTTGTCGAGGGTGTTGAAATACATCAATACCGTCTTGCATTTCTAGGTATTCCCACTTAACGGCTAGTTCAAAGGCAATTGTGCAACATTACAGCTTAAAAATATCATCAGCTTTTAATTAAACATGAATTATAAATTGGTTTCTGTATATTGCTCAGTAAAATATCACTTACCTTTTTTGGCGCAATAAAGAACCACTCCATTTGAAGAACGCTTTATTCGGCTAACCACTCACAATTGCCAAGAAAGGGTCTTGTTTATGCACTAATAATCAAGCTTTTTAACACACAGAAGTTCACAAATACCCATTTCACTCTGGGAAAAAAAATGCTAAATATTTTATATTTAATTGGTGAAATTATGTATTTAAAACACAGAAAATTGTTTAAAATTTCTTCAGAAGCTTCGCGTTTTAATTTTTTCAACGATTAACTGACTACAAGTCAATGTTTGCTATCGATTATTCCACTATCGGTTAACTGAACAAACAGCCACTTTGAGAGTAATCAGTTTTTTCATTTATTTATGGTTTAACGGTATTCTATTTTTAGAGTATTTGATAAATTACTTCAATATATTTTAATACATCTTTTTGTTATAAAAAGGTTAAATAATCTTTACTTATTATCAAAATAAATAATTGTTATATCTTCCCACCAACTATTTTAATCATGTGCCATCATTTATCGATAACTAACGGTTACCCGTTTTCTCGACTCTTTTTCTCTCTCTCACAGCCACTTGCTCATCTCTAACCTCCAACGAATTTGACATTTGTGGCAAAAAGTTGGTTCGATTTGACGACGAACGAGGCAGAGAGGCGAAATTTACGAGTAGAAAAGAAAATTTGCATAACTTTTGCATATTTTTTTAAAAACAATAGCCAAGGGCCCATATAAAAAACTCATTTTGCAAAACAAATAATGGCTGCCAGCTCGAGAGTTTTGCTCAAAGTACGCGGTAAGTGTAACAGTGAATAGAAAATGATAAAGAAAAAAAAGATGAAATCTCCAATGAATTTGGCAAGAGAAATTATATAACGTCATAGGAGAAATATTTGTGATAACATAACCGGTGGCTAATTAAAAGTAAATTAAAAATAATTATTGGAAGATAAGCAAAAGTGGGCAAGGTGTAAATTTGGTGGAAAGCGTTAGTAATTTGGGGAAATCCATTGGATTCTACAGGGCCTCTATACTTTGCATATGATACAATAGCGAACAAAAAAAAAAACAAGTGGAATGTCAAATATCCAATGACCGTGATTTTTTGTTAATTTTTTTGTAATGTTGCTATAGTTGTTGTTGGTTTTTTGTTTGCTTGTGGGGAAGCAAACTAATTGAAAGTTTTTGTGTATTTGTTGTTTTACCCTGAGAGTGATCAGCAGATCAGAGAAAGGGGGATGTGTGTTGTTTTTCAAACATATTTTTAGATTTTAATTTTTCTTTCCTTTATTTCAGATGGACTTGTTGCCGCCGTCCGCCACAACTCCCAATACAATCAGACACGTGCCAACTTAATGTTGACCGGTGAATCTCGTGTCATTTGCCAAGGTTTTACCGGTAAACAGGGTACCTTCCACAGCCAACAGGCCTTGGAATACGGCACCAAATTGGTTGGTGGTATTTCACCCAAGAAAGGCGGTACCACCCATTTGGGCCTGCCCGTTTTCGCCAGTGTAAGTAAAATGTAGTTTTTAAAAATGAAAATAATTTTTTGTTTGTATTTTTAAGAATTTTGTTAGAGAGAGAGATTCGAGGACCTAAAATGTGAATGAAATGTTTGATTGAAGTCAAATCCCTTAATTTGAAAATGAGTCAATATAGCGACTTTAATAACAGTTTGTGAATTTCTCATGAATGTCCATTTATAGAGTCGTATGATATGTTCCATTAGAAGGCCATTTTTAATAATATCTTAGAGAAAAGAAGATTTAAATAACGTTATCTTGGAGGAGAAGTTCTAAAAAAGTTATGGCATAGAAAGGACTCTTAAAATGACCTGGTATTAATAGCTGCTCTTATGTTAACATCAATGAGCTCAAAATTTTGATTCCACACACATATCCTCTCAATTTCAGAAAATTATGCACCAATTATAAGATTTCCTATTGTAGGAGAACTGAAAGATATTGAAGAATAAGTAGCTGCTCTTCTGTTGACATCAACAACCTAAAGATTTGGTATCAAAGAAAAAAATTGACTCCAATTCTATATAAATTTTTGTCTATAAAGGATGAAAAATAGAGCTCGCAACAAATTTAAATCTTAAAAAGGTCCCATATTTGGTCCAAATTAATTCTTATGGCAAATCTATTATATATACGTGTGTATAATCCAGTCTATTTTATTTGACGCAAAGGTACTTTCTCTGCGAAACTAAGTCAAAATGGTTGGGTTCCCAAATCGACTTTATATTTAAATCCCGCCAAAGTATCAGTTGAGCTCCATATTATTTTGAATTCTAAGTCTACTTTTACCCAAAAATATTAACGTTTTCTATTTCTTTTCCCATTTTGCAGGTAGCTGAAGCCAAGAAGGCTACCGATCCTCATGCCACCGTTATCTATGTACCACCACCAGGTGCTGCTGCTGCCATCATGGAAGCTTTGGAAGCTGAAATCCCCTTGATTGTGTGCATTACTGAAGGTGTACCCCAACACGATATGGTGCGTGTTAAACACGCCTTGTTGACCCAAAACAAATCTCGTTTGGTTGGTCCCAATTGCCCCGGTATCATTGCTCCCGAAAGAGTAAGTAAACCATGAGAAACAAAGTACAAAATTCAATGCAATTTGAAAGTGCTACACACATACATACGCATTTTCCATCAATTTTCAAACTGATAACATTGTTTGTTATTTATAATCATTTAAAGCTCATATTGACTTAAGTATTATAAGTATAAAAAAATAATATTCATCAACAGCAACAAGTCAAGCATTAAACAAACAAACACATACAGGGGAAAGAGAAAGAAAGACCTTTGCAAATATGGTCAAAGTTCAAATTTTGTCATTATCATTATTTTCGTACATTTATGGAGGATTTTTCAAAGTTGTCTGGTGACAAACGTATATTTTATTTTCTTATATTTTCGCCACTTTGCCATGCCCTTTTCTTATCTTTCTCGTTTTACTTTACCCCCGCTTTATCAATATGCGCTATGCGTAAACAAATTTTATGACGACATCAGTTTTCAATGCGAAACAAGTTTTTTCGGCAAATACTGTATTCAACATAATCGTGATAATCATCAGCTGACTGCTGCTAGGTGCCACTCATATGACTCATCACTTCGAAGCTCCATTTATTTATTTAGAGCAAACAAAAATTTGTCAAAAACAACAAATTCAGTTGGATACAGAATTTTTAAAAAATTATTTTAAGACAATTTTCTCCCACCACAAAATGAAAGTCAATTGATTCGAATCAATTAGTTATGGGTATTAGCTCTAACAATTAGGTTTGTTTATATGGAAACCTAATTGATAACACATTTTGGACTTTGACCCGCTACACATTTATATGGCTCAGATGTGGCATCTTTTATTACTTGAATTATAATACACACGTAAACAAGTTTGTTTAATAAATAGATGTTGTGGGATTTAAATATAGACCAACTGGTAAACTATTAGTGCAGGTGGTTTATTCTAAATATGATTACAGTTAAATAGAGATAAAATTTCAATATAAACAAAATGTATTTATCTCAGAATGAAAATTTTCAAAAGGGTCAACATTCCTAAAAAATCTAAAATCTCTTCTGTTGCGGGACAATTCACAACGAAGTAACAATGTGGAGTTTAACCAGAGAGAATGATTTTTTTTAGATTTTCTGGCTTTTTTTCCTGTGGAGAGCTGTCGCTAAGCAGTTTGACTATCTACCCTTAATAAGTTAGGTCTTCAAACTAAAAGTCATTAAACATATCATTTGTGGCCATTTAGAATTAGAAAAAAAGAGCAATGAGATCCTATTTTGCCATCGTCTTTTCTGAGCTTTGAAACCGTAGAGCTTTGAAAATCGGTCTTGCATTTCTAAGTATTCCCACTTAACGGCAAGTTCAAAGGCAATTATGCAACATTGCAGCTTAAAAATATCATCAGATTTTAATTAAACATGAATTATAAATTGGTTTCTGTATATTTCTCTGTAAAATAGCACGTATCTTTTTTGGCTCAATAAAGAACCACTCCATTTGATAAACGCTTTATTCGGCTAACAACTCCCAATTGAAAAAAAACTGTTAACTACTTACCAAGCAACAGTTAATTGCTCCACAATCAAGGGTCAAGTTTATGCACTAAAAATCATGATTTTATAACTCACTGAAGTTCAAACATGCCCATTTCACTCTGTAGAAATTATAAACATTTAATATTTTATCTTCAATTAGTAAAATTATGTATTTAAAACACAGAAAATTGTTTCAAGTTCCCTCAGAAGCTTCGCTTTTTAATTTTTTCAACGATTAACTGACCACAAGTCAATGTTTGCTATCGATTATTCCATTATCGGTTAACTGAACAAAAAGCCACTTTGAGAGTAATCAGTTTTTTTATTTTGATCGGCATAATAGTTTGCATTGTATGTAGGATGATTGGTATTGAAAATAGGCTATATTGGCCCACGTTTTCGTATGGCTTTCACATAACGGAACCTCCCAAAATTCAAAATTTCGATGATTTAAGCTAAATTTTTAAAATTCGGCATTCAGAGATCATGTGTACTAAGTTCTGTGGCGGGATATGGTCCTTTCCAAATGCTGTATTCTGATGCTATTGGTCATATTTATCATCAGGGAAGTTGGTTCAAATTTGGTATTTAGACCTTGTAACTACTACTATAGTACAATATTGTCTCTATTTAGGTCCAAGTTTTCCAACAGTTCCCATACAACCGAACCATCCGAAGTTTTGCTATTTGGACGACGGTTTTTTTTTTTATTTTTCGGCAGTTATTTCTTTTTTTTTTTAATTCGGTTTTTGTAGTTTGTGAGGGGGCCCTACATCATGTAGCATAACTCCGCAAGCAGAATATTGTCTTCATAGGTCTGTGTTTTCCTTTAGCTCCCATATAACCGTACCTCCTGATATTCGGCGTTTTTATGATTTTTGTTACATTTTCTATCAGATTTGTTTAAAATTTCGTATTTGAAACTCACACTAGATAACAAACAGTGTTTTTTGAAAATTTCGGCCCCAATTTAAAACCAAAATAGCATTAATTTTACATTTGAGTTTCTCAGTGGGTCGTTTAAGTCCCCGCACAAAAAGATATTTTTAGTTCGAATTTTCCATATAACAGTACCCCCATATTTTCAAAATTTATTATTTATCCGAATAAGTTTTAATTTAATATTTTGGGTTCTTAGTAGGAAATTAAATAAAATTATACGTAAAAAATGTTGTAAATAGGTCAAATTTTTTGGTCCCGAACCACGGTATTTTGAAGGTTTCGCCCCCAATTTCCCACCAACTCAGCTGTATATCAGCATTTCGATTTATTTGTGGGTTTATTAATTCCTTGACGAAAATAATTAATATTGGTCCACTTTTTTTTGATCTTCGTAATTTTGAAGGTTTCGGACAGATTTTCCAACCGAATCAGGTGTAATTTGATATTTCAGGATATTTGTGGGTAGATTAAACCTCGCAGAATATATGTAATGTTGGTCCACTTTTTGGGTCTAATCCCATATAATGGTACCTCTTGATTTTCGGTATGTTAGAGGGTTTTCTCATGCCGAATTGGCTGTAACTTAACATTTCGGGTTCTCTTTGGATAGTTTAGCTCCTCGCGAAAAATATTCAACATACGTCCTCTTTTTGAAATAGCCGCCATTTAAGGGTTATTCCTGATTTTCGGTAATTGGAGATTTTCGTCCCCAATATTCTACGAAATCAGCTGTAATTGAACGTTTCGTTTTGTCAGTGGGTACTTTTACTCCTCACAGAAAACCGTCAATGTGAGTCCAATTTTTGGTATAGCCCCCATTCCAGGGTATCTCCTGATATTCGGTGGTTTGAATTTTTCGGCCCCAGTATTCCACGAAATCAGCTTTTTGCATTTTGCTTTCTCTGTAGCCGTACCTCCAGATTTCGGGTATTTTGAAGGATTCTCTGGCCCGATTTCCAAAAAAAAGAACAGTTGTAATTCGACATTTCCGTTGGTAGTTTAAATCCTCATAGAAAATATTCAATGTGGATCAACTTTTTTGGTATAGCCCAACCCTCAGCCAACGATACCCCTGATTTTCGGAATTTTGAAGGCTTCGGTTCCATTTCCCGATCAAATCATCTATAATTTAATAATTCGCGTTCTTTATGGGGAGATTAATTCCTCACAAAAAAATTGAATGAAGGTCCTCTTTTTGGTACAGGCCCCATATGACGGTACCTCTGAATATTTCTAATTTTGGATTAAATTCCAAACAAATTTTCTGTAATTCGACTTTTCGATTACTCAGTGGGTAGTTTGACCCCATCGAAATGTTTTTTTTTTTTTTGTAGACCCATTTTTTAGCCCCACACTACAACCTATGATTTTCGGCATTTAAAAGGTTCGCCCCTCAATTCAAAAGTTTCGACACTAAATTCAAAGGTTTCGACTCCCAAACCAGCCAAAAAATTTAATTTAGTTTTTTTTAAAGGTAGTTTAACTCCTCCCAAAATTTTTTCTATCTAGAACCAATTTATCTTGCTGACTCCCTATATTTATACCCCTGAATATTTAAAAATTTTGGAAATTTCGGCTAAAATTCCAAACTAATTTACTGTAATTCGACTTTTTGATTACTTAGTGGGTAATGTGAACCCATCGAAAAGTATTTATTGTAGACCTTAATTTTTTATAGCCCCATATAACGATATCCCCTGATTTTCGGCATTTAGGAGGTTTCGGGCCCCCCAACCAGCCAAAAATTTCCATTTAGTTTTCTTAAAATGTAGTTTAACTCCTCGCCAAAAATTTTGCAATGTAGGCCCACTTTTTAGTATAGACTTCATATGGCGGAACTTTCAGATTTTCGGAATATTGTAGTTTTCGGCCCCTTAAAGCGGAAATTGGCAAATTTTAGGGCCGATTTGGACATACATAAAATTTTGAAATTGGTAAAAAAAATTCAAACCGGCCGAACTTAACTACATTTTTACTTTTTTCACTTGGTTGATTTCTCTCTCCCAAATCAAATCCAGTTCTAATCAACTCTAATTTTTATTATTTCATGTAACTTTTTCCATATTTTGTTCCCAAATTCATTTGAAAATTATATTATTTGTCTGTTTAGGATTCTGTCTTTCCCCCTTTTTGCGTGTAGCTGCTTTTGAAAAACTATTATTCAATCTTCATCTATACCCTAGTGTTTGGCAACAAACAACAATTTTTCATTAACAACAAGAAAAACAAAACAACAACAATTAACATTGCATTATTTCTCTTTTCTTTTTGCAGTGCAAAATTGGCATTATGCCCGGTCACATTCACAAGCGCGGCAAGATCGGTGTTGTCTCTAGATCCGGCACCTTGACTTATGAGGCTGTCAATCAGACCACCGAAGTTGGTTTGGGCCAAACCCTGTGCGTTGGCATTGGTGGTGATCCCTTCAACGGTACCGATTTCATTGATTGCTTGGAGATCTTCCTCAAGGACCCCGACACCAAGGGTATTATTTTGATTGGTGAAATTGGTGGTGTGGCCGAAGAAAATGCTGCTGCCTATTTGTCACAATACAATACTGTGAGTTAAACGGAATGAAATTTGAAGTTTTAAGATTTCTTTAATGTTTTGTTTAAATTTTTTTCAAGGGTATCAAAGCCAAGCCGGTGGTGTCCTTCATTGCTGGTCTCTCTGCTCCTCCCGGCCGTAGAATGGGTCACGCTGGTGCCATAATCTCAGGCGGTAAGGGTGGTGCCGGTGACAAAATCAAGGCTTTGGAAAAGGCCGGCGTCATTGTCACCAGGAGTCCCGCTCAAATGGGCAAGGAATTGTTTAAGGAAATGAAACGTTTAGAATTAGCCTAGGATTTAATGCTACGCCAAGCGAAAAGTTGTATGTAGTTAAACACAAAATAAAAACAAAAACCCAGAATGAAACAACTACTCAAATTCTTATCGAACTAGAATTCAACAACCACACACTCTCTACACTACTCAGAAGAATATAAAACAAAGTTTAACTTAAAAGTTAATAAATAATGGGTGTTACAAATAGCTAAGTAAACATAAAACATTGTTATCATGGAATACAATTCGATCTAAAAAGCAGAAAACAAAATAAAATAAAATAAATCATAAATGTAAACTACTACAACAAAGAGATTTCCATTTTTCCCAAAAATTTCAACCATCAACTGCCATTTGCAAATAAAAAACAACAACAACTACTACTCATAACAACAGCAACAATGTAAGGCCTCGTAAATAATGATATTAGTTTAAAACAAACATCACAAACATACATTTCTTTTTAGATAAATATTAAAAAAAAAATCAAATCTTACTCTAAAGTGCTAATATTTTTGTGACATAATTTTCCTCAACTCCTCCTGCCGCTTTTTTGTGGGTGTTTTTGCACTTGTTTATATCATGTCGTTAGAATTGCACGCACCGTTGTTGTGAATTTTGGAGAGGGGCCAATTGGGCCCCCTCCTTTACTACTATCAACATTTAATAACCAAACGTATAGAAAAAAACTGAAGTGGCAATTGAAAATTTATTAAATTAAAAAAAAAAAAAACAAATGAACTTAAATGCATATTTTTTTGGTGTGTATTTATTAAGCCATAAACATTACAAGAATATATACAAATATTACAAAAGATATGAGCAAGAAGAAAAATAAAACAAAATACAATGCAAAATATTAATAGAATTTGTTGGAGGTGTTTTATTTACGATTAGAAGAATCTACATTTTTTACATTTAATTTTTTATTTTAAAATTTTATTGAATAAAAGTAAAAAATGTCGGAAATATCATCAAATTTTTAGAATAAGTTTAGATTTGTCCGAATTGGTCAACTTTGGCACGAATTATGGCCCTTGAAAAATTATTCTTTAAAGAAATCCATGTTGTTTCTAGTGCTTTGAAAAAATATTCTTTAAAAAATCCAACAGAAACAGGACCTATGAAGAAATATTCTTTAAAAAATCCAACAGAAACAGGACCTTTGAAAAAATATTCTTTAAAAAATCCAACAGAAACAGGACCTTTGAAAAAATATTCTTTAAAAAATCCAACAAAAACAGGACCTTTGAAAAAATATTCTTTAAAAAAATCCAACAGAAACAGGAACTTTGAAAAAAATATTCTTTAAAAAATCCAACAGAAACAGGACATTTGAAAAAAAATTCTTTAAAAAATCCAACAGAAACAGGACCTTTGAAAAAATATTCTTTAAAAAATCCAACAGAAACGGGACCTTTGAAAAAATATTCTTTAAAAAATCCTACAGAAACAGGACCTTTGAAAAAATATTCTTTAAAAAATCCAACAAAAACAGGACCTTTGAAAAAATATTCTTTAAAAAATCCAACAGAAACAGGACCTTTGAAAAAATATTCTTTAAAAAATCCAACAGAAACAGGACATTTGAAAAAAAATTCTTTAAAAAATCCAACAGAAACAGGACCTTTGAAAAAAATATTCTTTAAAAAATCCAACAGAAACGGGACCTTTGAAAAAATATTCTTTAAAAAATCCAACAAAAACAGGACCTTTGAAAAAATATTCTTTAAAAAATCCAACAGAAACGGGACCTTTGAAAAAATATTCTTTAAAAAATCCAACAAAAACAGGACCTTTGAAAAAATATTCTTTAAAAAATCGAACCGAAACAGGTCCTTTGAAAAAATATTCTTTAAAAATTCCACGTTGTTTCTGGTCCTTTAAAAATATTCTTTAAAAAATACACGTTGTTTAAAAAATCCAACAGAAACAGGACCTTTGAAAAAATATTCTTTAAAAAATCCAACAGAAACAGGACATTTGAAAAAAAATTCTTTAAAAAATCCAACAGAAACAGGACCTTTGAAAAAATATTCTTTAAAAAATCCAACAGAAACGGGACCTTTGAAAAAATATTCTTTAAAAAATCCAACAAAAACAGGGCCTTTGAAAAAATATTCTTTAAAAAATCGAACCGAAACAGGACCTTTGAAAAAATATTCTTTAAAAATTCCACGTTGTTTCTGGTCCTTTGAAAAAATATTCTTTAAAAAATCCTTCGAAAAAATATTCTTTAAAAAATTCACGTTGGTTCTGGTCCTTTGAAAAAATATTTTTTTAAAGTCCACATTGTTTCTGGTCCTTTGAAAATATATATTTTTTTAAATTCAAGTTGATTGGTCGAAAAAAATATTCTTTAAAAATCCTCGTTTATTGGTCGAAAAATATTCTTTAAAAATCCACGTTTATTGGTCAAAAAGAATATTCTTTAAAAATCCACGTTTATTGGTCGAAAAAAATATTCTTTAAAAATCCACGTTTATTGGTCAAAAAAAATATTCTTTAAAAATCCACGTTTATTGGTCGAAAAAAATATTCTTTAAAAATCCACGTTTATTGGTCGAAAAAAATATTCTTTAAAAATCCACGTTTATTGGTCAAAAAAAATATTCTTTAAAAATCCACGTTTATTGGTCGAAAAAAATATTCTTTAAAAATCCACGTTTATTGGTCGAAAAAAATATTCTTTAAAAATCCACGTTTATTGGTCGAAAAAAATATTCTTTAAAAATCCACGTTTATTGGTCGAAAAAAATATTCTTTAAAAATCCACGTTTATTGGTCGAAAAAAATATTCTTTAAAAATCCACGTTTATTGGTCGAAAAAAATATTCTTTAAAAATCCACGTTTATTGGTCGAAAAAAATATTCTTTAAAAATCCACGTTTATTGGTCGAAAAAAATATTCTTTAAAAATCCACGTTTATTGGTCGAAAAAAATATTCTTTAAAAATCCACGTTTATTGGTCGAAAAAAATATTCTTTAAAAATCCACGTTTATTGGTCAAAAAAAATATTCTTTAAAAATCCACGTTTATTGGTCGAAAAAAGTATTCTTTAAAAATCCACGTTTATTGGTCGAAAAAAAATTATTCTCTAAAAATCCACATTTATTGGTCGAAAAAAAATATTCTTTAAAAATCCACATTTATTGGTCGAAAAAATATTCGTTAAAAATCCACGTTTATTGGTCGAAAAAATATTCTTTAAAAATCCACGTTTATTGGTCGAAAAAATATTCTTTAAAAATCCACGTTTATTGGTCGAAAAATATATTCTTTAAAAATCCACGTTTATTGGTCGAAAAAAAATATTCTTTAAAAATCCACGTTTATTGGTCGAAAAATATTGTTTAAAATTCCAAGTTTATTGGTCGAAAAATATTGTTTAAAATTCCAAGTTTATTGGTCGAAAAAATATTCTTTAAAAATCCACGTTCATTAGTCGAAAAAAATATTCTTCGATTTTTTTAATTTAATTATCAAAACGCAAATCCCTATTTCTTAGCAGAAAATAATATTAAACTTTTTTCTCCGCTCTGACTTTGATCTGTTTTGCTCTCTCGCTCTGTATTAGCCATGGTGGTTTATGGGCTGCCCAAACAAGTCTTGTCTCAGTCAGTCATTTACTGAACGTGATTTAGCCAAGACGTGGTCTAACATTGCTCGCTCAGCAAAACCGAGACGAATAAACAGATCCCTCATAAAAGACGCGTTTTACCAGAATTTTGTGTTCTTATTTTTTTGTTTTTTAAGTACCACCACCAAAAAAATACCAACAACAAAAAATAAAATTTAAAAAGAAAAAAATGTGAGTTTCTGAAGAGTGTGTGAGTGTATGTGGAGGCAAAATTGAGCCAGAATTAGAAGATATGATTTAAAAAAAACGAATAAGAATTGCCAAAGAAAATTAAAAGAGTGTTCATTTAAATAACAAAAACAACAACAACGACAAAATAAGTTACTCCCCCGCATTTATCGTGAATTTGTGTGGGGGGTATTTCTTTTTTTGTAAAATCCATGCTTGAATGGTTGGATGACATTAATGCGTGAAATTATATTTGAAAAAAAAAGTAAAAACAACAACAACCAGCAACAACATGAGCTGGGCTTATTTGTAATTTATCCATGTCCATGATGTTTGATTTCCGACAACTATTATGGCATAGCATGAGTGCAGTCAGCCAAGCCAGTGTTGCACACGCACACACATGCACCAATACTTGGCCACGGAAATAGGCAACGACATTGTCAGCCAAATAACAATGATAACCGTCATCATCATCATTTTGTGTTTTGGTGTCTATATTTAATAATGATCACAGGTATTATGTATTTGTCTTGGGGAACCATTATTCGGGAAGTTAAAGTACTTAAAATGCAGTCAAGCATTTGCCATGGCAAAACATTCAACATTGCATACGCGACGACGTTTCCCAAGCCAGAGCCCAGCCAGCCAGCCAGGCAGTCAGTCATTTAAATCGACATTCAGGCCTTAGGCACACACACCGAAAATAACTTTGAAACGCTGAAATACAACAAAAAAGACCCCCTCCCGGCTGGATACTTGGGGCCAGGCACAAACATACATACATACACAAATATCCGTAGATCAGCTAAGCTCAGCGGGGTTGGGTGCCTCTCATAAGCTCTTTTCATTTACTTACGTGTGGCGCACAGTGATTTGTATGTCAAATCAATACCTTATTTTTTGGGATAAATTTAAAAAAATTCCATGTTTTTCGATATGTCCAAAAGATATTTTAATCGATTTGTCCCAAAAAATATTGGACGATTTGTTCCAGAAAATTATTTATTGTTCGAAAAAATATTCTTTAAAAATTCACGTTTTTTTGATCGATTTGTCCCAAAAAATATTGGACGATTTGTTCCAGAAAAATTAATTATTGGTCGAAAAAAATATTCTTAAAAAATCCATGTTTTTTTGATCGAAAAAAATATTCTTAAAAATCAACGTTTTTTTGATCGAAAAAAATATTCTTTAAAAATCCACGTTTTTTTTGATCGAAAAAAATATTCTTTAAAAATCCATGTTTTTTTGATCGAAAAAAATATTCTTTAAAAATCCACGTTTTTTGGTCGAAAAAAAAAAAATTCTTAAAAAATCCACGTTTTTTGATCGAAAAAAATATTCTTTAAAAATCCACGTTTTTTTGGTCGAAAAAAATATTCTTTAAAAATCCACGTATTTTTTGGCCGAAAAAAATAGTCTTTAAAAATCTACGTTTTTTTGGTCGAAAAAAATGTTCTTTAAAAATCCACGTTTTTTTGGTCGAAAAAAATATTCTTTAAAAAATATATGATTATGGGTCGAAAAAAATATTCTTTAAAAATCCACGTTTATTGGTCGAAAAAAATATTCTTTAAAAATCCAAGTTTATTGGTCGAAAAAATATTCTTACCTTTTACCTTATTTTTTGGGATAATTTAAAAAAATTCCATGTTTTTCGATATGTTCAAAAGAAATTTTGATCGATTTGTCAAAAAAAATATTGGTCGATTTGTTCCAAAAATTACTTTTACAAAATCCACGCTTACTGGTCGATTTGTTTCCTAAAATATACACATTGGTCGATTTGTTCTAAAAAATATGTTCACAATATCCACGCTTATTGAATGTCTTTAAAGAATATTGGTCGATTTGTCCCAAAAAAAAAAAAAAAAATGAACGATTTGTTAAAGAAAAAGTATTTTTACAAAATCCCCGCATATTGGTCGTTTTGTTTCCTTCAATATACATATTAGTCGATTTGTCCTAAAAAGAAATATTAATTAATAAAATTCAAGCCATTCAAGCTTTGTTCTCTAAAAAATATTGCCCGAATGTCCCAAAAAATATGGCCGAAAACACAAAATCGTTACTTTTTTATTCTTTTATCCCAGAAAAATGTTTTATAAAATAATCCACGTTTATTAGACGATTTGTCCCAAAACCAACAAAAAATTTATCGATTTTTCCCACAAAAATATTTAAAAAAAATGCACGCTTATTAGGCGATTTGTCCCAAAACCAACAAAAAATTAGTCGATTTATCCCAGAAAAAATATTTTTAAAAAATCCACGCTTATTAGTCGATTTGTCCCAAAACCAACTAAAAATAGGTCGATTTGTTCTAGAATATTTTTACAATAGCCCACGCTTATTTTTATCCCAAAAAAAAAAAATATTTTTAAAATAGTCCACGCTTATTTTTATACCAAAAAAATTTTTTTTTAAATAGTCCACGCTTATTTTTATCCCAAAAAAATGTTTTTAAAATAGTCCACGCTTATTTTTATCCACGCTTTTATTTTAAAAAATCCACGCTTGTTGGTCGATTTGTCCCAAAACCAATAAAAAATTTGGTTTATTTGTCCCAGAAAAAATATTTTTAAAAAAATCCGCTCTCTTTGCTCGATTTGTCTCAAACAAAAATAATTTAAAAAATTCCTGTTTATTGATCGATTTGTGTCACACAAAAAATATTTATTGTTCACAGAAAAATATTTTATTTTTTATTCATCGACTTGTCCTGGAAAAAATATATTTTAAAAAATTTACTTTTATTTATATATCCTAAAAAATATTGGCCAATATGTCGTAAAAATATTTTAAAACGCTTATCCCAGAAAAAATATTTTTTACAAGAATCTACGTTTATTGGTCGATTTGTCCCAAAAAATATTGGCCGATATGTTCTAGAAAAATGGTAAAAAAATTCAATGGTCGATTTGTCCAAAAAAAAAAAAAAAAAAATATTGACCGACATGTTCCAGAAAAATATTAAAAAATAACGTTTATTGGTGAACTTGTCTCAGAAATAATCATCTTCAAAATCCTAGTTTATTGGTCAAATTATCCTTAAAAGTTTATATATTTTTTTTTAAATTCTACATTGATTGGCCAAAATTTAAAATTAAAAAATCTTCTTAAAAATCCACATTTAAAAATATTATTTAAAAAATCCACGTTTAGTGGCTTGATGGTACTAAAAAAATCCACGTTTGGTCGCTGAGAGTGTTACAAAATCCACGTTTAGTGGCTTTAGGGACCTAAAAATATTCTTTAAAAAGACTGCTTTTACATTCTTCGTAGTCTTTAAAAATCCACGTTTGGTGGCTTGAGAGTCCATAAAAAATCGACGTTTAGTGGCTTTAGTGTCCTTAGAAATATTCTTTAAAAAATCTTTAAAAATCTGGCATGGTAGTACCTAAAATATCCACGTTTAGTGGATTTAAAAAATCTACGTTTAGTGGCTTGGGAATACTTAAAAAATCCACATTTAGTGGGTTGAGAGTCCTTAAAAATATTTTTTAAAAATATCTACCCTTAGTGAATTGGAAGTCCTTAAAAAATCCACGTTTTCTGGCTTCAAAATATTATTTAACAAATCAATGTTTAATGGCTTGAGGGTCCTTACAAATATTCTTTAACAAATCTACGTTAAAAAATATTTTTGAGTGTTCTTAAAAAATCCGCATGTATTGGAGAAGTTCCCCTTTAGAAACTGTTCTCTTATATATCAATGTCTATTAGTCTAATGGTCCTTTAAACTTTTCCAATTTAATTGTTCAAATAATTCGAAGGTTGGGCACTGAACTTAAATTCCTTAACAGTCCGAGTACCCAAATCTAAGAAATAAGGTTTTACCTTTGCAGAAAAGAAAAAAAATGAAAATATTTAAATTTAAAAGTTACAGCACTTTGACCAAAAGCCGATTTTAAATCACTGTGTGCCATTATTTTACAAAGTCAAGAGAGTGAGAGCCAAAGTGTCTAAACAAAACTTATTTGTGCATTGTGAGCATCTCTGCTGTAAACCAGTTGAGAATGTCAATTACGTGAGCCGAAAAAAATCACCCGTAACAAAATAACCAAACAAAGAGAGGGAGAACCAATGGGATAGAGAAGTAAATAAAATAACAACAAAAAATCCAAGTAAACTACCAACACACAGAGTGGGGAATAAAAATAACGCGAATCAACAACTGCACCAACAAAAACAATATATTCATATTGTGTTTGTTTTTTGCCAAGGTGCTGTGTAATACCTCATTACAGTAGTTGACTGTGACAACAAAAACAAAAGCACCAACAGCAACAACTTTAAACTTCCGAATAAAAACAAAACAGCGGGAAAATGCCAGTGGGACGAGAAAAATTGTGAGCTAACTTGTGTGTTACGAACTCTGTATTAATAGCAATTCTATGGAGAAAAGTGAAAATAATAATTTACATATAATAACTATTGAGTAATTGTTGAATGTGGACTATAAAATTGAACTTAGTTTTCATGGGAAGTCATTTATTGTCTCTTTTTTGAGAAATAGAATAAGTGAAATTAGTTTATTATGATATAAATAAAATGATCTTAATTTCTCAATCGGAATCAAAAAATATAAATTATTTTCAAACAATGTGACCAAAAACCTTGTTTTATGCGTAACAATATCAAATCGTGGTTTATTAACATTCATTAAGCCGTATTCCTAGATTATTACAAAATTTTCTTAAAATTGTAGTTGAATGGCAGTATTATATGAAACCTATAAATATTGCATATCTCATTTTATATCGAAAAAATTTCGATCAAATAAAATTTTAATATGCCAATTTTAGAGCAAATGAAAGTTAGAGATAGATTGATTTTTTAGAATTTGCCCTAAGAGCTTAAATGAGTGGAAAAACATTTTGTTTGTGTGTGGGTAATAGCAAACGGGATTTGCGGTGGGAAAAGAGAGATGCGATCGTGTACGGAAAAGTTCTCGGCATGAGTAGAATCTGTTCGATTTCAAACGAATTTCGATTTCGAACGAATTTTGCTCACACTTAAAAACGAGGAAAACAAACTCACTCGAGCGACATCGCAAAAGAGGAGTTTGCTCAATGTTTGCTCTTTTTCGATTTTTTGAATGAAACCTGCTATGAAATGCCCCATCTTATTATACCCTCAGCCATATGACTAGAGAGAGTATATATCAATTTATACGGCCAAAACGCGCTACATCGAAATAAAGGTTTTAGACCCTACATCTCTTTGAACCGAATCCGTTTCAGGACATTCGGAGTCGAACGAACTATGTCCGGCCGTCTGTCTGCCTGGCTGATGAGCACGATAACTCTCGAAGGAAGTATCCGATTTAGTCGAAACTTGGTACATCGTAATATTATTGCCAACCATAGATCGAGTTGGGAGATGAGCAATATCGGTCCACTCCTTCTGATACCTCCCACACAAAATGTCGACATTTTCAAAGAAAAATAATTTACTGCACAGAAATAGAAAGAATAATCCGATTTTGTTCCAACTTTGCGAATCCAAATGTTTGCATCAGTGCCATGTCAGGTGTGAAAATGGACAATATCGGTACACTCCATCAAGTACCTACCCCACAAAGGTTAAAATTTTTGAATAATTATAAATTTTCTAAAATGTGATGTAAGATTACGATTGTCTTAAAATTACCCATATCACAATATTTTTAATAATCCAAGGTCTGGTGCAAAGATGGAATCTATCGGCCCACTCCTTCTGGTACCTCCCCCACAAAAGGTCGAAATTTTCAAAAAGTATTTTTTGCACAGAAAGAGAAGCAATAATCCGATGTTGCTCCAACTTTGCAAATCATAATATTTCCATCAGGGCTAGGTCAGGTGCGAAAATGGACAATATCGGTACATTCCATCAAGTACCTACCCCACAAAGGTTAAAAATTTTGAATAATTATAAATGTTCTAAAATGTGATGTAAGGGTCCGATTGTCTGGTGTGAAATTGGAATATTTCGGTCTACTCCTTCTGGTACCTGCCGCACAAGGGGTCAACATTTTGAATATTCATGAGGCTCATAAAACACGAAATTAATATCCGATTCTATTCAGACTTGGCACATCTCAATATTTCTATGAACACAAGATCTGTTATAAAGATGGTAGAGATCGGTCCATTCCTTCGGGTACTTCCCCCTCAAAAGGTTAAAGTTTTGAATGACCAAAACGATCATAAAATCCGAAATAAGCATTCGATTCTCTTCAAATGACACACATTACAATATTTTAATTAAACCAAGGTCTGGTTTGAAGATGGAATATATCGGTTTACTCCTTCTGGTACCTCCCCCACAAAGGGTCAAAATTTCAAATATTCATGAAGCTCATAGAACGGGAAATTAACATCCGATTCGATTTAGACTTGGCATATCTCTATATTTCTATTAACACAAGATGTGTCATAAAGATGCTAGAGATCGGACCATTCCTTCTGGTACTTCCCCCTCAAAGGGTCAAAGTTTTGAGTAACCAAAACGATCATAAAATCCGAAATAAGCATTCGGTTCTCTTCAAATTACACACATTACTATATTTTTATTACCCCAAGGTCTGGTGTGAAATTGGAATATTTCAATCTACTCCTTCTGGTACCTCCCAAAGGGTCAAAATTCTGAATATTTATGAAGCTCATAAAACACGAAATTAACATACTATTCCATTCAATCTTGGCACATCTCAATATTTCTATCAACTCAAAATCTGTTATAAAGATGGCAGAGATCGGACCTTTTCTTCTGCTACCTCCCCCACAAAGTTTCAAAGTTTTGAATGACGAAAACAATTATAAAATCCGAAATAAGCATCCGGTTCTCTTCATATTTCACACATCACAATATTTTTGTAACCCCAAGGTCTGGTGTGAAATTGGGATATATCACTCCTCTCCTTCTGGTACCTCCCTCACAAAGGGTCAACATTTTGAATATTTATGAAGCTCATAAAAAGCGAAATTAACATCCGATTCCATTCGGACTTGGCACATTTAAATATTTCCATCAACACAAAATCTGTTATAAAGATGGTAGAGATCGGACCTTTCCTTCTGGTACCTCCCCCACAAAGGGTCAACGTTTTGAATAACCAAAACGATTACAAAATCCGAAATAAGCATCAGGTTCTCTTTATGTATTACACATCACAATATTTGTGGTCTGGTGTGAAATTGGGATATATCGATCCTCTCCTTTTGGTACCTGCCCCAAAAAGGTTAAAATTTTGAATATCCATCAAGCCCATAAAACACGAAATTAACATCTGATTCCATTCGGACTTGGCCCATCTAAATATTTCCATTAACACAAAATCTGTTATAAAGATGGTAGAGATCGGGTCATTCCTTCTGGTACTTTTCCCACAAAGGGTTCAAGGTATTTGAAAAACAAAACGTTCTAAGAAAGCGAGATAAGCATCCAACTTTCTTCAAATTCCACACATCCTTAAAATTTTGCACATTCCAATATTTCTTATCCGTATTAGATGAAGTATGAAAATGGAAAACTTCGTTCCGCTATATCTGTTCACTCTCATATATTTCTATATTTTCCAAAAATTTTGACATAACTCATATAAAGTATAGGAAATAGTCGATATAGTCCAAATCTGGCACGATGTAATATTTATATAAGTCTTAAGTCAGATACGAATTGGTCAACATTGGCCATCTACTTCGAAACCTCCCCCATATAGGGTCAACAGTTTGAATAATCATAACTCTAGGCTGGGGGTATACATACATCTGTTGGCAATATCGACTGATACTATTTTACTTGTTTTTTTTTTAATATTTCGAAAGGACTCTCTTAGCTATTTTGAGGACCCTTTTTTCAAAAGACTCTTTTTGATTTTTTTTTTAAGAAAAAAAAATATTTTTCTCTTCACTTT
Source organism: Musca domestica (assembly GCF_030504385.1). NCBI lineage: Eukaryota > Metazoa > Arthropoda > Insecta > Diptera > Muscidae > Musca > Musca domestica. The sequence continues at coordinate 1,536,188 of NW_026712145.1, read as the reverse complement.
GCTTGGCTTGTGTAATAAATGTTCTACTTCCGATCGTAGCACAATCACAGACAATAAATTGAATTGAATGTGTAACCCAATTCTTTGACCACAAATTAAAACGTTTTCACGCCACGCAATACTGGTTTCACAAATATAACCTCAATTTCGGCACGTGAAACAAGTTTATTTTTGCTCTGTTGCTTTTGTACATTAATTATTAATTAAATAATTACTATTAATTTTAAATATCACAAAAAATTAGATTTTCAATGAGGAAATAAAAATTAGCTATTTGTTTCAAGTGTTCGTAGGTAGAATAATTTTGACAGCGGTTCTTTTATTTGTATTTCCATATTAATATTTTGGAATTTCAATTTTTTTTTCTAATTTTTTATATGGTTATGAGAACATGAACACTTGAAATGCTACACATCTATAGACATATGTAGATATATTCTTGTACGTAAATCCCATTTAGTTTTGGAATTATTATACAACTTTTGTTGGCTCTATCCAATTTTGTGCATGCCATTATCATCGTCGACGGCGATCTTTGTTGTGGGCAACAAATCAAGGTCAAAATCTCACATCATCACCGTTCAACAGAGCAGTATAGTTCTCTTGCCAAAGCTTCGGCTGGTAGATGGCAGAGAATGAAAAGAAAAGAAAAAAAACCAATAAGGAAAAGTCAAAAGTCAGGCAGGGCCCGACTTTATGATACCCTACACCACTAGGCATATTTAGCAGAGTGTGATGATGGTATGAGCCACCATAACAGCCGATGGTCGCTCTCTGCTGGTATTAATCTACCGTGACATCAGAATAAATGCCGAATATTATAGCGAAAATGTTCTGGAGGGTGTATTAAAGCCTTGGGCAAGCAAACATTTTGGCCGCAGCACCATCACACTCAGCACGCGCCACTCTAGAATGGTTACAAAATGAGGTTCCTCGCTTCATTTCCAGCGCACAATTGGCAACAAAATCTCCGGATACCAATCCGTTGGACTATTGTGTCTGCAGTATTTTGGAAAGCAAGGTTGGCACTAAAAAATACCAAAGTGTCGATCACTTCAAGCAAGCGCTTCGCCGGGAATAGGTCAAAATACCGCAGAGAAACAATCGGGCAATGTGTGACGGTTTCATTTACCGTTGGAAGGCCATAATTCGTGCAAAAGCTGAACAATTCGAACAAATCTCAACTTATTCTAAAATTTGATGCTATTTCCGACATTTTTTACTTTCATTCAAAAAATTTTTTTTAAAAAATGGCGTTTGATTTACATGCTTCTAGACTGAATTCGGTCGGATGTGCAAAAATTCAGGTCATTTGAACTGATATTGGTCATTTGGTGCACAATTATCCCGAAATCGGAGGATGATATATATGGCAGCTATATCCAAATCTGAACCGATCTTGAAAAAAATTGGCAGAGGTATTTCTGGGATGTATCTGATATCTGGTATTAAATATCATTCTTCTGGAGTGCATATTACGAATGTGAGGAACTTTAAGACCAAATCGGAAAAAACATATATATATGGGAGCTATAGGTATCTCTGCCCCGATTTTCCCCAAATGTTATATACTTGCTTCAAGACTGAATTCGGTCAAATGTGCCAAAATTCAGGACATTTGGACCGGTATTGGAAATTTAGTGCAGAATTAATCCGAAATCGGTTAAAGATATACATGGGAGCTATATCCAAATCTGAATCGATCTTGATAAAATTTAACGAAGGTATTTTTGAGCTAAATTTGATATATTTCTCCAAATATCGTTGTTACAGAGTGCATATTACGGCTGCGGAGGACAAAACTAACAAATCGGATGAACAATATATATGGGAGCTATAGCTATATCTAAACCGATTTTCACCAAATTTGATGTACTTATTTCTTGGCTCAATTTGATCGTAAGTGTCAAATTCCATACCATTTGGGCCAATATTACACGTTCGGTGCACAAAAAAAGGCAAATCGGACGAAGATATATATGGGAGCTATGTCTAATTTTTGACCGATTCTCACCAATTTCAATAGGGTTCGTCCTTGCGATAAAAAAATAACTTGTGCAAAATTTCATCTGGATTGGGAAATAAATGCGACCTGTACTTTGCTTACAAAAATACATGGACAGACAGACGGAGGGACATGCATAAATCGACCCTGTTGCAAACAAATGCCCTTACCCACTGTATGTGGTGTAGGGTCTAAAAATACAAAACTCGACGAGGTAAAATACAAATATGCCGGGACTTGACAAACTTTTTTTGTTGATTTCATTTACCTTTTAGAAAAAATTTATTTTTTATGGGCGGGCATTAAACCGCCTCACAAGTTTGTAATGAACTCTATCTTTCAAAGAATATTTTTTTTAAAAAAAAAAAAAAAGATTCATATTTTTTTTTTAATTTTTGAGGAGCCAGACTTAATTTTTTTTTTTTTTTTTTGAAAAATTTTTAAACCTCCAAAAATTCAAATTTTATAGAGCCATAGTTGCAGATTTCATAAGAAAGTTCTTTAAAGCTAAATACATGATTTTTTATAAATTATTAACAATAAACTAGAATTTTCAAAGAATCACTTTTTCGAAAACAAAAGACTTAAGACGCGAACCCTTTTTCACTCAATTTCAAAAATTTTCATCTGCCCCCCAAAAGTCTACCGGTTTAATGCGGAACGTTTTGTTTTGTATGTTAATATGTGTAATTATGTGTGGAAATACTGCACACTCGCACATATGGCTGGACACTAACACATACATGTGTATGTGTATCATTTTTATATGGGAGGTTTGTTTGTTCATTTAACATTTTATGAATAGTTTTTTTTAAGCGTCGCTCAGCTTGAAGGTAATAAACGTTTTTTTAGTTTGTTGATGTTTTTGCTGTTGTTGCTGTTGTTTTTTTTATGGAAGTTCCCATTAAATCCAAAGGCTTGTTCGCATTGTTAGATCATAGCCGGGAGTTGTGTTTTTTGTGCGATTATTTTTTTTTCTTCTTTTTTTTTGCAATTCGAATTATAAAAACAAACAAAACCGAATAAAGCCCATTGTTCGTTAACGACCAAAGCGATAAAAGGTCAATGTAAAGTTACGTCTAAAACTGTGACACTGCTCCAATTGTGCTATGTGGTGAACCAATTCACGTAATCGGTCTTTTTGATTCCACTTCTTGCCGTCCTGCAATGGGTTAAAAACTTGTTTAAATTTTGTGTGTGAGTTTTTTTTTCGAATTCCATTGAATCAACAAAGCATTGCAAGCAACATCCGCCACACCAAATAAAATTCGTCACTTCACAGCCAGCTGAATGGGTGTCATTGTATTGATGAATATGCATAAGAAAATTGTATGGATTCGAAAATTAATACAAAAAATATATGGGTAAAAGAAATTATCACATAAAATAAAAAAGTTTGAAAAAATACTTTTTAAAAAATCCACGTTTTGTGGTTCAATGGTCCTTGAAAATATTCTTTAAAAACCCCAAGTTTATTGGTCTAAGCGCTTTTGAAAAAATATTCTTCGAAAAATCCACGTTTATTGGTCTGAAGGTCCTTGAAACAAAATATTCTATAAAAGTCAATTTTTATTTGTCTGAAGGTCCTTGAGAAAAATATTCTATAAAAATTAATTTTTTTTTTTGACCGAAGATCCTTGAGGAGAAATATTCTTTAAAAATCAATTTTTTTTGTCCGAAGATCCTTGAGGAAAAATCTTCTTAATAAATCTATTTTATTTGTCTGAAGGTCCTTGAGAAAATTATTCTTTAAAAATCAATTAGGTTCTTGAAAAAAATATTATTTTAAAAATCCACGTTTATTGGTCTTTTGGTCCTTGAACATTTTTCTTTTAAAAATCCACGTTTATTGGTCTTTTGGTCCTTGAACATTTTTCTTTTAAAAATCCACGTTTATTGGTCTGAAGGTCCTTGAAAAAATATTCTTTGAAAAAATCCACGTTTATTGGTCTGAAGGTCCTTGAAAAAATATTCTTTGAAAAAATCCACGTTTATTGGTCTGAAGGTCCTTGAAAAAATATTCTTTGAAAAAATCCACGTTTATTGGTCCTTTAAAAATATTCTTTGAAAAAATCCACGTTTATTGGTCCTTTAAAAATATTCTTTGAAAAAATCCACGTTTATTGGTCCTTTAAAAATATTCTTTGAAAAAATCCACGTTTATTGGTCCTTTAAAAATATTCTTTAAAAAATCCACGTTTATTGATCTTTAGGTTCTTGAAAAAATATTATTTTAAAAATCCACGTTTATTGGTCCTTTAAAAATATTCTTTGAAAAAATCCACGTTTATTGGTCCTTTAAAAATATTCTTTGAAAAAATCCACGTTTATTGGTCCTTTAAAAATATTCTTTAAAAAATCCACGTTCATTGGTCTCTTGGTCCTTGGAAAATATTCTTTAAAAAATCCACGTTTATTGGTCTTTTGGTCCTTGGAAAATATTCTTTAAAAAATCCACTTTTATTGGTTCAATGGTCCATGAAAAAAATTCTTTAAAACCCAGGTTTATTGGTCTTTTGGTCCTTGAAAAAACCTTCTCTAAAAATACACTTTCATTGGTTAAATGGTCCTTGGAAAAATATTCTTTAAAAAATGGTCCTTGAAAAAAATTCTTTAAAACTCCAGATTTATTGATCTTTTTTCCTTGAAAAAAACCTTATCTAAGAATACACTTTTATTGGTTAAATAGTCCTTCAAAAGTTTTGCTTTAAAAAGTCCACTTCTATTGGTTAATTAGGCCTTCGAATATGCTTTAAAAATCCAAGTTTATTGGTCACTTGAATCTTGAAAAAAAAAAATTTCAAAACCTGAAACCTATGTCGGGGATGTACCAGAATAAATGGACCGATCTCTACCATCTTAATAACAGATCTTGTGTTGATGGAAATATTGAGATGTACCAAGTCTGAATGAAATCTGATGTTGATTTCGAGTTTTATGAGCTTCATGAATATTTAAAATTGTGGTCCCAGAAGGAGTGAACCGAAATATCCCCTTGATTAATAAAAATATTTTGATGTGTGTAATTTGAAGACACTATAACACATACATTACATTTTATAAAAGTTATAATTATTTAAATTTTTGACCCTTTGTGAAGAAGGTACTTGATGGAGTGGAGCTATACTATCTATTTTCGCACATGACTTAAGAAGATATTAGGATTCGTAAAGTTGGGGCAAAATCGGATTATCCTTTCACTTTCTGTGCAGTAGATTATTTTATTTTAAAATGTTAACATTTTGTGTGGGAGGTACTAGAAGGAGTGAACCGATATTGCCCATCTCTGAACTCGCTAAATCGACCCCAAATATCCTGAAACAAATTTAGTCCAAAGAGACCTAGGTTCTAAAACCGTTATTTCGATGAGGTACATTTTGACCGTATCAAATGATATATATCCTGTCTAGCCATATCGCTGAGGGTATAAAAAGTCCACGGTTAAAGCTATACAAATTTTCACAAAATAAACAATTATATTGAAGTCTCTTTTGAACGTGCTCTTAAAATAAAAAGAATCTCCAGAAATTGCTCTAAAACACCATGATTATGGCTGTTAAGAATCTTCAGATATAGTCTAAAAAATCCACTTAATTTACATCAATTAATTTTAAAAATTTCATACCTATTTCCAGTTAAATCTCCCGCTGCAGCTTGACCGCACACATAATCAGACGGAAACCCCTCTACGACAATATGCTACTAAACTAGGAGTACCCAAAGATTTTCCTCACAAACACCACCACAACAAACGCCAACAAAGAATTTCACAAAATCACACAAAATGCCAAGAAAACTTTTAAAATTCCTCATAATATTCGACAACACTTCATTGCTCTACTTCCCCGGGCAATTTCTATCGGGTCGTGTCCTCTTAGAGCTGCAAGATGATACACCGGCGTTGGGTTTACATTTTCATGTCGTGGGTGAGGGTGTAGTGCGGGCAGGCTCCGCACGACAAGAACGTGGCACATATGATAAGGAGAATTATATAGATTTTCGTATGCGTCTCTTGGGTGATGTTGATCAGGGGCCGACAGTGCTATCACCGGGTATTCATAGTTTTCCCTTTAAGCTGGGATTACCTATGGGTCTGCCATCGACATTTTTGGGACGTTATGGCTGGATTCAGTATTACTGCAAAGCAGCTTTGCGGGAGACCAATGGCTTGATACACAAAAATCATCAGGTGTTTATTGTCATGAATCCCATCGATTTGAATATGGAGAAACCAATATTGTCGGTAAGTTCTTCATTGAGTGCGAGGAACATAATATTTTATTTGTTGTTTTTCTTATTCATTTTTGTTACTTACATTTTTAGCAACCCTTCACCTGTGAGGTGGAACACAAAATGGGTGTGGCCTGTGTGGGCGGTGGTCTGGTCAAATGTCGTGTAGCTTTAGATCGTGGTGGTTATGTGCCCGGCGAAAGTGTCCTGGTAACGGCCTTTATTTCCAATCACAGTAATGTTACCATAAAACGGACCAAAGCTTCGTTAACAGAGGTAAGTAAAAATCGGACTGCTTTCCAGGGTTTAAATGGTGATATTTGGTAATCTTGACCCATAAATGTAAGAAATATTTATTAAATGGCTTGCTTTTCCATAGTCTTACCATTTTTACTCCCATTCGATTAAAAATATCGATAAATGATCAACGATAACATTCAATGCATTTGTGAAGTTTGTCAAACTCTTCATTTCCGTTTCTCAGCAAATCGATGAGAGACTCTCTAGCCTTTGCAAAAACGGAGTGTTGTAAAGAAAATTGTAACACAATGGACACTAATAAATTTGCCTAATTTAAATGAAGGAAGTTATGACAAAAAATTCTATGCTTTCATATTAATCTACTGCTGTATATTGCAAAGGCGGGTGAGCATGAGAGTTGCCAAACTGCCCATTTCTTTCTCTCTTGCTTTATGTTGCTTAAAATGAAAATAACCGCCTTTTTTTCTTCCTTTTCCCCATAGACTGTGGAATATCTGGCTCGTGGTAAAGTGGTGCAAACGGAAAAACGTGCTTTAGCTGTCTTAGTCAGAGGTAAAATACGTCCGGGCGGCAAGGATGAATGGCAAAACGATAGCCTCTATGTACCGCCGTTGCCGCCAACAAATTTGCATGGCTGCCATTTAATACGAATTGCCTACGATGTGTTCTTTGTCATTGAGCCCAAGTCATTAGAAAAGGAAATCAAACTGCAGTTGCCCATATTGTTGGGCACCTATCCATTCCGTTCGCCGGCCAATGACATCTCAAATACATGGCCTGATTCGGTGCTTAAACCAGATACCCATTATCCCTCATCATTGCCAATATTTCGACCTTGGTTGAATGACAAACCGGAAAATTGAAAGAAAAAAATCACGATTTTATTTAATTTTTTGTTTTTTTTTTAACTTAGATTTTGTGTGTATTAAAAAATGCTAACAATTTAAGCCGATCTGAAACGGAATTCCAAACATGGAAAAGTAAGACTTGAAAATGTATGAAGAGAAAAAAAAACTTGATGAAGTAATCCAAGAAGAAAAAAAATTGCAAGTTTTTCGGCACGCAATCTTTAAACTATACGCCTCCACCACCAAATTGTTTCAAAGTCATTGAGTTTGTGTTTTTTTATTATTTTTTTTTTTTTTAAAGAGAGAAAAAAGTTATAATTTTAAAGCAGCCGTTGGTTTTGTTTTTGTAAGAAAATAACAAATGTTGAGAAAAGAAAAAAGTATCCGGCCATACTATTATTTTTTTGTGAAAACAAAATTTGATTTATCTTAATTATAGGTACTTATATAATTATATTATTAATAAAAATATATCAAATTCTTAATATTTTTTAATTTGTCTGTAATAATCTATTATTATTTTTATTGTAATTATTGATATATTTCGTAATATTAATTAATAAGCTGTGTGTGTATAATAAATGCTTATATGTTATTATTTTTTACTATTTTCCAATACTGACTTGAATAATGATGAAAATCACGAATACAAAAATTTGAGAGTTTTTTTTAGGAAAAATTCAACTGAAAGTAAGGGGAGGGATTTCCTGTTCTGAAAATAACAAGTCCAATTTTAATGCATTTGATGTATTTTAAAATGGCTTTTTTTCTAGAGAAAATAACTATCCCAAAAAAGGACATATTCAACATTTTAAAATGAGATCTCTTAAAGAAGTTTTTGAGTCGTGAATCAGAAAGAGAAAAAGTGGATCATAAATTATCAGTTACCATATAGGAGGTCAGGCTTCATTTTGGTTCAATCTGAAAATCTAAGTATAAGGGAGGGCAAGTAAAAAAGCAGTAAGTTCGGCCGGACCGATTTTTGAAAAGCCTCCACCATTTGGAACGATTTTGGCAATTTACAAAAAAAAAAAAATAAAAATAAAATCCGTTAAAAATTCTGTTAAAATCGGTATTTTTAAGCCGTTATATTAGGGTCTATACAATGCAGTGGGCCTGCATAGGCAACTTTTGTCATAAACCATTACAATATTCAAATGCGAAACTTGAATAAAAAAATTTGGTGAATAATGTCGCTAAAATCATCAAAATTCCGAATATAGAATATAGATGACGTAGACCTGCACAAATACCAAATTTGAAACAATTCCCGTGAATAATGTAGCTAAAATCATTAAAATTTTCGAATATATGGTGGTACTGTTATATTGGGGCTATACGAAGACTTGCGCCTGCACAGAAAATTTTCTGCCGTAGGCTGTATTACTTAATACGAACTTCAAACACCAAATTTGAAACAATTCCGGTGAATAATGTCGCTAAAATCATCAAAATACCGAATATCGGGGGGTACCGTTATATGGGGACTATACGAAGACGTGGACCCGCACAGACAATTCATAGGGTGCAGCATCCGTTACGAACTTCAAATACCAAATTTCAAACAATTCCGGTGGATAATGTCGCTTAAATCATCAAAATACCGAATATCGGGAGGTGCCGTTATATGGGGACTATACAAAACGTGGTCCTACATCACCCATTTTCAATACCAAAAGTCCTGCAGACATAATACAGATTTGAGTAAAATGTTATCAACCTACTTCATTTCGTTCGGAAGCTAGAGTGATTTCCACAGACGGACGGATATAGCTAAAACGACACAGAATTTTATGCTATATATACTTTGTGGGTTCTAAAATGAATACTTCGAGGTGTTACAGACGGAATGACAAACTCAATATACCCTCAATACTATTGTGGTATAAAAATCGAGAAGTTAAGAAAGAGGAATTTTGATGGACAGGCTATTGGTGAGTCTAACGCCCAAAATATGAATACAATTTCCCCAGACCTTCTTCATAGCCATTTACGAAATTTAGAGGAGCTGTCTAATGAAACAGGTTCCACTTAGGGTAAGAAATTAGTCTATGCTTGAATCAGATATCCGCATAAAAACGTTGCCGTCCCTATTTAGCTTCAATGAGCTTCTAATGTTTAAATGTTTGCGAAAGACTCCTGCTCGTGTTGCTTTTTAAACATTTTTTTAGTTTGACTTAATGGATGTAAATATAGTAAAGCGTGGGAAGTTGTCGTACGCCATTAAAATGCCTCTCGAACTTTGTCCAAACTGTGGTTATAAGACAATTTCCCTTTACTTAATGTTAACTCCTCCATTCCGGTAAAAGTTCTTCAAACAAAATTTTTGCATTCGTGATAAAAAAATATAAAATATAAACATTATACTGTTAATGTGGTTCTATGAATTGTTCACTATTTTTGACTGCTTACACATTTCATGGTCTGTCTGATTGATGGCCGCCATTGTCGACTCTAAGCATGATTGTCCTTTGTATGGTTGTTGTTCCCGTAACATCTTCTTCTTCAAAACTAATACTCCTGTTTTTACTCTTGTGCTTTTCCATTCTTATCGTTGTTGTCATCATTGTCTTTTGCTTCTGCGGCTACATTAAAATCATAATAAATGAAATGATAACAATTAATACTGTTTCCTACGTAAAATGCTTCAATAAATTCGTAAATTTCCAATGTAATTCATGCATGAATTCATCGAAACGCACTGCAATGGCCCGGTGCTATGTGGCACGGCGATTTGTGTTGCCGGATCTTTGGATGACACAGCCCTTAAATGAATTCAAACGGACATCTATTTCACCCTCCTCAAGCTAAATGAAAATAAACATTATTTATCCTCCTGCTTTTAGTAACTTAAAACGAAACTCACATCATCAAAGGCATAAATATCCTGATAACATGAATACGAAATACAACGTCTTACACAGGCCTTACGTTTGACACCCTCCAATGTCTCACAAGCAACATGTTGTTCACAGTTTACCTCAAAGTCATGATAGGTTATTTCCTATAATAGAATGGAAATTAATTAATAAAAAGCGCACAAACGGACGTACACACACCTTAGCATCGCAGTGGTGGTGACCTACTTACATTTTTACTTGTCTCCTTGTAGGCATATTCAGGAAAATGAAAAGTCGCCGCTTTGGCCAAGGGTCGGCCATCTGAGCCAAGCTCTGGTTCATTAGATGATGCTGCCAATGCTGATTGTATCACTAAAATTATTGCTAAACCATTTAATAACATTTTATGTCGTTTTGGATTTAACATTATTCTAAACTTTTTTCTAATTCTACTTTTGTTTGTCTTTTTTTCGTGCAAAAGATTGTCGTGGAGGGTTGTAACAACTCGTCGTGTGTCCTTTCACATGTTCTGTTTTAACGGTAATGATTTGTGTTCGTTAGGGTAGTAAAGAAACAAGTGACAGTTTTTGTGTGAGCGAAAGTGGGAGAGTGCTCAGAGAGTTAATGTAACTGAGTAAATGAAATGTAAACAAAGGCAGGGTTGTGTTTCTTTTGCGAAGAAAATGATGCCAAGACTTCTTTTATCACAATTTGTTGAAGAAAATTAATTGCCAATAACCAGGGATTTCCAGTAAATATTTTTGAATTTAAAAAATTTAAATAATTCACACAAATAGCACCAATAACTGTAGGTTCGTAAAAATATTAATTCGAAGGAAAATAAAAAACGTACATCTTTTTTAAAATATTTTGTAATAACTTTTCAAATATTCTTTCTATTAAAAAAATAAGTTGTTTTAAACTTTTGTGAGAATATTGAATGCTTTAACCATACATAGGTACTAATAAAATCATGAACTCCACATAAACTGCCACATAAAAACAAAAAAAGCGACGCTATCCTTTTGTCGGAACGACTCATGTTTTAGTCGCCAAGCATTGATAGCTTGGCCACTACAATAATTGGTCAGCAAAAAACCCTATTTTTGCTTTTTACTCGATATTTTTTATTTTTCATTTTCAAAGTATTATTTTGATTTTTATACTCTCAGCCATGTGGCTAGAGAGGATATATATCATTTGATACGGTCTAAACGTGCCTTGTCGAAATAACGGTTTTAAACCCTAGGTCTCTTTGGACCAAATCCGTTTCAGGACATCTAGTGATGCCCGTCCGTCTGTCTTACTGGTGCGCACTAAATTATCGAACATTCGCTAAGGGTATACATCTGTCGGCAAAATCAAAGGATACATTTTTACTTATTTACCAAAAATTTGAAAACTAAAGGATTGCGCAGCAGCATTTACATTTAATTATTGTAGTATTGGAAATGTATTTTCAAAAAAATTGCAACTAATATAAACCCTGACACCCGAAAAAAAACATTGCAGAGTGTAATTCAATATTGCCCATATATGGTTAATAAACTATGTCTCATTCTCTTTTTGCCTTAAGAGCGACTCTTACTCACCATAATATTGATAATATTTATACTACGACCATTTATGAGTGGTCTTTTTATTGTGATTTTATATATAATTGAAATACAGTGGAGGCTCGATAGTTGCTAAGGCAAAAAACTGTCATAGTTCAAGAATTTCTAAAAAGTAAATTTTAGAATTCTCATTAAATTGAAATAATAATATACAATTTCTGCGGATATGCTAGGAAATTTTAGGGGGTTGGGATAAAAGTTGTCCCTAGTTCCAAATTAAATTTTCAAAACGTTTGGTCTTATATATGGTCTTGTATATAAATTTAACATTGCGCATGAGTTCAATGAACTTGTCCTACCCTAATGTGTCGTCACTATCATCAAATATTCCACAACAAACCCTTAAACCAATGACGTCAGTTTTGGAGCACATGTTTTTTTTTTAAATTAGATGGTTAATCTTTAATCTTTATTGTACTTTCCTGATTTATTTAAATATAAAATTTACTATATATACAAAACACAATTATTTTTTTTTTCATTTACAAAAAATTACCAATTACAAAGCTATATATAAACCTATATAAACAAAAAAGCGTATTTTTATCAATTCACAGCTACAAAAGTCATACACTATCACCAAAACGAATTAACTAAATAATACGAAATTATAATCAGGAAACGTCATGAGGTTTTAGTTGGTTTCATGTGAAGCTTATGATGAGTATCCATCCTGTTGCCGTTAAAAAAAAAGATGTCTCTATTTATTTTCTAAATATTTTCTGGCATCTTCAACCTGGAAAGACAGAAAAGAAGAATTACTAAAATTATCAAAGTAAATTGCAAATATGAATACCAACCAATTTAAACCAAGGTGTATGTGGCTTAAAAACAAAGCTATTCATAAAGCCCATAGCCGAACGCGGGGCAATGCCATGTAAATGCAGATGATGGACACTGATACAGGGCGGCATGTGAAAACCAAACAAAGCATCTTCCATATCAATGCCTTTTGATATGAAAAATTCTTTCATGGCCTTTTCCAGGTCATTGACTAAAGAAAACAATAAAAAACAACACATTTATTTCCACTTGTATCAATTTTTGTTCCCAACTTACCCAAGGGTATATCATCTTTTGTCATGGTCTTTAGACTCTCTACATGTCGTTTGGGCACGGCCAAATAATGATGTGTCGAGGCTGGTTTTATGTCTTTAAATATCACATATTCATCCGTTTCCACCTCAATTTCAGCTCCCTTGGTATGGCTAGCGATCTGGCAGAATATACACGGTGCCATCGGATCAAAGGGCGGCGGAGCCAATGCTATTTTGTACAATATAATTGGCAGTAGTATTGCCAAAGTGAACACCGCACAGCAGAGGTATTTTTTTAGTTGTTTAGTTTTTGGATTCTTTTTCGTTTCCTTCATTGTTATCTTATTTATTTTGATAACCAACTTTCAGTAGTTTCAGTAGTAGTGCTGTACAATTCAATAGATACAATAATCGATTAGACGGTTACTTTTCGGTTTTTTATAGGCGTAATCGAAATTATTGTTAAATATTGAAAATACAAAAAAATACAATTTTACACAATACAAACAAAGAAGCAACGATGCGGAATCATTATGCCAACAAAGCAAGATTTTGCATATTTTATGAATTGTAGGTTAGAACGAATAAAGGATGGGTCAACGTTTTGTTTAAAACAAAAAATGAAGATAATTTGTATTTATTACATATATATACTACAGAAATTAATAAATTTAATAATACATATGTTTTCAATAGGCATTCAAGATAAAAACAATAATTTTGGAGGATTTAAAAATACCTTATTTTTTTTAAAACGTTGAACAGTGTTAGAAATTGTTTAAATTTTTCATACAGCAGATATGTCCTAAACATCGTACGAGAAAAACTTAATTCTGACGGTTCAGTAAATATTGGGACTTTTAGAAAACTGTCATATAATAAGATAATAAATATTGCTATAAATAATAATGTCATATAATAAGATAATAAATATTGCTGAACTACTTATTTATTATATATTTACGAATATGAAGATGGAATGACGAGTAAAATATAACCTTCAACCATGTCAAGGTTAAAAATAATTATGCATAAATAAAAATCTTTTACGTTTTGAACAAAACTTCAATCCACCTTGGAGCCACAGTACGTTTCAACATAAATACACGTTCAATATTTGTTTACTTTCAAAAACTCCAATTAAAATATATCAATTTAGTTATCAAGGCGAATATTATTATAAATACCTCTGAAGCAGCAAATATATTTAAAATTAACTGCAAATATTGTTTCTTATTCAATATTAAATTCGTTTTTTTAAATAAATAAGCCACTTTTGGTTCACAAACCACAAACTTGGAAGCCGAGGTGGTACTGAGTCGATTATAAATCGGCGACGCGCCGCCCCTCTTTTTTCAGTTTCTAGTTGCCGCCGATTAAGTCATCTAAAATCGATTAAAACTAGCCACAAAGAAACTAGGGAAAATATCGCAAGCCATTATTTTAAATTAAATTTATTAACATTTTTAAGAAACTTTATTTTTTTAAATAATTTAAATTGATTTGTTTCTTCTGTGCCGAAATGTCGTCGCCGTTTACAACTGAAGAAACGCCGCCACGTTGTCTGCTTACAAGGGATACCTAAATCGAATTTCGCCTTATTGATTAACTGATTGTAGAAATTAAGAAAATCTATTTCAGGCCAAAGAAATCTAAAACAAATAAATTAAAATAAATCTAAATCTAAAACAAACGAATAAAAACACATATTCTCTAATTTATAGTTTGAAATGGCATAAACCAGAATTCTATGCTGCTACACCCCCATTTTTTTAAAAAATACATAGAAAACTTTTTTGACTGACTTAAGTCAACGGATAGCTTTTTCGTAAGAGAACAAAGGAGCGCAAGGTAAACAAGTATAATTTGCGGGTCGAAATAAAATTAAATCAACCCAAAATTCCTTCGTTTTTTTACAAAGAAAGCAGCCGATGACGTAAGCCAGTAAAAATGCTTCATAATCGACTATTTTTTTTTAAGCTGAGAATATATAAGAGAGTTTTTTATGGCATGTGTCATCGACAGAATTTTTCGCACAAGAACAAAAAACTTTAAGGCGACCATCTTCAATTACGGCTCATAATTTAAACTGATTAACTTTAAAGTCAAAAGTTTTTAGGCCTTAATTTATTACTCCATTTTAATTATCGCGAACTCTGAACTCCCTTTTATCGACAAAACATCAAATCAGCTGTTCTTCGACTTGTAATCGCTCGACAACAATAGTCGATTGTTATCGTTTTTAATTAGTAATCGATTAGCTTGCCAAGCAGAGAATTTTCGACGGATCGGGAAAATTATTTTAATAGGTGTAAATTAAATAATAACAACATATAATATTGCAACATTAGCTTATTTAATTGGCGAATATGTAAGATAAAGCAACAGTGAATATTTTAAACATAAATGTTGAGAGAAAAACAAAAATTTACCCGGAACTAAAGGAAAGCTGTTCGCAGTGGGCGGATTAAGCCGCATTAATTTGTTGTTGATAACAGGCAATTGAAACAGATTCATTTAATTTGACAAAATGAATGAACTTAAGGCACCCTCATTGAATTCACTGTTGGGTTCCGATCGCGGTTCCACCGATAGTCTGCTGGCCGAATCACTGATTGATGTTGAAGAGGTATGTACATATGTGTCAGAGGAGTATGAATGATTTGTTTACATTTGATGTGGTATTTGTTGTTTTTGCAGTTGGATGATGTTGAATACTCAATACCACCACCGGGTGCATTGCCCTCGTTGGAAAAGGTGTTGAGTGAGTTCGAAGAAGATTCTGACATTGCATCAGAGTTGGGAATACCAACACCCTCCATTGCGGAGGAAGGCAGTGTGCGTATGGGTGGTATAGGTGGCGGGGGAGGAGGTGGAGGCAGTATCATGCGCTATGCCATGCTGCAAGGCGTCTCAACGCAATTGACGTCTGCCAGTGATCGTATTGGTGCCGGTATGGCATCATCCTGTGCTGTGTGTAATCATTATTATGCAGTGGGAACGTCACATGGCCACATACTTAATTTTGATGCAACACAAACTCTGCGCTGGGCCCATCAGGATAAAAATGGTCAGGGAGCTGTTTCATCGCTATCCTTTAATCCTGAGTGCAATCGTTTGCTGGCTGGTTTTGCCCGTGGTCTGGTCCTGATGTTGGACACCCAAACTGGAGATATTATGCGTCAATTATTTGATGTGGTTACACCCAATACCGGCATTTTACATGTCAAATGGACATCTCGACCTGCCATGGCTTTGGCAGCAGACTCCGGCGGTTCGGTGTGGTCATTGAGTTTTACACGGAAATTAGGTGTAAGAGGCTGTTCAACGCGCTGCCTCTTCAGTGGGGCACGCGGAGAAGTATGTGCTGTAGAGCCTTTGCTAAGCCAAACTGGAGAACATCATGATCTTGATCAGTATTGCATTGTGGCTTTGGCAACATTGTCTAAATATTTCATAGTTACCATAAGGCCGAGATTGAAGGTGATAAAATATCATTTGTTACAAGGACCTCCCGATTGTTTGCCCGTCTTGGCATGGCAAATGGTTCTTATTCAAGCGGCAGATGCCACAAGATCAGTTGATCCTGTGTTGGTGGTGGGCCGAGGCAATCAATTGTTCTTTCATCAACTATTTATTTCACATGGACGTATAACGCTGCTGCTCTTGCGACACATTACAATGCAAACGAATATTCTCTCAGCCCATTGGCTGGGCCCCAAGTGCGTTGGCTGTATAGATACCTCGGAGATATTACATCTTTTGGATGTAAGATCAAGCAAGGAGTTGGAATGTATTGATTTGGGTAATGCCAGTATGGTTTATGGTTCGGCACAGTTCAAAGGTTTGGCCACGGGTGGTAATGTTTCACCAGCCTTGGCATTGGCGGGTACGCATGCTTGTTACAATTCCTTGGCTGCCCGCGGTGTGCAGTTGTATGTCCTGGGATCGAGGTCAATGCATTTGATTGGTGTCCGAACCTGGATGGAGAGGATTACATATTTGGTAAGTGTCACCGATTTGGCAATGTAGTAGATTTTCTTTAATAAATGTCTTTTTAGGTGAAAAATCATCGCTGGCAGGAAGCCTGCGATCTAGCCTTGGATGGCTACAGGGCTGCTGGTGACCGTCCCAAACGAAAACTCCAGGCCAAGGAGAGAATTATAATGTTATTCAAAGAATATATAGCAGCTTCGGCTCGTGCCCCAGACTATTGCTTGGGCGCCATAATAAAATGCCTCATTGTCATTGATGAGTTGGAGTTGTTATGGACCCAACTGTGGGAACGTTTGCAGAACAAAGAGCTATTCCTCCATCACATTACCCAACACATTGAAAACGATGACATACATCAAGTTAACCCCATAATTTCACAAGCCCTCGTAGATTATTGGTTGAAAATATCACCTGCCAAACTAGAGGATGTCATACTAAAAATGGATTGGACATGTTTGGATTTGAATCAAGTCCTAAAAGCAGCACGAAAGCATAAATTATATAAAGCACAAATCTATTTAAATGCCAATGCCTTGCATGACTACACAATGTCTCTGACCGAATTGATACCATTGATTGGTAGCGAACCGCCAGACTTGGGTAATTGCCTGCTGGTGTATATCTCAAGTTGCTTAGCCGGTCGGGGCTACCCCCAGGGTGACATACCCGAGGAGTTAATACAAAATGTTAAACATGATGTTCTGCGTTGTCTCACTTCGTTACATTCCACAACAAGTGAACCTAATGAAATGCCATATCCTTATTTAAGGGCCTTACTCAAATTCGATACCCGAGAGACATTGAATGTTATCTCGTTGGCATTTCAGGAAAAGGAGTTCAGTGGTGAATTGGGCTATTCCCAGCGCAAGCGAATTATAAATATTCTATTGGAAATTATGACACCAGAAAATAATACCGTGAGTGTTCTTTAATTTATGTAGTTCGCATTTTTTAAAAATTCTCTTGTTAATTTTAGTGGTCCGAAATTGGCTGCCTACTGAATTTCATTGCCCAGCAAATATCGGAATCATGTCTACCCTGCGATACCCAGTTACTGGAAAAAGTCCTAAATTATCTTTCCATGGAATCGATAGAAAATGAAAGTTCCCGTCTCCACTCGGAACGTGAAAATGCCTGGTATGAATTACTTGTAAATAATTGCCTCAATGCCATAAGCAATGATGAAGAGCAATTGCAGTTGGCCAAAAAAGCCCACTGCTATTATGTCCAAGAATATCTTTTGGAAAAACTACAACGTTACGATGAGATCCTTAGCTGTTACATTAGTAATCCGCTGAGGCATGAAACCATGTTTGTGTATATGGAACGTTATGCACGTGAAACAAATCGGAAAATTTACCAACAACTTAAACAGCATTTAAGGAAATTACTGGAAATAGATGGCAAGGAGACAACACGTATTGTGGATTTATATTTTCGTGATATGTTGGAGGAATTGCTGCAGCTGTTGGAGGATGATGAACGATTTTTGTTTATATTTCTCAAACAATTACAGCAGAGGAATGATGACTTGACGGCGGAACAAAGTGAGAAGCTAATTAAATTCCTGTGTAAATATGAACCCATGGAGGTGGAGGAATTTCTCAAGGCCTGCAATTGTTATCGCATTGATGCTGCCTTGGATTTAGTTATGAACTACAAACTATTGCCGGCTGCCGTATTTTTGGCTGAGAAGCAAAGTGATTATAAATTGGCATTTCATTTGGCATTGGAAATCCTAAAGAATGCCTCGCCCGAGCAAATGGAGGAATGTGCAAAATCGGTTTCGGCATTATGTAGCCGTTCTTCGTTGTCCAGCAAATCCCAGCTTACGGAAAAGGAACGCGAATCCCTGTGGTTTGAATTGCTAAAATACATTTTGCCCTTGGAGAATTTAAAAAACATAACCAAATCAATGTTGCATGAAGCCTCCCAACATGTGGATCTAACAAATCTCGTCCAATTGGTCATGAACACTCATAATGTCTCGGGTAATTTTGGTGACATCAAAGAGTTACTATTGAGTATGCTAAATCAATCCAAAGCCGAAACAAATGCCATGGAAATTGCAATGCGTATTTTGGAAAAAGAGGTGGCGGAAAAATTCCATCAACGAAAAAAGCAGGCATCGCGGGGTTTACTCATCACCATGATGCAGTGTGTGGTGTGTAAACAACGGCTGTACAATCAAGCTGCCATAATAATTGTAGGTTCCTGTGGTCATGCCATGCATGGCCAATGTTCGATTGAATTTCAACGGCAACACCACATGAAATTCGAAAACGGTGATTATGATGATGACAGTCCCTCCACATCGTCGAGCAGTAGGAACATAAGCCAGCAATTGTCGAATAATCTAATGGAAGATGCCATTATAATGCAATGTCCCTATTGTCTGTGCTGTATCGAGGAACAGCGCATGGCAATGCCTGTGCAATTAGCCAAGCCTAGTCACAATGTCGTTAATTACAATAATCAACAACTACAAAATGCAAATAATGGTAAATATGCAAATACAGCAATGGCGTCGCCGTACAAGGAGCTGGGTGTTTTGCATTTAAAATCTCCACCTAGGAAATTTTGAATTCCTTCATCTCAAATGTGCATAGAAACACTTAGACACACACGAACACTTTTTTATGTGATAAAAATAATTAAAACAAAAGCGTATGAAACAAAAAAAAATAATGGAAAAATATTTTAAGGTTATAATTTAAGTTGTTATCATTAATATCTTTTTGTAATTAACAGGCCACCAGCCCCAAAATAATTCAATTTTTCAATAGTCAACTTTTCGTATTGGTTGAACTGAAACTGGAATTCAGATATGAGCTCGCCTCTCCTTGATAAACAGTGTTTTTCTTTGGTAAACTCTTTTTTTTTTTGGAAAATTCCTTTTATGTTTCCTAAAAATTGCCTCTCAACCCATTCCTACTTTTTTGGATTTATTTAGATGCCATCATCATAACTAATTGTATTTATTTAAAAACAAGTATTTCTTTTTCAAAATATTATCTATTTATACATATATATTTATTATTTTCTATACTCTATATACTACTCAAAAAAAAAAAAAAAAAAACGAAAATGTGAATCGTTGTACTCGTGTATCCTTTACTTTAGTTCCGAAGATCAAGACTAAACCATTAATATTTTTAATTTAATTTCTTTTGTTTTTTTTTCTCTCTTTTGACAACAATAAAATAATGATCTTTGTGTGAAATAGTTTTGTAAGTTAACTTAAATATTTTTTTTTCGTTGTTGAACAAGCATTCATATATACACAAACATATTATATATATAAAGAAAACAAAATAAAATAAAAATTATATACATACATATATTTTTATGCATGTGAACACTGTATAAATGTTGATTGTTTTTTCATGGAAAGTGAATGGAGGATTCCCAGAAATCAGGAAAGTTATTAAGGGGAAGTTATTAAAAAGAAATAGAGAATATTTTTTCCAAAGCACAGGGAGAAGTACCGGGAAGATGTATAAAGTTATTATATTTTCAATTTTTTTATTGGTAAATTTAATTACAAATTGTGTTAAACATTTTTTTAATAGAACAGTGTTGGCTTGTTTGTTCGGCATACCATAGTATTTTGTTTTTGCAAAATTGTCAGGCTTTATCCCTTTATTGTAGTTTTTATAAAAACAACTTTTTTATTATTAGTGGAGAACGATGGTAATGTTTGTTCGTTTTGTAACGACACAAGTTCCCTCCGCTTGCTGGGGTATGTTCACGAATGTCAGGATCTGTCACAGAAATTAATAAAAATTTGGAACAGAGTTATAACACCCAAAAGTTGTTCTTTATTTAGATAGTTTTTCAGAGTTTATTTGTCTGCTCCAGAACTGAAAGAATGTAAAAGTTTTTACTACGATTCAACCTTCCCGATTTTCCCTTTATGATATCGGAAAAAATTGCAAAACTAATAAATTCTTGCAGGTTCTGGAACAGAGCTAATAGGTTGTTATTTGTGTATATATATATCTAGACCTACAAATCTGGAATACTTCCGTGTTTTTCGGGGTGACCAACGGCTTAGGTATCTTCGTGGCTTGGAGGGGACCTGGCTTAGTTTATCTTTTGTTAATCGTTACCCTCCTACCTTGTTAGTCCTCTAAGTGGTTCTACAGGAGGAGAGACAAAAGAGTTCATAGCACAATTAATATCCGTGAGGGTCCAAGAAATGCGGATTCTTCCAGGGCTATAACGAAAACACCGAACTCAAAGGATATTACCCCTTCAAGGGTTCTATTAAAGCACTGGGAACCCAAGGGATACGAACTTTTCAAGGGTTATATCTAACAAACACCGAAAATCCAAGGTATTCGAACTCTTCAAGGGCTTTAGAAAAACACCGGGAACCCAAGTCATATGAACTATTTGAGGCTTGGAGAACCCAAGGGATAAGACTCTTTAAAGGCTTTATCAAAACATCGGGAACACAAGATATACGAACTTTTCAAGGATAACATCTCAAGGGATACGAAGACTTTAAGGGTTATATCTAAAAATACCGACAACACAAGGGATAAGAACTTGAACTCACTTGCACTCCTCTGGAAACAACTCTAGTTTAGTAAAAACTCTTTAATCCGGTATCCCAGATTTTTAACCCGAAAGTCCGGGTTCAAGACCCGGTCTAGACCCGGATCCATTTAATTGACATACAATATAGGTATCGTTATAGCTTATACCTATCCAACAAGTGGTAACATGATGAGGTTATTTATAAGCGGTTCGGAAGTTATAGTCAAATGATCGATATTATGGACCGGAAAAATTAAAGCCGACATTCTTACCTTTCCAGAATGCTACAATTTGTGCTAATACCTTTTTCGGGTCCGATTCATTAAAATTATGTTTTCAATAAAAAAATTTTATTCGTGAAGCCGGCGTTTCATAAACTTTCCACCGATACCTATATTGCCTATATTGAATGCGGGACTTTCGGGTCAAAAATCTGGGGAACCGGGTCCGTCTCCCTAGAAAAAAAAAACCAAGTTTCCCGGAATCAGGGTAAAAATACCTACCACTGGAAAAAGTTGAAAGAGTTTTTACTAAACTACTCTGACTCAACTAGTTTTTAAGAAAAAAACTGATTTTCCTGATCTTTTTTTGGTTATTATATTTATTATATTTATTTATAAAGTTCGGAAGTTATAGTCAAATGATCGATTGGATCGGGATTTAAAAAGAAAATTAAAGCCGACACTCTTATCTTTCCAAAATGCTACAATTTGTGCTAATACCTTTTTCGGGTCCAGAGATATGGGTCTTTCTCCCTGCATAATCCGATTCATTAAAATTATGTTTCCAATAAAAAAAGTTTTATTTCGTGTGGCCGGCGTTTCATAAACTTTCCACCGATACCTATATTGCCTATATCGGATGCGGGACTTTCGGGTCAAAAATCTGTGGTGCCGGATCCGCCCCCTAGAAAAAAACTAGTTTCCCGGAATCAGGGTAAAAATACCTACCACTGGAAAAAGTTGAAAGAGTTTTTACTAAACTAGAGTCAAGCCCTACTCTGACTCAACTAATTTTCAAGAAAAAACCTGATTTCTCTGAAATCATCGCCAACATACTACCCAGCGTCACTTCCAAAGCATGTTGTTGTTGTGTGTTAGTTTTTTTTCTAATATGCAACGCATATTACCGATTCTAATAGCCGATTCTAATACCCAAATTTCTTGTTGCTACTTGTTTTTCTCTAGTTAGCTCAACTACGCATGTTTGTTCTTGTTACTTGTTTTGATCGTCGACGCAATGCATTTTTGTAACGGTAAGTTGTTTTGATGTCATCAAAACACGTAAGCAAAAATGAGGGCCACTCGATCAGGCTGAAACACAAATTTAACGAGGACAGCAAATTATGTTGTCAATTCATAAAACATAAGTATTTCAAAAAAAAAAAAAAAAACACGTTGTTAACAAAAACAACAGCATTTAACATAATCAACTTTGGTGGACACAAAAAATGAGAATAGCGACTTTAGTCATCAAAGTTCTTAAAGGACAATATCGATTTTTTCAAAGATTTCCCATTGTTAAAGCCGAAATTGCTTCAAAAAAAAAAGAAAAGTGCAACGTTATTACGTCTTTAAAATTAGTTGTCAGATTTATTCGTTAAAATTGTATAATGAAAAGCACCTTTTGCTGTATAATAGAGGTTTACAAAAATATATATATAATTTAGATTAATACACACACAGATACACATACATTTATATATGATTTCCTCCCCTCATGGAGTTGGTGTTGCACAATTATATAGGCTATTATAAAGTTGGACAAACTCATAACACTGTTCACCTACAAAAAACAAAGGAATTAAAATCAAACAATATCTTAAATGAACAAATAAAAACGAAACTACTTACTTTTCAAAAAATCCGTACTACCATGCTTTTTCACATTACGCAGTTGGAAAAACTTATAAACATTAAAAAATGTGATGTCATTTTTGGTCTTTAGGGCAGCTTCTAGAAATTTCCTAGCCGATATACGTTCCGTTTCCGTTGTGTTAATGGCCAAACGTAGCGCATCAATCACCTTGCCTTGACCCAGCAAGACTTCAATTGCAATTTCATAGGCTTTGATTTTATTCAACATATCTAAGGCAACTTGCGACACAGCACAATCTTCATTGGAATGTGACAAGAGATAGCAGGCAATAGCTTTCGATTCCATCAACAGGGAATATTCCACGAGACGGCGTAAAGTGTCAAAACTTTTATTACGTATTAGTTCATTGATGATCATTTTGCTTAGGTCTTCCTGGGCGGCAATATTGTGTTGACACAGTGATTGTAGATAGAGCAGAAGAATAGTTTCACATTGTGGCTTTTCGGCAATCGATTGGAAGACCTGGCTATGCATGTCGCATTGTTCGATTAATACTTTGGGTGGTGCAGGAAGTTTGGGTGTTGTCTTTACATTTGAAGGTTGTGCCGTTTGATTTTGCAATTCCAATTGAACCCAGGAGCTAAGGGGGAGGGAACGATGAAAGATATTTAATAAAGTGGTGAAATAAATATTTCTAGGTGAATTTTTAAAAATCGTTTTGGATGGATTATTTTATAAGGTAATGGGGATTTTCTTTAAATATTATTTTATTCGAGATGATTTTTTTTTTTTGAAGATTATTTAATGAATGTTTTTGACGGATGATTGAAGATACAATTCGAGGACCCTAGAGCTAAGAGGGAGGGAAAACGAAAGATATTTAATAATGTATTGAAATAAATATTTCAAGGAAAATTTTTAGGAATTAATTTAGGAAAATATTTGAATCTTTTTTGTACGTCTATTAAATTTACGGAAATTGTTAAAGAGCTTCTCACAACTTACGCATAAACCTTATTGATCTTATTGAAAATTGTCTCCAATACGGGTAAAAATGAGCCATTATATTGGTCATTGACCAGAGTGCGAATGACCCGCAACAAAGCCGCCTTGCCATTGTTACGCTGCAAAAGGAACTCGGTCAGCCTTATACGATCCGATATTAAAGTACACAATGATTCAATGTCCAAATGCAGATACCACATGCAGCCCAATTTGGCATCAATAACAATGTTCGGCTGGAATAAAACCCAATTTGTAGAGTCTGAAAACGTAAAAAGCATTGTTATGCCAAAGACCATAAAATCTCCATCAAAAAAAAAAACTTACACAATTCACATTGTAAAATTTGGCCATCTGGCAGCAGGCTAGGTAATTTCAAAGCAAATGGTCTTATGGAACGTCCAGCTGTTATCGGTTTGTGATACGTAACATCATTTGTAACTTCACCACTTAATGATATATCGAATAGCAAAGATGTGGCCGATGCCTGGTGATGGACCACAATGAGATTGTCAACAGTGTTTATGGCAAAGCGGCCAACTAAACCGAGGCGTAAGACATGACATTTACGTGGTGCCAGACCGGGCCCGTTGAGCAGATATACCTCCACTTCAATCATGCCGGCACTACTAGGTTGGAGTATCAAGACAGCCATGACACCATAAATTTGTCCCAAAGTCACTTTACTTTCTTGTATTTCACGGCTACCACTGCCCACTAAAAAATTTGAAAAAAAAAAAAATAAGTCAAAGACTTAGCAAATAAACGATATCCAAACTACTTACAATCCAATTTCGGCAGCTTTGTAATGGATTTTTGTTTTATCAGCACTGGAATCAATGAGTTTTGACTATCTGTCGTACACAGTACGGCAATATTGGCTTCCGAACACCAGGCAAACCATTTGATGCTTAAATTCATTGATTTAATCGATTTAACTTGGCCCTTTTCCGGTATAACCGTAAATATTTCCACCCCTGAATTCGAAATCAAGGCACACTCTCGATTGTGTACCCACACAAAGCCATATACCAAGGCTTTCACTTGGTGTACGATAATATTTTGTAACTGTGGCTGATCTCCTTGAAAATATATAAATTCCACTGAGTTTTCACGTCTCTGTACGGCTAAAATTTGATTGTCGGGAGAGAATTTAATGGAGCGTATTGCTCCACGATCGGTCATGCAAAATGAAATAACCTTGTCCTCTGTGGGGCCCTTGACCACAACACCCGTGGCTCCTCCCGAGCGCACAGCGAAAATCTAGGCAAGAAGTTATTCCTTGAGGAAGTCTATCTTCTTATTGTTGTTGTTGTTGCTTACCTGTTTATTGGAATCGTCGAAGAATACATTGGTCAATTGGCTAACAGCATCAAAACGTATTGGATTCTTCGAAAGTTCTATATAATGGACCGAGTGTTCCATTGTTGAGTTTCCTCTACAGGTCTAATCCAGTTAGTCGCCAAATCAATGCAAAGTCGACTCAGGCGAACATACGTTTAAAAGGAACCGATGAATAAAGTTGAAAGCAAAGCAAACTTTGAAATGTTTAGAATGAGAGACAAAGGAAAATTACGAAAATGTTTACAAATCAATCAGCTGTGGCAAATAATAGGATGGTTCACATTGCTCGTCATAAAAATCTCTCACTTGTTCTTCTCCCAACTAATCACTGAAAAATGATAGCCCAAAATATGTTTGCACGGTAATAGGGTGTCTCACATTCCTTGATTTAAATAATTGAATTGCCGTTATTAATGCAAATTTATCTATTTGAGCAGCTTACAATAAGAAAATCACTTCGGTATAGCGTTTCTGTGCTGGGAAGCACACTTGCGATTGTAGCAGCTACTATTAGCCCATAAAATGTAATCCAATGAACCTCCAAGGAGACACAAACGGAGTTTTTAGATTGATTTATTTAATAATGTGGGGCCAACTTTTTAAGACCAAGTCCAAGCTTTCTATCGAGCTTAGAACGACAGATCCAATCAACTAAGAAAATTGTCCTCCCATCGAATTATAAATTAATAGTTGCATATCGATCGTTTGCTCTTCTGATGTGGTCCTGATTTGGAGGACCGGGGTTGCCCTTGATTCACTGCCGAAATGCTAGCGAGCGTACATCAGTTGTGAAAATTCTCGAACTTTTGCAGGCCTCCATATGTCTGATAGACCTGAGAAAGATATACTTTCAAAGAATTTGTAAGGTTTCATGTTATTATGGAAAACACAAGATTGTTGGTTGTGACAAAATTTTGGTTTTTAATATTTATTTACAGTCTTTTCCTTTGACTAACATTATTTAACTTTATCGGTTAAGGAATTAATAAACATTTTTCAAGAATGCATAAACACTTTTTCACTTTATTCAATTTCCTCAAGTAAATACTCCACATAGTTTTCATCTTCTTCAATAAGATACTCCACATCTTCGACCATATCAGCCATCAACAAATCATCATCCGCATAGCTAACATCATTTGTCTCCACAATTATTGGTGTGTCATTGCTCACATCATCCCTGATGGTGGTAACCTTATCTGTAGCCTCCACATCTTCCGACTTATCTTTAGCTTTGTGATATGAATGTCTCTGTTCTTTAAGAGTAGAATCATTATCTTCTTTATGACATGTCTCTTTGTGTTTCTTTACAGATTTCCTCCAAACAAATTGTTTACCACATATATCGCATTCGAATGGCCTTTCTTCGCCCGTATGCGATTGATTCTTGTGTCTTTTTAAGGCGGTTTTCCATTTGAATATCTGGTCACATTCATCACACGGATAACCTATGACACCTTTATGTGACAACTCATGATGTTTCCTACTTAGGTCTGAAGTAAATTGTGCATCACATCTACGACATGGATACTCTTCTGGCTGTTTATGGACTTTTCGAATATGTAATCTACGATATGCTGAACTTTTGCATACCATTGGACAATGAGGACAGGGATATTTACGGGCAAATGTATGAATATTCATGTGACGATTTAATTCACCGGCTGTGTACTTGCCTTGCCCACAATATTGGCATATGTGATTCTTTATGCCGCTGTGGCGTCTTTTGTGAATCCTGTAGAGTGACAAGGTCTTGAATTTTGCCTTGCAGCCTGGCTCATCGCATACATATGGCCATAGAGAGTCGTCTTTGTGTATATAACGATGGGCTTTCAGTTGAATGGCATTTTCATAAGTTTTACCGCATTTTTCACAAGCATATACGGGTTTCTCCTTTTCACATTTGTGCGCCGACATTTTGTGTTGATTTAGATTATAATGAGTGTTGTAGACTTTCTCACAATCGCCCACGTTACACTTGAAGCTGTGCTCATTCTTATGATCGTCCAGATGCATTTGCAACCGTTCGATTGTGGCAAACGAACGAAGACATTTTTCATAGGTACAGCGGTAGTCTTGAGCCATGGAAAATCTATGCTGTCTTCGGTGGGCTTGCAGTCGAAAATATAGTGTGAAAACTTTTGAACATAGATCACATTTATAGGGTGGTTTACGCGTCGAATAACTGTTGGTGGGGGTCGAAGTATTCGCAGTGGTCTGAAAAAATTAAAATGGAGATTATAAGAAACAAAAAATGAGTTAAAATTGCCTCGGCTATAATTTTTATCCTCTCCACGATGAAACTAGACTAGCTAGAAATGAAAATATTTTAAAGAAAAACTTTTAACCACCGGTATAACCATAATTTAATTTTTTTAATAAGAGCTACTCTGGAATTTTTGCAGCAATAAATAAGTCCAATAGGTTCCTTTATGATCTCCATGGGTAAATAGTGTAGAATAAAACAACAAATTTGATTAATAACAAGTAAAATAGTATTGTCGGTTTTGCCGTAAGATTTATACCCACAGCTTTGACGCTTCAAACTGCTGAAGCTTTAATGGGGAGATTCCGAAACAGTTGGCCAATATTGACCAATTCGTATATGACCTAAGACCAATAAAAATATTACAACGTGTCAAATTTGGACTATATCGACTACTTCCTATACTTTATGAGTTTTTGGAAAATGTGGAAATATACATGGGTTGGCAGATATACATCATATTCACATCAGATCTTGAGTTAACAAAAATATTTGGATGTGTGAAATTCGGAGAGAGTTGGATTTTTATTTCAGATTCTTTGAGCGTTTTGTTTTTCAAAATCTTGACCTGTATGTGGAAAGGAAACAAAGAAATGATCCGATCTTTACAGATCTTGTGCTGATGGAAATATTGATATGTATCAGGACTGAATGGAATCGGATGTTAATTTCCCGTTTTATGAGCTTCATGAGTACTCAAAATGTTGACCGTTTGTGGGGGTGGTACCAGAAGGAATGGACCGATCTCTACCATCTTTATAACAGATCTTGTGTTGATGGAAATATTGACATGTGCTAAGTCTAAATGGAATCGAATGTTAATTTCGTGCTTTATGGAGCTTCACGCATATTCAAAATTTTGACCCTTTGTGGGGAAGGTACCAAAAAGAGTTTACCGATATATTCCAATTTCACAATAAATAAAAATATTGCGAAGTGTGTAATTTCTAGAGAACCGGGTGCTTATTTCGGATTGTATGATTTTATTATTATTATTTAAAACTTTGACCCTTTGGGGGGAGGTATCAGAAGGAATGGTCCGATTTCCACCATCTTTATGACAGCTATTGTGATTATGAGATGTGCCAAGTGTGAATGGAATCGAATATTAAATTTGTGTTTTATGAGCTTCATGATTATTCAAAATTTTGACCCTTTGTGGGGCAGGTAACAGAAGGAGTGGACCGATATATTTCATCTTCACATCAGACCTTGGGTTAATAAAAATATTGAGATGTGTGTAATTTGAAGGAAATCTGAAACTTAAATCGCATTTTATAAGAGTTATAATTATTCAAAATGTTGACCTTTTGTGGGGGAGATACATGAAGAAGTGAACGGATATTTTCCATTTTCGCACATGATCTAGCACTGATGCAAATATTAGGATTTGCAAAGTTGGAGCAAAATCGGATTATTCTTTCTCTTTCTGTGCAGTAAATTAATTTCTTTGAAAATGTTAACATTTTGTGGGGGGAGGTACCAGAGGTAAATTTGATAATAATAATACGAGGTTCCAAGTTTGGATCTGATCGGATACTCCCATCGAGAGTTTTCGCGCGCAGCAGGCAGACAGACAGATGGACGGACGAATATCGCTAGATCGACTCCAAATGTCCTGAAACGGATTTGGTCCAAAGAGACCTACGTTTTAAAACCGTTATTTCGATGAGGCACGTTTTGGCTGTATCAAATGATGTATACCCTGTCTAGCTGATGGTATAAAAATATTAATCTAAATAGTCGTGGAAATAATGAAATGTGAAGACAGAGCCGCTTCAATCCTAAGTTCGAGGACAATTTAAAGCACCCTTCAAATCACTCTAAATGTGAGTCTAAACCTCCTACCTCTGGAGAAAGGATAATGAAAGGAAGAAAGGATATTTTTTCCAAAAGATCATTAAAGGAAACGACGACCATGTCGATGATTATATTTGTACCACCTCAACTTTCACGTCGATAATCAATAGACCCTCAAATATACATAACTTGTTTTCTCTACAATAAATAATTTTTATCAAATTCATCTTCGTCTATCCTCCTTTTCACTATCCTGCCTCCTATCATTCACACGAGTCTAGGATGAACACAATGTAAATGAAATCTGCGATCGCCGAACTTACCGTCTTCGTTGACGTTTGTCTATATTGGTGGTTATCATCCTCCTTCGTTTGAGCTTTTTCACATGACAAATTGTTTTCTATGGCTAGGGGATCTGTGATTTTATATTCATCCAATTCAATTTTAATTCTAGGATGTTCATCATCGTCATTGCTCTCGACACCATCTTTATTGTCAAAACGTGAGCAATAGTTCACATTCTCCATACTATCTTCAACTTCGTATATTTCACATTTTACTTGATGCAAGAGTCCTTCGTTATCTGCAAACTTTTCGTCTGTGCTGAAATCCATACTGTTGTTGTCATTATCCCTATCCATAGAATCACCAAAATTATTATTCGTAGCACTCATTTGCTTTGTATTTTTCACCAAATCATTAAACTTTTCCAGCGAATTTTTACACATCAACTTGAATTGACAGAAATCAAGAATTTTGTTATAACATTTTTCACAAATCGATTGGGGATATTCATCAGCGGATTGAATGTTTTGATTGAGACACATTCTTAACATTTCGATGAGATCGACTGTTTCGAAAATATCATAACTTGTGGCGTTATTTATTGAAGTTCCATCCTCTTTTCGAATTTGTTGCACACATGTCCGGCAATACATTTCACGTTGACTTATTTTTTTTGTTGATGGTGGTGTTGGTTGTGGTGATGGAGATGCTGGTTCTCGGGCGAAACTGTAGTCCACCTTTCTGCAAGAAACAGAGTTGATATTTCAGGGATGCTGATATAATTTGGTTCTGACTAAACTGATCTATTCTATAAGACTTCGGTTAAGCTTAAAGGGCCTTTTGAATTATTTTTTTTCTATTTATTTTTATTATTTTTTTTTCTTTTGATCGCACCAAATATAGGAACCTTTAAGCACCAACCAAACTTCCTTTCATTTTCAAGTTAAGCGCCACTTACCTTTGTGGTACAGTGTATAGCGTTACAAACAACATATTTTCCATGTGCTTCCAAACAGATATGTAATTTCTATCCTGCAATTTTTTCCAGTGTTCCTTCAGGGCAACATCTCTTAAGGATTTCCAACGACGTTTGCATTGCTCCGCTAAAAAAAAATATATATATATATATATATGTCGTACATACAAATTTTAAACCAGTAAGGAAAGGTCAAAAGTCTGGCGGGGCCGACTATATGATACCCTACATGACTATGCGGATTTAGTAGAGATCCCGCAACAAAAAAGATCAAATTGGAAATTTATGTGAAGTAGAACATACCGACTATGAACCAAATAACATTGCTATAGTGCATGATATGACTTCGATAAAGAATATATTAAAAGAGCCAAAGAGTTGCTTCGCTTGGCCAAAAGTGGTGAACTGCCGAATTTGGTTTTCTCTGATGAGAAAACATTCGTTGTCCAGCAGTTTGTAAACAAACAAAGTGATCGTGTTTACTTGCCAAAGAGGTCAGCTGAAAATGTGCACATTCGGTTGGCCACCAGAACTCAAACGTCGGCCATATTGATGTCGCTCTCCGCTCGTATTAATCGATTGTGGCATCGGAATAAATACCGAAGAATTATAGCGAAAATATTCTGGAGGGTGGGGCACGCAAACATTTTGGCCGCAGACCTTGGACATTCCAACAGGACAGCACCATCGCACTCAGCAATAGCCACCCAAGAATGGTAACAAAATTGGGGCAGCGTGTGACGGTTTCATTGTCCGTTTGAAGGCCATAATTCGTGCCAAAGGTGACCAATTCGTACAAATCTTATCTTATTCTAAAATTTTATGCTATTTCCGACATTTTTTCTTAAACACCAAATCCCATGAAACATATATATGGGAGCTATACCTGAACCGATTTTCACTAAACTTGATGTACTTGCTTCTAGACTGAATTCGGTTTAATGTGCCAAAATTCAGGTCATTTGGACTGATATTGGGCATTTGGTGCACAATTAACCCGAACTCGGTTGAATTATCACCAATTTCAATAAGGCTCGTCCTTGGGCCAAACAAATGTTGTTTAAAAATTTCATCTCAATCGGATAATAAATGCGACCTGCATTTTGTTCACAAGGATACATGGACGGATGGACAGACGGACTGACATGCATAAATCTATCCCGCTTTCTTCTCCATGTTACTAACTACTATTTGGTGAAGGGTATAAAAACTAATACCAACATACCAGATGCTCCCACCACTGTTGCAATACGAGTCCAAGTTCTTTGCCTCAGTTCCTTATTGCGTCCATCCAGATGGTCCCTATTATACATGTACTCATATTTTCGAACTTCGCTTATTAATTTGTTTTCGAACGTTCGTTCGAGTTTTTCTTCATCGCTGGAGAAGTAAAAAAGAGAAATTTAATAGTTTTGCAATTTTTTTTTTTGATATCGCAAAGAAAAAGTCGGTTGTTGTAGTAAAAACCTTTATATTCTTGCAGTTCATGAACAGCGGAAATATGTACATTTCTCGAGTTTTACCTTTTCACAGTATCAAGATAATTTAAGAGAAACCGCATATCATTGTAGTATTTCCATGAAGATTCATCACCTATCGATACGACTCTAAAATATTCTTTGACAAAACGGTCTCGCAATGATTTCCAACGACCCCGGCATCTTTCTTCTGCAATGAGATATTAAAAAAAAAGCGGATACAATTTATAACAATTGGCCAAAATTCTTTCAAACTTATTTCAAAGAAATACCTGTATTTTGAGCACAAACTGCAATTTGACACCAAACTTGATCTTTTACCTCTCGATTGTGATAATACAGATTGCTTCGGTCATATATACAGGGATATTTTTTAACCTCTTCGATTAAGATGTATTCAAATGGCTCTCTGTTTGGGTCAAAATCCGCACTTGTCATCTTCATTTCACTATTTAAACAATGGGTATATTTTTATTGTAATTTGTAATGGAAAGGTTCAGAAAATTCTTGAGATCTTTGAGATTCATAAACATAAAATTTGTGAAAGGAATATCAGAATTTTTTTTTAATTTCTGCATCAGAATATTGGTTATTAAAAGGTTGAGATACGTTAAAAAGGTGTTTAATATATAAGTAAACAAAAGGTAGCCAACAAATAAACACACAAATTTATCACTACTTATTTCCTTACTATTCACTGATATATTTCCTTAAAAATTCCATCATATTGGCATATTTCCATGGACACTTTTCGGGATCCTTGTTTTTCTTAATGTATATAATAAAACGTTCTCTAAATGATCTCCATCGTATCTGGCATTTCTCAACTATACCAAAATATATTAGAAAAAATTAAATTAGCCTAAATGTCAGTTAAATCTCATGCTCCGCACTTTACCTGATTCACACAATTCGTTTGCAATTTTTGACCACGCCTGATCCTTAAGTTCTTTGGAATTGTAATCAATATGATTGTGATCAAATAAAATGCTATATTTTTTCACACATTTTATTAATAATTCATTAAAATCTTCTCCTCCCTGATTACAAATAACCATTGTCTTTGGTTTATTTGAGGTAGCTGGAATTATTATAGGTGTACTAGGAGGTCTACAAATAAAAGTTTGTAATCATTAAATGTTGATGATATATGAACGAAAGTATACTCACGACTCTGTATTCAAAAAGTCAACCATAAATAACATTCCCGTATAGTAGGGCTTCCACATAGTTCTGTCTTCGTTCTTATAGGCTGTCTTGAATTGTTCACATAACGATTTCCAGTGCATGCGACATTCCTCGGCTACAATTTTTTTGCATGAAATCAAATCATGATAAAATTACTTATTGCTTATTTAAATATTATGTTTGTGTAGTACATTATTTAAATTATTCTAAATTTTATGTAAGCTAAATTTAATTGAAAACTAAAATCTTACCTTGACTTTCTACAGCCCTGGCAATTCTTAGCCAAGCCTCATCTTTTAATTTTTCATTATCATAGTCACGATGATCCGTATCGTAAAGGAATCTATATCGTTGAACTTCCTCTATTATGGCAAGCAAGAGATCTCCTGAATCGGCTTTGTTTTCAATATCAACAATTTCACTACAAGGACAAATCTCTGGAATTTAATTTAAACACGATAAGCTATTTGGCACGTACCCAGTGGAAAGAAGATATTCTTTCAAAAACGACATTGCATTAAAATATTTCCAACTCGAGTTGGGTGCCGTCTTAAGATCCTTAACATAACGTTCACGTAATGTCTTCCATCGTAAGCGACAGTGCTGGACTTAATAAAGGAAAGGCAAATGATTTAAATAACGTATGGTATAATATTGTAGTATTTACTCGGAAATTAGAACGAGGAAGATATATGACAAGTAAAATAAAAAATAAAATAATAATAAATACAAGAAAATATGTAAAACCATCCAAGGAATACGAAATATACGAAATATTAAATTAAAGCTGATTTGGTGGGAAATTAGGGGGTAAACCTCAAAAATATCGAATAATAATAGGAACCGTTAGAATCGGGTTTTATGCAAATGTTTGCTTCATAAATCGGGACTCGGATCCACTTACCCGATATAGACAGTATAGGAATCGTTTATGCAAATACCTATCCAACCTATCCAACAAGTGGTCACATGATGGGTTAAATTTTAAGCGGCTCGGAAGTTATTGTCAAATTATCGATTTTCGGACCCTGATTTTTTATAAAACCCCCCAAAAAGTAAAAAAAGACTCATTATAGGGGACCCGATAAAGGTATTAGCACAAATTTTAGCATTATGGAAAGGTAAGAGTGTCCGCTATAATTTGGCATCAATTTAGTTTACCCCAATAATGGGCCCTTTTTTGATTTTCTGGGGTTTTAATAAAAATCCGGGTCCAAAATATCTATAATTTGACTATAACTTCCGAACCGCTTATTAATAAACGATACCTATAGTGTCTTAATCGGTAAGTGGATCAGGGTCAAAAATCTGTGGTCCCCCAAGAAAAAAAAATCCCGAAATCAGGGTAAAAATACCTACATCTAGAAAAAATCGAAGAGTTTTTACTAAAGTTGTTCCTTTGAAACATTGATCAAATTCTTTGAAAGGTTAAACTTCAGTCAAACCAGGTCTTATCACTTCCGCAAAGTATCCCTGTCCACTATTTTATTTCATGTCCTTTATGACCCTTCCAAACTTACCCGATTTTCCAAGATTGGTGGCGATTTCACGCCAAGCTTTAAGCTTGCGGCGTTTGTTGCGATAATTAACATTGTTTTTGTTGTATATAAATGGTCGTCTTTCAATTTCGGCAAGCAATTGAAATTCAAACATTTTCTCTGCGGAATTAAAAAAGAGGCATGATGCGAATTATGTTTCCCCTTGCATTTAGGTGTGTAAAAACTTACCTGTAGTTTCGATCAAATTGAAAGCCTTGTTTCTTCTTGTCTCTGATGTTCCAGTTATTTCAAAGGCTTCGTTTACCCTAAAAACACATAGAAATCAAAATCAATTCTATGAATCTTATGAAATGAAATACTTTTCCTTCAATGTTCAATATTTTACCACTTGTTTGGACGTGCTTTGCTCGCATTGAAACGCGTTCCGCTTTGCCTATTAGCATGCCTCACACAAAACTTCAAAGTCAGACCGAAAACAGAATAAACGTGTGGGCATTGTTTCACATAGATGCCAAAGCATTGGCATCACAGTGACAACGCTTGGCGTCGTGGCATTGCTTCTTATTGATGACAAATTATAAGAGACAGCGACGTCATAAATCGTGCACGCCCCTGACATTCTTTTTCAATAATGCAAAAACACTAACAAACAAACAAATTACCGTGTCTTTGTTAAAAACATGATATCTAAAATCGTGTATTAGTTGTCACAATGAAAATATTTACCTGTGTGCCGCCAACCTCCAGATGGTTTCAAAAACTAATAAAATGATGGTATTTAATATACTTTTTTTTTGAAACAAATAGTGTGTACTCTACTTAGTTTTCGATTGGTGCTGTCGCCGGTAATGCTGGCACCGTTTGACTTTGTTATTTAGTAGTCAGCTGATAAATGTTGTCGACCGTTTTGTTTTGATTCCATTGTGTTGTCGGCCTTTCCCTTTTGATTCTCATCTTTATTGAGATTTTCTTTCTGTGCTGTCTTTCTTTTCAGTGTTGCCAAGTGTCCCTTGTTCGTTAGTTCAAATTTGAGACCAGTCCAGTCCAGAGTCCAGGTGAGCTATCCACAGATACTCCAATTGAGGATGTCCAATTAGACGAAGATGTCCTTCTACGTTCGTTCCAGGAGAAAATCAAACGTCAGCTTCAATGTAAAGGCACACACCAAAGTTCATAAAAATGCAATCCAAAAGGGATATGTTTTGCTTTGATCATCGAAAAACATTGCATTGAAGCCAGCTCCTTGAGAGGAGGATGCAACACGCCGAATACGTATAGAATGTATGGAACATGGTAGAAAAATACAGGTAGATGCATTGATATGCCAAATTTTTAAAATTTATTTTCAAATATAAGTAGCTTTTTATATGTTTTCTTATACGACGTCATTCGGAGGTTATTGTAAATTGCCATTTTCAACAATTTTTACAAATAAAAAAATTTTCATTCAACATTTTCAATTCCAAAATTGATTTGACATTTCATTGTCCCAGCAGCTGCGTCGATGCGTCTACCTTATTCTTCTACCATGGTATGGAAAGTGCAAGGAATATGAAAATGAAGTATATGAACAAAGGACACTACAATATGGCAACACTGAAAAGAAAGACAGCACAGAGAGAAAATCGAAATAAAGATGGAATCAAAACAAAACGGCCGACAACACAAAAGGAATCAAAACAAAACGGCCGACAACATAAGAACAGCTGACTACAACAACAACAAAAAAATATCGCATGGGATAAATATCCTCAATCGATATGTAACGGATGCTACAAAAAAGTTTCAGATTTCTACGAATTTCAAAAAATGTGCCATTATTCACGATTATTGTGGAAAACGAGAAAGATATTGAAAATATAATTGATATAAATATCGAAAGTAATATGGGCAAAGATTGTTTAGAGACATCACTTGAGGTGGTGGATGAAGTGAATCCAGTGCACGAGGATGAAAAGACTAACGTTGAAGAAATAAACATTATTTCAAGGGACCATATGCAGATGAAGAATCCTACGACACAAGAGGAATATGTTTTTGAAGAAAAGGTAATATATTCCTTACTATTTTATACAAACCTTTAATAATTACTTATGTATCTTCCTTTTGCAGGAGTACGGTAATGATTTATTCCAAGATCCTCCATGTGATGATCAGCTCCAGTGCGATGAAAGTCCAAAACTCTCGTCTAAATCACGTGGACAGCCACCCTACATATGTGGCTATGGAAACTGTAAAAGACAATTTAATCGATG
The DNA here is from genome assembly GCF_030504385.1 of Musca domestica. Classification (NCBI taxonomy): domain Eukaryota; kingdom Metazoa; phylum Arthropoda; class Insecta; order Diptera; family Muscidae; genus Musca; species Musca domestica. Next base: position 1,498,899 of record NW_026712145.1, on the reverse strand, counting down.
GGTTTACTATGAAAAACATTTAAAGCATCATAATTGTTCGACCGTAATTTTCAAATGTGATGTCAACAACTGTAATAGAAAATATAAAAACAAATCTGCATTAAATATTCACCAGCGGAAAGCACACAATATTGGACCAGAATTGAAACAGCACATGTGCGAGAAATGTGGTAAAGTTTTTAAATCATCAACGGTGCTGAAGGATCATAGCTTTACACATGTCGATAGATCAGAACTGCCATATGTTTGCAATGAAGCCGATTGTTCAAAGAAATTTTCCACCAAGGAAAAACTTAAAATTCACAAACTGCGACATGCTGGCGTCAGGAATTACATCTGCCCACATTGTGGTATGCGCAAGACGACCAGAAATGAGTTGAAAATTCACATAAATTATCATACGCTTGAACGTACCTGGCCTTGTCAGTTTTGCTCCAAAGTTTGCCACAGTGCGGGAAATTTGAAAATGCATGTTCGAAATATACACGAAAGAACGAAGGATTTTGCATGTAGCTATTGTGAACGAACCTTTGCCAAGGCCGATACTAGGAAATATCATGAAATGACTCATACCGGTGAGAAACCACATGCATGTGAAATATGTGGTCGGCGATTTTTGCAACCAGCTGCCTTAAGAACTCATCGCAAAATTCATCGTAAAATAGAAAATAGCACCGATTCTAAAGAGGTAGGCACATAAATTAAAATAAACACGAATTAAACATTTTAAAGTGCATTAATACATTATATATTTATTTAATTTCATCATCTTTTTTGGAATTGTTTTCAAATTCATCCAATTCTAAAAGTTCTTCCATAATGAATTCTTCATACTCCGAGGAGTTTGAATTGTTGTCTACTATAAATTCATGACATTCCATATTTGAAGTTTTCTCCTCATTTCGTATGAAACCAGCTGTATTCCTTGGCAATACTTCTATGGTGGTTATATGTATTTCGTTATTTTTTCCATTAAAATTTTCCTCTAGATTATTTCTATTTTCACACGGTACGCTGTCTTCACTTATTTCTACATATTCAATATCTTCCGATACACTTAATAATTTTCGTCGATTGGTTGTGGACCCACACATATCCTCCTCAGCACAGTCAGCTGTAATATCTTCATCAATTGTCAATGGATGGAGTTGTCTGTTAGCTGATATTGCACCCCGTTCACTCCGATTGCCTTTGGTTGCTTTTTGATAAATTTCTATGGCTTTAATTTCGTTGGAAACATCGATGTCTTCCACAAAGTTGCTATCATCATTCAACTTAACAACCGAATCATGTGCCAGTGTATTCGCAAGGTCATAGGACACTTGGTTGGGATCGTGAAGCATTGCATTGTATTTTTCCAAAGAATTGCGACATTTTGTTTGGAATTGAGAAATAAATAAAATGGTTTTACAACATTTTTCGCATACAAACTGGGGATATTCATCGTATTGAACAACCGGAGTATTTGAGCATTTGGACATTTTTTCGGCAAAGTCGGGCATTTCGAAAATATTGTATTTCTTACATTCTTCATCAGTTGTGTTGGGAAATGGACAAAGACATGCCCGACAAAAATTGTCGCTCTTTGATTTTGTACTAAAAAAGAAGAAACGCTATTATCTGTTTCGATAAGAAATTGAAAAAATAGTCACCCACTTAGTTTCCGGCATTTCATGCACTTTCAGGAAGTTCATTGCATCTGTGTACCTCCAATGTGTAGAGCGAATGGTTCCAGGTGTCTCCGGCTTGGATAACTCCCTTAAATATTGTTTGCGCAAATCCCTCCAACGTTGCTTACATAGATGGTCTACATGAAGAAATATAAGCAAATGTCACCTATCTAGTATTTTGTCGTTACTTACCACTCGCTCCCAAACAATGTGCAATATTTTTCCAAGTTCTCGCCTTTAACACGCAATTGCGATAATCAGGATGTGCATGATCGTAAAAGTATTTATATTTTTGCACCTCATCAATTAACTTCAAGTTGAATTCTTTTCGACCAATGTAACTTTTAGCAGACATTTTTAAATTTTCCAAAGGGAATCCTTGGGTATAGATACCAGTGCGTGTATTAGGACAATTTCCTTTGCAAGAAAAACTTAAGAAAGTAATCCTTATGATTCGGATTGCCAGGTTCTATTCAGTTATAATTATAAAAATCCAAGATATTGATTCAAAATAATCAACTGGGTATAGGACGTAAATATCTTTTCCGGAAGAATGATTCCCAATGCAATCCGATCCGTCTAAAGCAAGCGGATAGGCGATAATGCAAAAACCTTGTTTACGAAGAGGGAAGCGTAAACACCATATAGTTCACGAATTAATTTATTCATTAAAAGGAGCAACTGAACCAGTTTAGTCAAAGAAGTCTCTTTCAATATTAGTAGAGTGCGATACACATGCAGCGCATTAAAACAAGACAAATGCCTTTTAATCAGAGCTGTATTTTAACATCACATAAAATTGATGAATAGGCGATAATGCAAAAACCTTGTTTACGAAGCGGTAAGCGTAAACACCATATAGTTCACGAATTAATTTATTCATTAAAAGGAGCAACTGAACCAGTTTAGTCAAAGAAGTCTCTTTTAATATTAGTAGAGTGGGATACACATGCAGCGCATTAACACAAGACAAATGCCTTTTAATCAGAGCTGTATTTTAACGGAGCAAGTTGAGTTTAGGGGCTGTGCTCTGATCATTTTGAAATTTTTACCACAGGTAGGTATTTTTAAACTGATTACGGCAATATAAATTTTTTGTGGGGGAAATAACCGGTTACCCGGTTATTGGACCCGAAAGTTCAGATACAATGTTCGGTTTTTATCCGGTTCCACTGAACCGATACAAACAAAATGGGTATCATTGGAAAGCTTATGAAAATACCTATCCAACAAGTGGTCACATGAACCGGTTACAAGAACCGGTTCCAGAGTAATGCAAGAAAATTGATATTTTTTACCAGTACTTTTTGAAAAACCCATAAAAACTCAAAAATGGACCCATTATAAGGTATTAAAATCTACATACCGTATTATAGCCAACAATATTGCCTTTCCAAAATGGTATCATACATGTTGATATCTTTTGTAGTTCCGAAGATATTAGTGATAGAAGTCATTAATTTGCAATTTTTTCTCCAGTCAAATGTATCTAACCTCTATAGCATTTTTAAACAGCCGGCCTTCGGCCGGGGTTTGAGATTTTCTTCTCTGGGGTATGTCCAACACCGGCTACGCGATCGCTAGTTTTTCTTAACATCGTAATCTTTGTAGGTAGCCGGCCTTCGGCCGGGGCTTGAGATTTTCTCCTCTGGGGTATGTCCTACACCGGCTACGCGATCGCTAGTTTTTCTAAACATCGTAATCTTCGTAGGTAGCCGGCCTTCGGCCGGGGCTTGAGATTTTCTCCTCTGGGGTATGTCCAACACCGGCTACGCGATCGCTAATTTTTCTAAACATCGTAATCTTCGTAGGTAGCCGGCCTTCGGCCGGGGCTTGAGATTTTCTCCTCTGGGGTATGTCCAACACCGGCTACGCGATCGCTAATTTTTCTAAACATTGTAATCTTTGTAGGTAGCCGGCCTTCGGCCGGGGCTTGAGATTTTCTCCTCTGATGTATGTCCAACACCGGCTACGCAATCCATAGTTTTCTAAACTTTTATAATTAAAACACCTTTTATTCTTAATCAATTTTTTTATACTTTTTCTTAATAAATAACGCTAAATTACAAACTATATGAACAAATTAGGAAACAAACTTAAATTAGAAATAACAATAACAATAACAAATTTAAATATTAAAAATTAAACAATTAAACAATTAAAATTTTCCTAGGTGCGCCTTCTTTTTTGAGGTGGTGCGTCCTCATCTTCTGAACTATCGGACTCCTCAGGAGCACTCACCTCCAATACCATATAGGGTTCCGCTGAATCCATTTGGAATTCCTGCCTTTGCTTTTCAACTTTACTATTTGTGGGGTCATAAAGTTGACCAGCAAAGCGCAGGAATTCCTCAAATGGATTTTTCAGATTTGCGTGACACCACCTCAAGAATATAAATTTCTGTATATAACCGTTGAAAAATATTTTTCTACGGTTATATGCAGAAAGTGATACCTTGAGGTGGCGCCACAAACCCTCTATGGTATTAGTGTGGTGCCCCGTTTCGGGATCCACAAAATGTTCAGAATGGTTCACCTTTCGATGGGTGTACCCCTCCTCATCCAAGGTATCATAAGCCTACAAAAATAATATTTATTATAAAATAAATATGTCAAGATATTATATATTCTTACCTTCCAAAAATCGGAAATAATCACGGAACCGGGTCTTACATACTTTTTAATGAGGGGCAGCAAGGTTTCTTTCGAGCGGTCTTGAACGGGAACAATAAAGCATTTATTTGTTTCCCGTTCAACACCGCCGAAAACCCATTGCCCCTCAACAGGATGGCCACGGTGGTACTTCCTCTTTCCGATTTTAGACTCGTCGATCTCGACAATTATTCCAGGGCCGCCTATTTGCAATTGCGTCTGGAATGAACTAAAGACAACAACTTCTCTACAGAAGTTGTTCCAGTCCACTGCAGTCCGCTTATCAATTTTCGTCTCCCGTATTATGTCTTTGAGAGGGCCTCCCCTCTCAACCCACATAAAACTGAAGACGATAATTTGGCAAATTGAGAGATGCGAATTATCAAAAAACGTTCCTTTTCGTAAGGAACGTTTCAGATTACAACTCCCAGTTCGACGGCCCCGAAACTTCTTCTGACACCTAAAAATAAATATAATAAGAACTTGAAATTTATAAAATATAATTTACTTACCTCCAAATCCACCCATCGCAACAATCAACGTATGGACCCAGCTCCATGCAATGCCCACGATTGCATTTTAATTGTCCAACATCAGGAATTAATCCCCACTTCTGCAATTGGTGGAGGGCACCTTCAGATAACGCTCCACTGCGTTTATAATCGAAAATTTTATAAATTTCCAAAAGTTCGACACTTTCCATTGTAACGAAAATTTTAATTAAAAACTAGCTAAATTATAACGGTACTTTTTAGATATTCCTTTTCCACCCACATTCGCAGAAATTCTTTGTATCTTAATTCCCTTTCTACTCAGTTTCGTGAAAAGGAATGCAAAAAATGACGTTATATTAAAAGCACTTTTTAATCAACACCGAATTCAAACCAAAACAGATTAACAAAAACGTTAAACCCGACATAAAACTTGGCTTCACTCATACTACTTTCATAAGTAACAACTTTAAAAGCCAATATCTTCGGAATTACAAAAGATATCAACATGTATGATACCATTTTGGAAAGGCAATATTGTTGGCTATAATACGGTATGTAGATTTTAATACCTTATAATGGGTCCATTTTTGAGTTTTTATGGGTTTTTCAAAAAGTACTGGTAAAAAATATCAATTTTCTTGCATTACTCTGGAACCGGTTCTTGTAACCGGTTCATGTGACCACTTGTTGGATAGGTATTTTCATAAGCTTTCCAATGATACCCATTTTGTTTGTATCGGTTCAGTGGAACCGGATAAAAACCGAACATTGTATCTGAACTTTCGGGTCCAATAACCGGGTAACCGGTTATTTCCCCCACAAAAAATTTATATTGCCGTAATCAGTTTAAAAATACCTACCTGTAGTATAAATTTCAAGTCAATCCGAGCACAGCCCCTAAACTCAACTTATGCCATTTTAACATCACATAAAATTGATGAATAGGCGATAATGCAAAAACATTGTTTACGAAGAGGGAAGCGTAAATACCAGATAGTTCACGAATTAATTTATTCACTAAAAGGAGCAACTGAACCAGTTCAGTCAAAGAAGTCTCTTTTAATATTAGTAGAGTGCGATACACATGCAGGGCATTAAAACAAGGCAAATACCTTTTAATCAGAGCTGTATTTTAACATCACATATGAACTGCGTCAATTTTTTCCGCACCTTTAATCATTTTTAAAATACAGCAACAAAGGTTAACTAACAATTGTTGACATTGTATACAAATTATGAAGAAATGCAATTGAAATTTTTTAGAGAACAAAATTAACACTGCGTGTGTCCGGGATTCTAGAGTTAGTTTTCTAACTTCAAATTGGGTAGCTAGAGACTTGGCCAGGATGATATGTGTGAAGACTATCGCTTTTTTCATTTACCTTTTGAAATGGTCAATATTGGAAAAATAGTAAAGAAAATCAAGGCTCTCCTTGCAGTTGTGCTGATACTTCGTGTAAGGCCGAAATATAATGTTTAATACCAATCAAGTAGTTTTACCACGATTGGAGGTGATTCCGGGCTATATCTTTTAAGTAATAGAAATAATGACTTGAATAGAGGTAATGACTTGAAGAGCATTCTGTTGGCTTCTACATAATTCCATGGAAGTGGAAGAACTTTTGCAGCATTTTGAACCCCAATAATGGACCCTTTTTCGACTGTTTAGGGTTTTTTATAAAAAATCTGGGTCCAAAAATTGATAATTTAACTATAACTTCCGAACCGCTTTAAATAACCCCGTCACCATTTGTTGGATAGGTATTTTCATAAGCCAATGATACCTATATTGTCTAATTGGGACTTGAAACTAGATTTCGGGTCAAAATCTTGGGTCCCGTGTCCGTCCACCAAGAAAAAAAAGTTTCCCGGAATCAGGGTAAAAATGCCTACCACTGGAAAAAATTTCAAAACTACTAGAGTGATGCCATGTAATGGATTGGAGTTAATGTTAGAACGACGTCATGATCGTTGTTTCCTCAGATTTTCTACTGTTTATCATTCATTATACATTTTTCGTGTCACAGTGAATCGATAATGTATACGCCATTTTAAGCCTTTGATGTTAACCACGTAAACATCGTCATCCGTCATACATCTTCATATAAGGAACCATGATAATTTTGCTTCTTCCCATTCGTAAACATTTCGTTGATTTTCCTGTTTCTACTATTTATCAGTTTTATGTTTCCATCATCTTTCGCACCTCTCTTGGAATGGTGCTGAGCTAGTTCTTCCTTGGAAATGGCTGAAAATGACTTGTTGAACGAGTCCATAGTGGAGGAAGTGAAAAAATATGAAGTCCTATACAACAAAGCACACCCACATCATGGCAAGAGTGGGGTAACACAACAAACATGGAACAAAATTTCCAATGTGGTGGGAGTCACTGGTATGTCAGTGGAAGATTGATACACAACTTGGTATTTAATTTATTTTGATATTTAGTCCAGGAATGCAAATCCTTGTGGGTTGCATTGAAAAGGGGCTACATCTCTGAATATGAAAAGCTGAGGGAAAACAATAATTCGGAGAAATACCACTCAAATTGGAAATATTTTGAAGCCATGTCATTTCTGAGTGGTCATATTGGTCATATTGACTCTGATCGGTAAGTGCCAATAATTATCCTACTTTTCATTATTCATCATTTCGATTTGTAGAAAATCCATGGAAAACCTTGAACATCTGCCTGGAAGAGATGCTTTTTGTCGAGCTTGCATGGCCAATCTTAATGAAACTTCTGATGACCCCACTTCTGCCCCAAATTACAACATTTTCAGTTCAAATATTCAACTGGACAAGAAAATAATGCAATGTACGAATTTTGAATGTTCACCCTGGGATGGGTATTCCCATGTCGTTTGCCACCATTGCTATGTTAAAATTCTAGATTTCTATGATTTTCAATGTGTGTACCGCTCGTCAATGGAAAAATTCAAGGTGTTACTTGAAAACGAACTAGATTTTAAAGACGAGGATGATGAGAAAATTTCCACAATTTCTTCTGTGGAATGTGATAATAACTCATTTCAGATTAATGAAGAAAATATATATCACGAGGACGTTCATGCCGATAATATATCTGGGACGGCAGAAGATCCGTTAAATTCGGAAGATTTTGCAAACACACAAGATGTGAAAAATGAGAAATCAAGCGAATCGCCAAAACAAGAATTTGAAATCAAGGAAATTGGTTTAAAATCCAGGGAAGTACGAAGTACAAAGCTTAGCCCAAGAAGAAGTGGTCGGAAGAGAAAACTTCATGCTAGCAAAGAGGATGATAATTCTACATCTGATAATGAAATATATTCAATTGAGGATTTACATCACAGATCAGATGATGATGATGAACAGGTATATGCTTGTTGGCATTTGGACAAACTTCTACTTATCTCTTTCTCTTTCAGTCAATTTCCAATTTTTCATCCCAATCAGAAGATGCAGAGGAAGAAGTCACCAAAAAGCCAATACTTAAATGTGAAATTTGTGAGAAACAATTTCGTTTTCATCATCGTCTGGAAGCGCATCGGCGAAAACATGAAGGACTGCCAGGCTACCCTTGTACCTTTGAAAACTGTCAACGTGCCTTTAATCGCTTGGATCACCTGAGAAGCCATCTGAACGAACACAATGGCATACCAAATGTTTTTCAATGCAACATTGATGATTGCCTAATGGAATACAAATGTCTCTCGGGCCTGAACAAGCATAAACGAAGTGTGCATAAATGTGGCAAAGAATTGAAAAAATATCCCTGTGATATATGCGGCAAAGTCTTGACGAACCCGCGATCCCTGAATGGCCATAAGTTTATACATGTCGACAAATCGGAATGGCCCTTTGTGTGCGATGTTAAGAATTGTTTGCGCAAGTTCCGCTTAATGTCCCAGCTGACAATACACAAGAAGCGCCATGCGGGCATTAAGAATTACATATGTCCATATTGTGGGGTACGCAAGACCACCTGCACTGAACTTAAGATACATATTAATTTCCATACCTTTGAACAAAAATATCCCTGTGAATATTGTTCGAAAGTTTTCAAAAGTGTTGGTGTGATGAGGACACATGTCCACCGTGTCCACGAGGGAAAGAAACCGGCAAACTATAAAATGTTTTCCTGCGACTTTTGTGATGGAAAATTTGCTTCATTGCAAACGAAAAAATTCCATGAAATGACCCACAGAGGTGAAAAGCCCTTCAGTTGTGAAGAGTGTGGCAAAACGTTTACTTATCCCTCGGGTTTGGCATCACATAAAAATGTCCATGCCAAGGGTGAAAATCAGTATGTATGTAGGATATGTGGTCGTAAATTTAAATGGCAATCTGGTTTGAAAACCCATTTGAAATTACACACCGAAGCGACAAAGCCATATTCGTGTAAGGAATGTGATAAAAGTTTTCGTTGGCCGGGATCGTATTATAAACATAAGAAAGTTCACATGCGCCAGGAGGAAGAGAGCGTGGAGCCGGAAAATATAAGCCCAACAAATCACAATGATGATGGACCTGAGCGGGGCCAGGAAAATGAAACACAGGCACCTGTTGAGTTACCAAAGTATGAAATTATATATGCAACCGTTGATGTGGACACAAATAAAATTGGGTAGTTGTTATTTGGTAAAAAATATCTTGTTCTTTATTGGCTGGAAACCATGTCCCATAATGTTTTCAAAACTAGACTAGAGCCTTATCATATTTCACATTAATAAAGCACGCGTCTTGCAATATTTGATTAGGTTTAGCCTTACAAAGAGAGTCACATATCCTCAAGCGCTTAAAAATGAAGACCTCTTTTTTTGTATAACACGTTCTTATTTCATTCTGGATGTGTCCCGCATCAATACAAAAATATTTTTGGTGTTCTATTTACGTTTGCCGAACGCGATAGCTGTAATTTCACATCAAGGATTTGTAGATATCCTTGCCCCATCCATACACAGGGTGAGATGAAAAAACTACAACCAACTTCAGACTGCTGCCATTTCTAAGCCACTCGTCCGACAACTGTTAAAATTATTCCAGTGGCAGCTTATTATATTGTTCACAAGCGTACAAAAGCATTTTAGTGAGAATTTTCCAGAAAAAAAGTTGTTCCTGATGGAATTCAAGATAGTGATAGTTTGCTTTCTATATATTTGGCTGGAAAACCACCAACCCAGTGGCTATCGATAGAGCACTCCAGCATTTAAATGTGAATAAATCTTTTGTGTCTCGTACCAAAGCGTACGACATTACGTGATACTGGTAGCGTAGACCGACGTCAAGGAAGTGGAAGGAAGAAAAAAGCAACATCAGCAGAAATGGTGCGAAAAGTAAAGAAGCGACTTGGTTGAAATCCGCGTCGCAGTGGCCGAAAAAAGGCTCCTGAGATGAATATATCGCAATATTGAAAAAATGAGCTCGGGGTAAAGCAATTGAAATTTCAAAAAGTGCAAAAACTTACAACGCAACAGAAAGAAAATAGACTCAAAAGAAATAAAGAGTTGCTTCGCTTGGTCGAAAGTGGTAAAGTGTCGAATTTAGTTTCCTCAGTCTCCGATGAGAAAACATTCGTTGTCCAGCAGTTTGTAAACAAACAAATTGATCGTCTTTACTTGCCAAAGAGGTCAGCTGAAAATGTGTACCTTCGGTTGGAACTCAAGCGCCAGCCATAGTGATGGTGTGGGCCGCAATAACAGCCGATGGTCGCTCTCCGCTCGTATTAATCGACTGTGGCATCAGAATAAATGTCGAATATTATCGGGAAAATATTCTGGAGGGTGTATTAAAGCCTTGGGCACGCAACCACTTTGGCCGCAGACTCTGGACATTCCAACAGGAATTCTAAGAATGGTTACAAAATGAGGTTTCCTGCTTCAATTCCAGCGCACAATGGCCACCAAAATCTCCAGATACCAATCCGTTGGACTATTGTCTCTGAAGTATTTTGGAAAGCAAGGTTGGCACTAAAAAATACCAATGTGTCGATCACCTCAAGCAAGCGGAAAATGATGAATAGGCGCGATGCGATAATGCAAAAACATTGTTTACGAAGAGGGAAGCGTAAACACCAGATAGTTCACGAATTAATTTATTCACTAAAAGGAGCAACTGAACCAGTTTAGTCAAAGAAGTCTCTTTTAATATTAGTAGAGTGCGATACACATGCAGCGCATTAACACAAGACAAGTGTCTTTTAATCAGAGCTGTATTTTAACATCACATAAAATTGATGAATAGGCGATAATGCAAACCTTGTTTACGAAGAGGGAAGCGTAAACACCAGATAGTTCACGAATTAATTTATTCACTAAAAAGAGCAAATGAACTAGTTCAGTCAAAGTAGTCTCTTGATTAAAAGGGTGCGATACACATGCAGCGCATTAACACAAGACAAATGCCTTTTAATCAGAGCTGTATTTTAACATCACATATAAACTGCGTCAATTTTTTCCGCACCTTTAATCATTTTTAAAATACACCAACAAAGGTTAACTAACAATTGTTGACATTGTATTCAAATTATGAAGAAAAGCAATTGAAATTTTTTAGAGAACAAAATTAACACTGCGTATGTCAGGGATCCTAGAGTTAGTTTTCTAACTTCAAATTTTTCATTTACCTTTTAAAATGTTCAATATTGGAAAAATAGTAAAGAAAATCAAGGCTCTCCTTGCAATTGTGCTGATACTTCGTGTAAGGCCGAAGTATAATGTTTAATACCAATCAAGTAGTTTTACCACGATTGGAGGTGATTCCGGGCTATATCTTTTAAGTAATAGAAATAATGACTTGAATAGAGGTAATGACTTGAACAGCATTCTGATGGCTTCTGCATAATTCCATGGAAGTGGAAGAACTTTTGCAGCATTTTGAACCCCCATAATGGACCCTTTTTCGACTTTTTGGGGGTTTTATAAAAAATCCGAGTCCAAAAATTGATAATTTAACTATAACTTCCGAACCACTTTAAATAACCCCGTCACCATTTGTGACCATTTGTTGGATAGGTATTTTCATAAGCCAATGATACCTATATTGTCTAATTGGGTAAGTGGATCTGGGTTTATCCCGGGACTTGAAATCGGATTTCGGGTCAAAATCTTGGGTCCCGTGTCCGTCCACCAAGAAAAAAAGTTTCCCGGAATCAGGGTAAAAATACCTACCATTGGAAAAAATTTCCAAACTACTAGAGTGATGCCATGCAATGGATTGGAGTTATGTTAGAACGACGTCGAGATTGTTGTTTCCTCAGATTTTCTACTATTTATCATTCATTATACTGAGAATCGATAATGTATACGCCACCTTAAGCCTTTGATGTTAACCACGTAAACATCGTCATCCGTCATACATCTTCATATAAGGAACCATGATAATTTTGCTTCTTCCCATTCGTAAACATTTCGTTGATTTTCCTGTTTCTACTATTTATCAGTTTTATGTTTCCATCATCTTTCGCACCTCTCTTGGAATGGTGCTGAGCTAGTTCTTCCTTGGAAATGGCTGAAAATGACTTGTTGAACGAGTCCATAGTGGAGGAAGTGAAAAAATATGAAGTCCTATACAACAAAGCACATCCACATTATGGCAAGAGGTCGATAGCACAACAAACATGGAACAAAATTTCCAATGTGGTAGGAGTCACTGGTATGTCAGTGGAAAATTGATACACAACTTGGTATTTAATTTATTTTGATATTTAGTCCAGGAATGCAAATCCTTGTGGGTTGCATTGAAAAGGGGCTACATCTCTGAATATGAAAAGCTGAGGGAAAAGAATAATTTGGAGAAATACAACTCAAATTGGAAATATTTTGAAGCCATGTCATTTCTGAGTGATCATATTGACCCTGATCGGTAAGTGCCAATAATAATCCTACTTTTCATTATTCATCATTTCGATTTGTAGAAATTCCATGGAAAACCTGGAACATCTGCCTGGAAGAGATGCTTTTTGTCGAGCTTGCATGGCCAATCTTAATGAAGCTCCTGATGACCCCACTTCTGCCCCAAATTACAACATTTTCAGTTCAAATATTCAACTGGACAAGAAAATAATGCAATGTACGAATTTTGAATGTTCACCCTGGGATGGGTATTCCCATGTCGTTTGCCACCATTGCTATGTTAAAATTCTAGATTTCTATGATTTTCAATGTGTGTACCGCTCGTCAATGGAAAAATTCAAGGTGTTACTTGAAAACGAACTAGATTTTAAAGACGAGGATGATGAGAAAATTTCCACAATTTCTTCTGTGGAATGTGATAATAATTCATTTCAGATTAATGAAGAAAATATATATCGCGAGGATGTCCATGCCGATAATATATCTGGGACGGCAGAAGATCCCTTAAATTCGGAAGATTTTGCAAACACACAAGATGTGAAAAATGAGAAATCAAGCGAATCGCCAAAACAAGAATTTGAAATCAAAGAAATTGGTTTAAAATCCAGGGAAGTACGAAGTACAAAGCTTAGCCCAAGAAGAAGTGGTCGGAAGAGAAAACTGCATGCTAGCAAAGAGGAAGATAATTCTACATCTGATAATGAAATAAATTCAATTGAGGATTTACATCACAGATCAGATGATGATGATGAACAGGTAAATGCTTGTTGGCATTTGGACAAACTTCTACTTATCTCTTTCTCTTTCAGTCAATTTCCAATTTTTCATCCCAATCAGAAGATGCAGAGGAAGAAGTCACCAAAAAGCCAATACTTAAATGTGAAATTTGTGAGAAACAATTTCGTTTTCATCATCGTCTGGAAGCGCATCGGCGAAAACATGAAGGACTGCCAGGCTACCCTTGTACCTTTGAAAACTGTCAACGTGCCTTTAATCGCTTGGATCACCTGAGAAGCCATCTGAACGAACACAATGGCATACCAAATGTTTTTCAATGCAACATTGATGATTGCCTAATGGAATACAAATGTCTCTCGGGCCTGAACAAGCATAAACGAAGTGTGCATAAATGTGGCAAAGAATTGAAAAAATATCCCTGTGATATATGCGGCAAAGTCTTGACGAACCCGCGATCCCTGAATGGCCATAAGTTTATACATGTCGACAAATCGGAATGGCCCTTTGTGTGCGATGTTAAGAATTGTTTGCGCAAGTTCCGCTTAATGTCCCAGCTGACAATACACAAGAAGCGCCATGCGGGCATTAAGAATTACATATGTCCATATTGTGGGGTACGCAAGACCACCTGCACTGAACTTAAGATACATATTAATTTCCATACCTTTGAACAAAAATATCCCTGTGAATATTGTTCGAAAGTTTTCAAAAGTGTTGGTGTGATGAGGACACATGTCCACCGTGTCCACGAGGGAAAGAAACCGGCAAACTATAAAATGTTTTCCTGCGACTTTTGTGATGGAAAATTTGCTTCATTGCAAACGAAAAAATTCCATGAAATGACCCACAGAGGTGAAAAGCCCTTCAGTTGTGAAGAGTGTGGCAAAACGTTTACTTATCCCTCGGGTTTGGCATCACATAAAAATGTCCATGCCAAGGGTGAAAATCAGTATGTATGTAGGATATGTGGTCGTAAATTTAAATGGCAATCTGGTTTGAAAACCCATTTGAAATTACACACCGAAGCGGCAAAGCCATATTCGTGTAAGGAATGTGATAAAAGTTTTCGTTGGCCGGGATCGTATTATAAACACAAGAAAGTTCATATGCGCCAGGAAGAAGAGAGCGTGGAACGGGAAAATATAAGCCCAACAAATCACAATGATGATGGACCTGAGCTGGGCCAGGAAAATGAAACACAGGCACCTGTTGAGTCACCAAAGTATGAAATTATATATGCAACCATTGATGTGGACACAAATAAAATGGGGTAGTTGTTATTTGGTAAAAATAGTCTTTTTTATTGGCTGGGAACCATGTCCCATAATGTTTTCAAAACTAGACTAGAGCCTCATCATATTTCACATTAATAAAGCACGCGTTTTGCAATATTTGATTAGGTTTAGCCTTACAAAGAGAGTCTCATATCCTCAAGCGCTTAAAAATGAAGTCCTCCTTTTTGTGTAACACATCCTTATTTCATTTTGGATGTGTCCCGCATCAATACAAAAATATTTTTGGTGTTCTATTTACGTTTGCCGAACGCGTTAGCTGTAATTTCACATCAAGGATTTTTAGATATCCTCGTCCCTTCCAGGTACAGAGTGAGATGAATAAACTGCTACCAATTTCAGACTGCTGTCATTTCTAAGCCACTCGTCCGACAACTGTTAAAATTATTCCAGTGACAGCTTTTTATATTGCTTACAAGCGTACAAAAGCATTTTAGTGAGAATTTTCCAGAAAAAAAGTTGTTCGTGGCCGAAAGTGGTAAATTGCCGAATTTAGTTTCCTCAGTCTCCGATGAGAAAACGTTCGTTGTTCAGCCGGCCATGGTGATGGTGTGGGCCGCCATAACAGCCCATGGTCGCTCTCTGCTCGTATTAATCGACCGTGGCATCCGAATAAATGTCGAATATTATCGCGAATATATTCTGGATGGTGTATTAAAGCCTTGGGCACGCAACCACTTTGGCCGCAGACTATGGACATTCCAACAGGAATTCCAAGAATGGTTACAAAATGAGGTTTCTTGCTTCATTTCCAGCGCACAATGGCTACCAAAATCTCCAGATACCAATCCGTTGGACTATTGTGTCTGAAGTATTTTGGAAAGCAAGGTTGGCACTAAAAAATACCAAAGTGTCGATAACCTCAAGCAAGCGCTTCGCCGGGAATGGGCCAAAATACCGCAGAGCAACATTCGGAAAGCGTGTGACGGTTTCATTGGCCGTCTGATGGCCATAATTCATGCCAAAGTTGGTCAATTCGAACAAATCTAAACTTATTCTAAAATTTGATGCTATTTCCGACATTTTTTGTTTTCATTCAATGAAATTAAAAAAATGTAAAAATTATGGCGTTTGGCTTTGTTGCAGTTTTTTTTTATCTCAGCCATTTTTTGTCTGAAGAGGTTGGGGATTCTCTCGGAAATGTTTCATTATGATCCATTAAAAGCCACATAGCTGTACCGCTGTTAGCTAATTTTCCCAGTCCGTAATGAATGTAAGAAACATTCAAAAACATTGTCTGTTAATTTTACGTCTTGATAATCCATTTTGTCATTTCAACATTGATCCAATCTGATTGGTATATGATATACATAAATATTCATATTAAAACTAATGGTTAAAAATACATACAAACTATATCCTTATGAAATACTTAAGACTACAGAAGTATCAAATCCTTTGGGTACTGATTACAATGTTGGGTTCCACATCATTTTTCTTTCTCCTCTTTATTTCAAGACTACCCAAACCTCAAATCAATTCGTATGCACACCCCTAAATAGCACCTATTGCTCTTCTATTAAGCCTATTTTCAATGTAAATGAGCACTCCAATAATTAATTAAGGCTTGATCTTGTGGCTGGACTCCTAATACTCGCTTCAGCTTATTTTGGCCATTTGTGGATTTTGCATGATTCAAACAGATCACTTTACTGAAAAATAAAAATATATATATTAACGTTATCTTAGAATAATACTACAACTCCTTTACTGACTTTTTCCATTCTTCCACTAATACTTTGGTATGGCGATTCAAGACCAGTTCTGTAAAACGTGTCTCATTTACTGCCTTCAAAAGCTTGACCAGTAAATCCGGCACTAAAAGAAGATAAAACAATTAAAATTGTCATTCTTGGCTTTTTGAATCAAGGTCTCACATTTATTTGGCACGGTTCCTGGCCATTTTATTAGGACATCATTTCCATCATCTGTCTCGGGAAGAAAGTCAACTCTAAAAATGGAGGCACTTGCTATAGGCACAGCAATTTCATTTGAGATTGATATGATTTTGTAATCGGCACTAATTGAATGCTGATGCTGGGCATCGACACGGATCAATGAATGCATTTGATCGGGCAAAAGTTTTTTGAGGCACATCATAAAATAAAATGTTCGTCTGGCATCACCTCGGACAATGATCTGGAATGTCTTCATTTAGAACAAAACAATAATAATAAACCACATTCCATACCTTAACACCCGTCAAGGCACAATAACACAAGGCAATGAATTCTGGTTTCTTTAGCAATTGTTTGATGTGTATCAGAGAATAAAATTCCTCAGGATCATCAAGAGTTTCATACTTCTGAATCATTGGCAGGGTAGTTATGTTATATGTAAGCCTTTGTTGTGGGGGATGGCTGGTAGATTGTGGTGGTAGCCAGGGTAAATTTCCGAAAGTAACATGTTCGGTGAGAAATCTGGAACCGGCCAACAAAAGCCATGAGAAATGCGTATGCAAGATGGCAAAGATATTTTCTTCTCCCGTAAGTTCCACCAAAGATCTGGGTGTTTGGACCAAGGGTTGTGAACCAGAAAGGCGCCTCTGTCTCGGTGAACCCTTTAACTCTTCCTCCTCTTTGATGCGTTTGGCACTGTTTTGTGTCTCCAAAGATATTCGCCGTAAGTGCTCAGCCAAGAAGGGTTTGGTATTCAACAGGAAATATTTATCTTTCATCAAGATGATTATTGAAAACAATTGATAAAATCCACGGGCCTGAAAAAAACCAAGCAATTTATTATTGATAGAATACAACAATCTTGTTTTATAATTACCTGCAGATCACTGACATGAAATGTATGACTTAGCACGTGACCTCTAGATGTGTCTCCGAAAAAGACAAAACCACCATCTTTACTGTGTGTGATTTCACAGCTAAGGCTCCGCACGGCAGCCTGTTTCACCAAGGTTGCAACATCGGGCAGCGGTGATACTTGCGTACTCAAGAATGTTGCTCCACTCTCATTATCCTTACTGTACAAACCATTTGTCAGTCCCACGGAATTACATGCTGGACATTGTTTGGGTGCGGGATCGGCTACATTCTGCGGCCCATTAAAGTACAAGTCTTCCAATTTAGTATCTCTTAGTGTTTGTGTACAAAATATTGCCGAGGGTCCGTGAGCTTCACAAAAGTGACACAGAGCAATTACGGCGTTCATTATAAGACTAATAACACATTAACACTAACTCCCTCCCAGCAACCAACCGACGCCACCGAGAGAGTGAATGAACTAACGAACAAGTGACACTTGGCAACACTGAAAGGAAAGACAGTACAGAAAGAAAATCTCAATAAAGATATAGAACCAAAACAGAAACACCGTAGCTGCAAGAGTTCCGTAGATCGATAACTGACACCGAAAGTTAACATCTCATATTGAATGGAAAAGAAGAACAATTATGCTAGGAACACAATTGGAGCGAACGACGAATTTTTTCGCGGCGTATGTTCGTCGTCAAAAATAAAACACATATGTGTATATGGAAGTGCACACAATCACGGCACCGGCGAAAATTTCGTCGGTCGCCGCGAACTCAATTAGCTTTATTTCTATTTCATACGCCGGCGACCGGCGAACAAAACAGTACAAGGTGGCCATACTTGTACGAATTTTATGTGTTTTAGTAAATAAAGTTACTTTTTACTTTAAAATTTGTTATGGTCACTCTACTATCTGTTACTCGTATAAAAAAAAAACATAATTAATTTGTTTATTTATTTGTGTACTTGCGCCTGAGTGAAGATGGATATCAGTGAATTTATAATAGAGAAGATGGACATAAGTGAAATTATAATAGAGAACGTAAAGAATTATGTGTTCTTGTATAATTCATTGTAGTCAACAAATGAGCAAAAAGTAAACAACTTCATCAGCTGTTTTATAATTTCGTCGGTATTGTGTTCCATACGACGAATTTTCGCGGCTCATTTTGTCGCCGCGTAGGGCGAAATTCGTCGTTCGCTCCAATTGTGTTCCTAGCATTATTTGAAAAAAAAAACCATTGACTGTTGACAGTGTTGCCACAAACTAAAACCCAAAAAGTCGCTAATTAGAAGCAAGTTGAGATACAGTTGCCATAGACGAGTTAAATTAATTATGAGACGACGTTCTAAATACCTAAAATATCTACAAGTTAAAGAAAACCAAAAAATATTCTCTTTTTTTTAGAGAGCATTTAAATAATTTGTTGCCATTTATGATATGATTATGATGTACTTGACAAAAAAAAAAAAAAAAAAAACATTTTAAAAATTTTGATATATCAATATTCCTAAGCGTTTATGAACCTGCAAGGTGAGATAAAAAATGCAACAAAGTCAAACGCCATAATTTTACATATTTTTTTTTAAAGTTTATTGAATGAAAGAAAAAAATGTCGCAAATAGCATCAAGTTTTAGAATAAATTTAGATTTGTTTGAATTGGTCACCTTTGGCACGAATTATGGCCTTCAAACGGCCAATGAAACCGTCACACGCTGCCCGAATGTTGCTCTGCGGAATTTTGGCCCATTCCCGGCAAAGCGCTTGCTTGCTTTTCAAAATACTCTAAGTGCGATGGTGCTGTTGGAATGTCCAAGGTCTGTGGCCAAAATGTTTGCGTGCCCAAGGCTTTAATACACCCTCCAGAATATTCTCGCAATAATATTCGGCATTTATTCTGACACGATCACGAACACGATCATTTTGTTTGTTTACAAACTGCTGGACAACGAATGTTTTCTCATTGGAAAAAAACAAATTCGGCAGTTCACCATTTTCGGCCAAGTGAGCAGCTCTTTAGCTCTTTTGAGTCGATTTTCTTTCTGTTGCGGTGTAAGTTCTTCCACTTTTTGGTATTTCAAACCGCGTACCCCGAGCTCATTTTTTTTTTCAATATTTGCCGATATAATATTGCGTTACGTTCAGCTCACGAGTCATTTTTCGGCCACTGCGACGCTGGTTTCGATCAAGTCGCTTCTTTACTTTTCGAACCATTTCTGCTGATGTTGCTGTTTTCTTCCGTCCACTTTCTTGACGTCGGGCTACGCTACCAGTAGCACGGTAACGAGCGATGTTACGAGACACAAAAGATTTATTCACATTTAAATGCTGAAGTGCTCTAACGATAGCCACTTGTGGTTTTCCAGCCAAATATAAAGAAATCACACTATCGCGCTTGGATTCCATCACGAATAATTTTTTTCTGGAAAATGCTCACCAAAATGTTTTTGTACGCTTGTAAACAATATAATGAGCTGAAACTGGAATAATTTTAACAGCTGTCGGACGAGTGGCATGGGAATGACAGCAGTCTGAAGTTGGTTGTAGTGTTTTCATCTCACCCTGTACATGTAATCTTCTACCATGGTTGCAACTGAACATAGCATTCCATGGTGAATTGATAGCAGTCGTCAGAGATGACAACAGTTGATTTAAGATGTAGGGACCTATAGTGTGAATTTGTATCACAGCATGGCATTGCAATTTTGTGTAAGAGCCATGGTAGAAGAATATAGGTAGACGCATCGACGCAGCTGCTGAGAAAATGAAATGTCAAACCAATTTTGGAATTGAAAATGTTGAATGAACAATTTTTTTAATTTGTAAAAATTGTTGAAAAAGTCATTTTATAATAACCTCCGAATGACGTCGTATAAGAAAACATATAAAAAGCTACTTATATTTGAAAATAAATTAAAAAAAAATTTGACATATCAATGCTCCCAAGCGTTGATGCATCTACCTGTATTTTTCTACCATGTACAATATCAGTCTTCGTGTCTATGGCAACCCCAACTTTAAAGAAAATAAAAAAAAACAAAAGACTTAAGACCCAAACGTGACTCATTTAAAATACTTGTTTTTCTTTGACTATTGCTATGTTTACATTTAACATGTTTTAGATTTGCCATTTAATGAATGTATTCAATGCATGTTCTATGTCTTCGATTCTTATTGTACCATGCCAAAATCTCCTTTAAAAATTAAAACACAAACTTTCGCTATTTTTCTTGTAAATATTTATTTGCTTTTTCTATTTATTTTATATTTTTCTTAAAATGATTTTTTTGTGTTTCTTCTGTTCGACATTTTTGTGATTGTATAAATAAGTTGCTTTGAAATTTGCTTGGTTGTTTTCCGTTTTCGTTTTTTCTAAATACACTGCATTGTGGTAAATAATATATTTTTGTTTTCTATTTTTCTGTCTAGAAATTTACATGGATAACAATAATTGTTGTTTTATTCTATACGATTGTTTTGTTTTCAAAAAAAAAAAATGTGAAATCGTTTGCCATTGTAAATATGAAAGTATTTGTTTTTTGTTAAATTCTTAATGTGTTGTTTTTCGTTTTGCTTTGTCATGATTTAAAATATTCTATAATTACATGTATAATATATATATGAATTTATTTTATAAATATTTGAATTCGATTTTAATAATTGTTTTCAACTACTTATTTTCTAAGGCTTAATACAAAACAAACAGGACAACTAATTATGACGTAAAATAAATGAAAATTATAAACATTAAGAGAATTAAATACAATACCTTAGATATTAAAAAAATTGCTTATTTTCTAAAATATCAGTACCTATTAAAAGTATTGAATTTAAAAGAAATAAGAAAAAAATGTAGATTTAAAGAAAGGTAATATTTTATGTCTATATTTTCGGTGTTTTACTTACTTATTATTTATCAAATTTCTATTTTTACAATTATTTAATAAGATTGTTTTTTTTGTAATTTTTATTTGTATATATGCATTTTTATATATATTTATTTTTTAGAATTTAAAGTCTATATATCACCAACGATTTTTTGAAAATCGTTTTATATTTTAAAAATATTTTTATATATTTTATTAAATATATTTCTTTAATAAAAATTCATTCATTATTTTTTGTAGGTATATTTTGTTTAAATTATTTTCTTTTAAATATGTTTAACATATTTTATTTAAAACAAAATATTTTTTCCAGTATTTGTTCCAAAATCTAATTAAGCTTTTTTAATTTAGATTTAGAAATAAGCTCATTGTTTTATGTTTCTCAGGCAAGGTTAAATTTGTTATTGTTAGTTTTTGAATGGCTATTTGTAAAAAATGTGTTTCTTTTTCATGCTTATCTGTTATATCCACAATCCCATAATGCTTCCAATACACAAAGTATTTTTTTAAATTGATTTTTTTTTTCACTCAAATGACTGACACACAGTTAAAGACACATAAAGGCTCTATTAGATGAAATGTTTTTTTACATCTGTAAAGTGAAATATTCCATGTGTATATGATTCACATATCGTGTGAGACATGAACGACTTTTCAGTTGTGAAATACATGGCTAAAGTGGTATGTAATTTGTCGATCACAGCGAGCCCTAATCTTGTGTGTTTAGTATGTCCCATGAAGCATACAGGTAGTCGCATCGACACAGCTGCTGGGACAATGAACTGTCAAACCGATTTTGATATTGAAAATCGTGAATGAAAAATTATTAAAATTTGTAAAAATTGTTGAAAAACACATATCATTACAGCCTCCGATTTGCGTCGTATAAGGAAACATATAAAAATCGAATTATTTTTGACAAAGTAGTTAAAAATTTTTGACATATCAATGTTCCCAAGCGTTGATGCATCTACCTATATTCTTCTACCATGGTCCCATGGTAGAAAAATACAGGCAGTCGCATCGACACAGCTGCTGGGACAATGAACTGTCAAACCAATTTGAATGAATGAAAAATTAATCAAATTAGTTAAAATTGTTATAATAACTTATTATTATAATAACCCCTGATAGGCGTCGTGTAATAAAACATATAAAAATCTACTTATTTTTGACAAAAATTAAAATTTTTGACATATTAACGTTTGACACCTCAATGTGTGTCAAAATTTTTAAAATGTTTTTCAAAGATAAGTAAATTTGTATATGTTTTCTTATACGACGAGATTGTTGTGATACGCATTTTTTTAACAATATTTATAAATTTAAAGAATTTTTCATTTAAAAATTTCACTTTCAAAATTGCATTGAGAGTTCATTGTCCCAGCAGCTGTGCCGATGGGTCTACCTATATTCTTCTACCATGGGACTTACTAAAAACACACGGTTAGGGCTCGCTGTGATCGAAAAAGTACATTTGTACCGTGGTAGAAGAATACAGGGTGAGATGGAAAAAATGCAACCAATTCCAGACTGCGGTCATTTCTAAGCCACACGTACGACAGCTGTTGAAATTATTCCAGTGACAGCTCATTATATTGTTTACAAGCGTTCAAAAGCAATTTGTTGAGAATTTTCCAGACAAGAAGTTATTCCTGATAGAATTCAAGCGTGATAGTGTGATTTCTTTATATTTGGCTGGAAAACGACATGTGGCTATCGTTAGAGCACTTCAGCATTTAAATGTGAATACATCTTTTGTGTCTCGTATCATCGCTCGTTACCGTTACCTTGATGCTGGTAGCATAGCCCGAGTCAAGGAAGTGGAGGGAAGAAAACGGCAACATCAGCAGAAATGGTTCGGAATGTGAAGAAGCGACTTGATTGAAACCCACGTCGCAGTGGCCGAAAAAGTGGCTCGTGAGCTGAACATATCGCAATATTCCATTCGGCAAATATTGAAAAATGAGTTTGGAGTAAAGCCATTGAAATCCCAAAAAGTGCAAGACCTTACACCGCATCTGAAAGAAACTCGACTCAAAAGAGCTAAAGAATTGCTTCACTTGGCCGAAAGTGATGAACTGCCGAATTTGGTTTTCTCCGTCTCCGATGAGACAACATTTGTTGTCCAGAAGTTTGTAAACAACAACAAAATGATCGTCTTTACTTGCCGAAGAGGTCAGCTGGAACGTGTGGCAGGCCACGGTGATGGTGTGGACCACTATAATAGCCGATGATCGCTCTCCGCTCGTATTAATCGACCGGTCGAATAAATGCCTAATATTATGGCGAAAATATTCTGGAGGGTGTATTAAAGCTTTGGGCACGCAAACATTTTGGCCGCAGACCTTGGACATTCTAACAGGACTCGCACTCAGCGCACTTGGTTACAAAATGAGGTCCCTCGCTTCATTTTCAGACCACAATGGCCACCAAAATCTCCGAATACCAATTCGTTGGACTATTGTGTCTGAAGTATTTTTGGAAAGCAAGGTTGGCACTAAAAAATACCAATGCGTGGATCACCTCAAGCATGGGCCAAAATACCACAGAGCAACATTCGGGCAGCGTGTGACGGTTTCATTGGCCGTTTGAAGGCCATAATTCGTGCCAAATGTGACCAATTCGAACAAATCTAAACTCATTCTAAAATTTGATGCTATTTCCGACAATTTTTTGCTTTCATAAATTAAAAAAAATGTGAAAATTATGACTTTTGTTTTTTTTTGCTATCACCCTGTATGTACCATGGTAGAAGAATACAGGCATCAACGCCTGGAAACATTGATATGTCACATTTTTAAAATATTTTTCAAAAACACAAGGTTTAGATCTATTAAATCCAGTGGGTTAACTCTCAATAATTTAAACGCGCTATTAACAATTTTTGACTTTGACTTTTATCAAAATATTTATAAAAGTAAAAGAACGAAATAAAA
Source organism: Musca domestica (assembly GCF_030504385.1). Classification (NCBI taxonomy): domain Eukaryota; kingdom Metazoa; phylum Arthropoda; class Insecta; order Diptera; family Muscidae; genus Musca; species Musca domestica. Next base: position 1,474,626 of record NW_026712145.1, on the reverse strand, counting down.
GGTGAATAATCACTTATGGGTGGAAATACATAAAGCGCATATTTGGCTGGCTTCTTCGTAGATGATCTAATGAGTTTTAGGTTGACTTAGTTCGATTTTGACCCTAGGCTCCTTTGTTCATTTCCGAAGAAGCCAGACGATGACTTAAGCCAGCCAGATTAGAGCTTTATGTATTTCCACCCTTATGTTTTGGACCTATCGAGATGCAAATGTCGTGGTCCGCAGGTTTAGGAATTTGGATATAAAGCATTGTAAAACAGATTTTTACAAAATAGCCAGACACTAACACTGTTTTGTTTTTCAATTTTTATCTTTCCTTTTTTTAAAAAGTTTCGTTTACACGTCAAAGATTTCCTTGTTAACTAAATCATAATTCAGATCTTCTTTGTCTTCTTGAACAATAAATTGACTTATTGGTTAAATATTCCCTATCGAATATGCATGTGTGTGAGTGTAAATTGAATTGTTCTCTTTAAAACCGTGGAGTGAACTTCTCTTCTTCTCATTAACTGTTACTCTCACAATTTTATACCACATCCTCACACACATACTCTTCGTTTCATACATAATCCGAGGGTACCGTTGCTGTGCTGGTCTCATTAATTGCTGCCAAACGGGGAATTCTGCGTTGCGAGGCCATGCCTTCGCCATTGGTACCCACAGGCCCGGCTAGAAATTGTCCGGTGCCTGCTGCCGCAGATGAGCTTACCGATGTCGTTCCCCCACCACTACCATCCCAATTGGGTAAAGGTTGATTCATAACGGTCAGGCCTACAATTTCATAAGCCCGTTCATTCCCAGCACCACCGGGTACACCGGTAACCGAGAGGTCGGAATAATAGGCACTGCTGGGCGCCGATGATACCACAATGGGTAAATCATGATCCTGCTGATGGAAGGTGTATTTCTGTAAAAGGAAAAAAATCCCAATTAATTAAATATTCCAAAGGCTTTACGGATTTCAAACTTACATCTCCACACTGACTATAGCCGGTATTCTGATATGATGGATTATTCGATCTCACTGATTCCCTGTCCAATTCAGCATATAAAGCTTCACTTACACCCACCGGACTATAGGCATCATCCATGTGGGTATAATGATTTTCGGCCGGCGATGATGAGGGCGGTCCAATTTGGTCCGGCCCCTCAGATGAACGGCGGCTACCACCCAACCATGTCCATACACCCGAGTTACTGGTGGGTCTTCGTATACTATCGGCCGAGTGTTTGGCTGAAAGCGATCCTCGGCCATTTGTACCGCTACCACTGCCACTACCGCGATTGTTGCGACACCACCAAGGCTGGGGTCGACCTGTAAACAGAAACAAAAAAAAAAAAAAACACATAAATTAATGAAAAAAAATTATTTTGGAGAATTTCAGAAATTCAGGTTTAATGTTTTCCAATATTTCATGCCCAAAGCTGTGTCATAAATCTTTGGTTATTTGATCACCTGGTTTTGTGCCTTGATGCGCGTTCGTTCGTTCACTCGTTTGGCCTTTGCTCAGTTCCGATAAAGCGTAAATTAAGTATCTGTCAATTCGTTAAATGCAACAGTTTTGTTATTTTGTCATATGTACCTACCAATGGATTTTTGCAACGGCGATCAGGCTGTGTGGACACAAGGCGTATAGATTTAATACAATTTTTTTTTGAGTTTGCCCTCGCGCTTGCTCCTAACATGTGGGTTTGCCCATAAGCTTGTAAGCTAATATCTGTAAACCTACAGTAAAAGGTGTAAAACCATAAACGTTGTCACCTTTGTTTGGTTTGTTATTTGACAAAAAAAAAAGAGATTAACAAGTAAACAATTTGAGCTGGGGTCTTGCGATAAGGTCAATAAGGCAGCAAGGTGAATTTATATTCTAGATATTGGCCTAATTAAAGGACCAAACAGAATGAAAGCGTTGAGCAATTCTAAACTTAAAATGTTATCGATAAAACAGCACTGGACGTCTTATCGATATATCTGCGGTAGTTGTTTTACCAAAAAACGGCGTAAATGGCGCAACGCAAGTCTAAGTACAATGAAAGCGCAACGCGTTTTTCTTCTTTCGCAAGTCATCAATAAAATAAAAAACAAAAAATATTTCAGATTTGATAAGGAATTTCAGATTTTGGGGTTATTGACTTTTTGATAATGCACAGCGCTTGACATTAAGGATTACAAAACATTTACTGTCGCACGAAGAAGAAGAATTGAACGTTTCTGCTTTCGGTAGGCATTTTCAAACTCTTAGTTTTCTCTCAAATCGCTCTTTTGCAGAACTTAAGGTGAGAATACATAAAACGCTTTTTTGGCTGGCTTAAGTCATCGACTGGCTTCTTCGGAAAAGAACAAAGGAGCCTAGGACCAAAATCGAACTAAGCCATCCTAAAACACCTTTGTTCCTCTACAAAGAAAAACAGCCGATGACTTATTCCAGTCAAAGGAGCTCTTTATGTACTTCTACCATTAAAGTTTTTGCAAGAAGCAAGGTAGAATTAACAAGGTAACATCATGCAATCACATGTTTAAAATTTCATCAAAATTATTCATTTGACAACTTCTCAATGTCAAAATCAGAGATGGGAACCTGTTTTTATGCAATGAAATTTGATATGATAAATTACAGAAAATGCTGAGATGGATATGCTTATTTAAAATGACTTTACCTTCTTAGTTATACCTTCGCAAAAAGTTTTCTCGGCAATGATTTTCTCTCTCTTTTCTCAGTAGAAGAGTAAAAAAATTCCTCTCTTGAATCGGCCTATTTTGTAGAACTTTTGTGTCAACAGATGTTTTACAGTAAATATTTGCAAACATGTTCACAAATTTTTGGATAACCAGACATATAACGTTTACATTGCAATGGATTTGGAAAATCTAATGGATTTAAATGTGCCATGCCTCAAGTAAACTTAACTTTTTCAAATTTCCCCGAATTGAAGTGCACTTAAGATAAAACTCCTTGTGTAGGAAAACTATAAGCATAATCAGACGGAAGGGGTTTTACATATGTTCTTATCGATGTGCATGTCTAAATTGTCATTGTACATGCGACTCATAGTGTTGTTTCTGATGAAAATAGGGCTCGCTGTGATCGAACAAGTACGTATGTACCATGGTAGAAGAATACAGGTATATGCCTCAACAGTTGGGAACATTGATATGTCAACAATTTTAAAATGTTATTTTCAAAAATAAGTGGATTTTTATATGTTTGCTTATACGACGCCAACCGTAGTTTGTAGTGATGCAGAATTAGTCAAAAATTTTTAATGAATTCGAATCATATTTTGTTCAAAATTGGTTTGACAGTTCATTGTCCCAGCAGCTGCGTCGATGCGACTACCTGAATTCTTCCGCCATGGTATGTACTTTACTCATTTTTTTCACAACTAAAATGTCGTCCATGTATCACACGATATGTGCAACTTTTACACATGGACAATTTGACAGTACATATCGGATTTTCGATTGTGGCCTATCCTGGTTGGGAATTTTCTCATTCTCATGACATTTATTTTTGCTAAAGTCCAATTTTTATCTTGTCATGCTTATTCCGATTTTTTCCATTTGGGTTTTAAAATGTTTGCTGGGCGTTCTATGTGTGCCAACAAATGGCAGGTTACATGTGGACAAACGACATAAAGTCATATTCAATTGTTTGGAGCAAGTTAGTTCTGGTTTTTTTTTTGTTTGCATTTTTATGCCCCCCTTTCCGTTAGTCTATTCATAATTCCACAGGTCTGCATGGATTTGAAATAAAATAGAAATACTAAATGAATTTGTATTTCCCGGGCCCGCTTCTCAACAAAATACGGCATTTTAGGTTTTTATTTTGTGTGCTACAACGGGGAATTATTTCCCAAGCGTTGATGCATCTACATGTATTCTTCTACCCTGGTTTTTAAAATTTAAAGAAATACCTTGTTATTGCGCCATTTCCATGTGAGTACGTAATCTTCTTCTTATGAAAGAACTTGTCAATCACTTGAAACTAATAACACGAAAAACGCGCTTCTTGCTTGCTCTCATATTATGATGAAATACAGTTTTTGAAAGTTCTCTCTTTGTGTAGGGTATAGAAAATTCGACACGAATATTTCAATTGCAGTTATGTGCATATTTTCCACCGTTTTTTTCATATTTGTTTTTATTCGCCATACCTAATGTCCCCATGCACCACAATTGCAAAGGGTAAGTAACAACAAAACAATCAGACGGGGGAAACAATTTCTTAACCAAAAAGTAAAGAATTAAAACATATCGCCAGCTTGATACCGTAACCTGACATTATTCATTAAATGAATGACAATTGGTACTGCTATGGCGGCTGGCTGGGAAAACCATTCAATGAACACCTCGGGTAATTGATATTGTATGTACGTACGTATGTGTTGAGAGACATTTACATGATCTCTCGTTAAGAGTCGCGTTACTCTTGTCATTGATATTTATTAACGAATTCCCTCCAGGTGGCAAGTCAGGTGACACAAACATTGATGAGAGCCGACTGATGACAATCGTATGAAAGTCATTTGGTGTTTGCGCTGCTGTCGTTAAGTCGGTGATTAAGATTTGCATGTAAGTGTGTGTGTGTGTGCATGTACATACATATTTGGTTAATGACTAATGTATGCCAATCATCGATGCTTGCGATTTTGATAAGTGGGTATCAGGGGATATTAATGGTTTCGGATAATGACTGATATTTATTTTAACGAAATTTAGTTTGATTTCATGATTTTAAAAACAAGATGATACTATAGGAACCATTTAAGGTAAAAATGCACAAGAATCTAGCTTTGTAGCTCTTTAAATTGGTATATAAATATCTGAATACACACGTAATACATTAAGACCACTTTTTGTTCTGGCTTAAGAAATCGACTTGTTTATTAACAAAAGATCAGGGGAAATTGAACTGAGTCGACCTAAGACTTACTTAAATTTCGATCCACAATTCGAACTACATTGCCCTATAGATGTTTTACATGACAGCAGTCGGTATATAAGTAGAGTACACAATATCAGATTTTTTAGGGTAACACCTCAAACTATACATTTCAAACCACACAAAGTATATATTCTTGAGTGGCCTAAAAGTCGATATAGTCACGTCTATCCGTCTGTGGAAATCAATCTAGATTCCGAACGAAACAAAGTAGATTGATAAAATTTTACTCTGATGTATTTTAGATCCCTAGAAAATGGAAAATATTGGTTCACGTTTTGGTATAGCTCCCATATAACTGTACCGGCAGATTTCAGGTCAAATTGTGTTCACAGTATACAGGAAACATCCTTGCAAAGAAGTGCCCATACTTGTCTGTGTTTTGGCATAGACCTTATGTAACTCTACCTCCGAAGTTATTGATGATTCTTTTGTTGCTGCAAAATGGTAATCCTATTATTGCTGTTCTTATAAAAACAACGTTTGTTTATTGTGGAGGATGATTCCATTTTTAATACTGCCAGTAGGTACTATCTTCTCTAATAGAAAAAATTTTTCATAGGCCCCCTATAACTGTATAAACATTATGTAACTGTACCCCCAGATAGTTGGCATGAATCATGGTACAATGAATTCAAGGTATGGCAGAACTACCTTATGATTTCAATATTTTTATTGTTCTGGCTGAATATGTCAACTTCATTTGTTTATGTGTGTGTATTCTTTTCAATAATAAAAAAAATTATTCAGAAAATATTCAAATTCGGGTGTTTTCAAAATGCTTATTGCGACGTATGCATCGACAAAATCTACAGTTTTTGTCGCGAAATAATCTTTTAGAGATATATAGTACATGATTTTGAAAAGAAGTGTTGACCTTTTATTCAGTTGTCGCGGTTTTCAATTATTTATTTAAAATAAATGCAACAAGTTGTTTGATTTTTTATTGTTTTGATACTAATTCTGACATTACAAGCCAAACAGGTAGACCTCTATACTGCAATTTTTTCAAAGTTGACCTACCTCCTCTTCATTGTACCATGGTATGAATGTCAATTTTTAAAATATTTTTTTTCGAATTTTGTAGGTTTGTAATGATTTTTTTTAAATTTTGTATTTGGAGTTTGTAATGGATTTTTTTCAAATTTTGTATTTGAAGTTTGCAATGGGTACTACCTCTAATGACAGAAAGTTATTTACAACAGTTAAAATCGATAGTTTGTACCGTGCTATAATTTTTATCACAATTCGAACACACATGTAAATGCTCATAACATCTTATTTTTGATTTAAAATTGACAGTTAAAGTTCAAAGAATTTGTGCTTTTAGGCAATAAACTCCCAAAGTCAATTAAACGAAAGTCGACTTACATATCCCTACTCCAAACGGAATCAAAGAACGGAATGAGAAAGCTAATAGTGTTCAAAAACCGTTGAAGTCCACAATGGATAACCTGATGTTTACACACGACAATTGTTACGGACCAGAGTTGTATTTTACTACAAAATACGTACTGGAATATTTTTTAATATTGTATTCAAATTATGAAGCAAAAGTAAAAATTTGTTAAAGAACAAAAGAAGATATTTTCATTTGTAATTTCATGATTTTTTTCGATCGTCTGCATGCCTACCTCACAAACTTGACATATACCCAATTATTTTGACTTTTACAAGTGCAGTGTAATGAAGGAGGCAATCCATGCTAGAAGAATACAGGTACATTCATCAACGCTTGCGAACATTGATATGTCATATATGTTAATGTTTTTTTTTTTGTTTTCAAAAATAAAAAGATTTTAATATGTTTTCTTATACTACGCCAATCAGAGGTTGATGCATTTTTCAAATATTTTTAGGAATTTGAATATTTTTCACTTAACATTTTCAGTTTCAGAATTAGTTTGACAGTTCATTGTCCCAGCTGCTGTGTCGATGCTACTACCTGTATTCTTCTATGAAAATGCTAGTCGATTAATTGATAGTCGATTTTCATATCCCTACTCCTTAACGGATGCAAAACAATTGATGACTAAGCTAGTGTTTACACAAGATACATTGTCTTGGATCAAAGCTATATTTAACAAGAGCAGCAGAAAGACAAATATTTTTTTTTACATGACACCAAATTTTGAAGAAAAACTATAAAAAAAGAAAATGAGGACCAAGAAAAATATTGAGAGGTAAAAACTAGAATTTTAATATTTTGCAACTGTGTGAAAGTCAAACTTCTAATACATAAACTCAATTATCTTGCTCTTTGCAAACGCAGAGTAAGGAAGCTAAAGGATCTTTTCCTGAATACTCAACTACATTACCCTTACCTTATAAAATGTTACCAATCCTATCTTGAATTCCAAAATAATTCCATCAATTAATACTAACTGTTATTCCGCATTCCCGCTTGAGTTGTCAACGTTTCCACCAAAAACTAACCAGAACATTCCCCATAATCAGATTATGAAATTGATACAATACCGCACATATTTAACAACATAGCAACACACACACACACACATGCATATCTACAAACCTACATAGCCATGCAAACATTCAAACAATATTGAACACTTAATAGGGATAACTATTCAACTGGCAATTACATTAGCGTAACAAATCCTCCAAATGGAATTGTGAACAATTTTCACATAGTTCTACTCGCTATTTTCTTTTTTTTTGCTGTTGCTGCTTTTAATCTCTAGCCAGGCAGTCAGACATGTTTGCCCATTCCTATGTATCCCCATTCACCGCCCAAAAGAAAAAAGTATTTTGGTTGGGAATTTAGCATAAATTTCTGCCATTGGAATTACCCATACGGGCAGGGAGAGAGACCGGCAGTGCAACAAATATGATGGCGCAGAAATCCATGTGAAGTTGCAACACATGATGGCAGCCACAACGGCTGGCTGGCTGGCTGCCTAGCATCAGCTGTATGTACCCATCCCCCCAAAAACAATGACAGTGAAAATTCATTCAAAAAATTTGATATTCATTGTTTGGACGGACAAGACAATTGCAGCGGCAGCAGCAGAAAAGCAATAAAAATTGCAAATTGAATGAGCACTAAAATGAAAGACCAAAAAAAAAGTAGCGACGGACTGGAATGGAACGAAATACAAAATAGTTGCGAAATTATACAACAAGTGGCGGATACAAGAGGGACATTTTTCTTTGAAAAGTTGGTGGAACTGAAGTTGCGATAGGAATGAAGAGATGTGGGAAATTTGATGCCATAAAGACTTAGGAAATATTTTAAATGTAGATATTTTGGTCGGTTTTAAACAGATTTAGGGTCTTTTACACATTTTTGGACGATTCACCTTAATTGTCAGAAATTCTTACCGCCATTGAAACAACATTTGTTTTAAGGGAATTTCGGATTAAAGATACAAAAATTACTAAATATCCACAAATTGGCCCGTTTTTGGTCACTTTTCTATAGTTGTGATTTTTTTCTGCTTGAATGCTGCTCTATTCAAATTTTGAAGAATAACATTTAAAATTTTTGTGGGTTGCTTGATTTTCGAGTTTAATAAATTGTCCATTACATACTTTTTGGTTATTCATGTCGATTTCCTGTTTCATATCAATGCCAATTAGATTAAAAAAAAAATTTTTTTGGGTCATTTCATATGTTTTGGTCGATTTCAAGAGCTTACCTATATGGCAATCCCTTATAACATTATAAAGAACTAAGCAACCCTACAACAATGCCAATTGGCATTGCAAATCTCTTGCTTGCACTCACTCTCGCACACACACAATGGACCCATAAGCATTCACTAAAACTAAAACGTATTAGCAAATGGCAACAATTTAATTAAATTGCCCATGGAGGATGCGGTTGTAAACATTTTGCATGCACTTTACACAATACGCGAACTCTATTCACCGCCAGCGTTGCGACCCGTCGTCATCACACGATGATGATGACGTTTATGATGATGATGGGGGTCGTCATTGTTATTGCCATTCACTCGGAAATGACGACAAACAAACATTCATACCAAAGGCCTTATATATTGCCAGGAAACTTCAAACTTAGACGAAAATAGTTGGAGGCATGGTAGAAATACCAGGTAGCAACATAGGCGAAAATTACAACAAAGCAACTTTTTTGGAAACTTGATATGTCAAAGTTGTAGTCAGGGCGAATTGATTTGAAGTACAAAATTTGGGGCAAATTGTTTTTCCAATCAAAATATTGAATTAAAAATGTTCAAAATTGTTGTTTTTTCTATTACAAAAGCAAATATTCAAAACTTCCAACATCGATTGAAAGTAATGCTGAAGCCGCTGCATCTTGGTTTGATTATAGCACGTTCAATACAACATTTTTGAATATCACAGAGACTGGAAATGGAGTGATCGTAGTCTCCAGCGCGCCAACGAAGGACATTTGCGATAATAGATGTCCAATCGTTTTAATCTCTTCATCATCCTTACACAGCATGCAGTCTTGGTAACGTTGGCAACATTGATTTCATATTCAACAGCGATAATGTTCTTTACAAGAAAATATCTGGAAAATTAGTTTTGATGCTTTAAAATTAGGTTCTTTTGCTACATCGTCAGCTTTCTCGCTGTAGTGACATGCTACCTAAAAGTTACTTTAGGGTATATTTACTCCTCAGGCTTAAGATTTGGATCAAAGATTGCAGAAGATACAGGGGGCTGAGTCTACTGTGAGTCCACGCATATTATTTGCTTAGCTATGAAATGTATAGCAGACAGGAAGTCTTTTATGTATAGATAACTTTAATACATTCGAATAATTTGAAATAAAAAAATTATCTCAATATTTAATCACACCCCAAAAATTGCCAATGTTTTGTTCCCCAAACCAATCCAATATGCTTTGGAATCATTTACCTTTCACTGTTGAAGCCCTATAGTGTATAACATAGTTGAAAATCCGTACAAATAAGATGATGAAATTCCGTGTATCGGTTTATCTCCTATATGAAATTGATTCCCTGCTTCACTTATTTCAAATATCCACGAATTTTAGATCCATATTACCTATGCCTACCATATGTTGAATATACACTTTTTCCCTCATACTCTATAAAAACGTAAAATCTCTATTTTCTATCAATAGCATTGTTAAAGTTTGAAATCATGCAACAATTTTCTTATGTGTAAATGAAGGCGAATTCAAATTACAACAATTTTTTGACATATCAAATTGATACCAGCTGGCCTGAAAGGGTTACCTTGTAATTCTACCATGGTTGGAGGTCTATTTTTTAGACTTCAAAACTTTTTAGGAATATGACAAAGTCTTCGATGAACAACAGATTGAATAATGGGGATTATTTAAAATTTTTTTGTTAAGATAAGAAGTGCATAGTGACATAGATAGATGTAGTGAAATAACTGCCTGGGAATCAGCGAAAAATTTTTCATGTGGGTCATTGTCGATGGATAGGAGCTGGGGTATTGGAAATTAGTACTAAAATGGTACGAAAAGTACTAAACTGTACCAAAAATGTAATTTTTTGTATTGGACAAACGCAATGAGGTAGAATTATGAAATTAAGAATGACAGTCACTGATGGAGCGCAGGAAAGATGTGGCAAGAAGTTTTGAAAAATTCAAACTATAGGTTTACGAAAAGTTCTAAAATGGTACTAAACTTCTAAAATGGTACCATTTGGTATTATGTGAACGGATAGAGTTAAAAACTTCTAATTTGTTATGAGAATCAGGGTTGGAAAATATCTTTGATATATGAAGGTGGTCTTGGAAATGTGTACTAAGTGTACGAACTGTACTAAATTTGGAACAGTTTGGTTGGGAGTGAACGGATGAAGCTGGAATATTGAAAATTTGTATTGGGGTCCCAGTTGGTATGTGATAAAGAGCTGGTTTTAAAAATTTGTACCACAAATACACGAAAAGTACTAAGTAGTACTATATTTGGTACAATTTGTTATGGGTGAAGGGATAGATCTAAAAATCTGAAATTAGACATTTAGATTACTGATGATATATGTGTTTTCGATTTCAGGTGGTTTGGTAATACGTCCTTTATTTGTGTGAAAAGTACTAAATGGTACTAAATGTGGCAATGGGGGAAATTACAGAGCTGAAATTCTGAAATTTGATATTGAAAACTCAGTTGCTATGTGAAATTGAGATATGGAGGTGATTTTGGAAAGGTGTTCTATAATTGTAGGAAATGTTCTGAATAGTACTAAATTTGATATTGAGCGAAGTAATATAGGTGGAATCCTGAAATTTGATATGAATCACTCACTTTTGGTGTCTGTGGTTGAGAGAAGGAGCTGGTTTAAGATATGCGTAATATAATTATGGGTTGGTTTGGTAATACGTACTATATTTGTACGAAAAGTTCTAAATAGTACTAAATTTGGTAATGGGGGAAATTATAGAGCTGAAATACTGAATTTTGATATTAAAGTTTCAGTTGGTATGTGAAATTGAGTTATGGAGGTGGTTTTTGTAATATTTTCTCTAATTGTACGAAAAGTACTAAATATTACTAAATTTGGTATTGGGCGAAGGGATAGGTGAGGAATCCCGAAATTTGATATGAATGTCAGTGTCTGTGGTTGAGAGACGGGGCTGGTTTAGGATATGCGTAATATAATTGTGCTAAATGGTACTAAATTTGCTGAAATCCCGAAATTTGATATTAAGGTCGCTGTTGGTCTCAGTGGCTGATATGTAGAGATTGTTTTAAAAATGCGTACTTCATCAAACAACGTGTTATTTTTTTCAAGGACCTACAGATCAAAGTATATTTTTTAGATTTTTTTCAAGAAACCGCAGACCAATCGACATGAACTCACTACGAATTGTTTCCATTACCCACGAATTTTTGAACATCTTTTTAAAGATATTTTTTTTTTCAATTTTAGATTTTTTCTGAGACTTAAAAACCAATCTACGGGTGTTCTTCATATTTTTTATTAAGAACCAGCAAACCAAGCAATCTTTGAAAATATTTTTCTTTAGGAAACCAGGGACCTACAATATGATTTTGAAATCATTATTTTCTGTGGAAACTTTTTTCAAACCCGTAAAATTTGCGATGAGTCCCGTAAAAATAAAATATAAAAAACTAACTATAATCCCAACAACAATTGTGGAAAAACCCCAGTGAAAATGCACATAATTTTCCTTAATGAAAATGTTCATTTAATTCGAATTTTCTTCCTATGCTGCTACTCCTCCTAAGTACCGATTGGCTCCAGTATTGTTGTTGTTGTTCACCTTCTTCTTCTTCGTTTCATAAAACAAGGTCTGTGCGATTTTCTCTGCAACTCCTTCCTCTAAATCCAATCTCACTTCCAGCAAACCAAGCATTGAGTTTTTCCTGCTTTTAAGTTTGGATAGGGTTGCTGTGGCACTTGCCACAAATACCACGTCGTGGGGCATGGGTCCATATGGTGTGTATCCGTGTATGTGTGTTCGCACATTTGTTGTTTTTCTCAAGTGCATTTAAATTTAACGGTAATCAAATTTAACGGTTCATTCAAACGATAATTAAATCTTTGTGAAATTCCATGGTTTTAGAATTGGTGGGGAAAAGGGGGAGAGGGATGGGTTTAATTTCCTAAAAGGGAGTGTAGTTTACACACAACTGCGGAGAGAGCGTGTGTGTGAGAGTGTTTTCCTGTTGCTGGGAGGAAAGTATGCGTTAAGATTAATTAATATAAGCAATTAATTGGATTGGTATGTAATTCATTATAGAAGTATTTTTTTAATACAGGATGGATTTTAAAGAAATATGAAATAAATGCTGGTTCATTGGTCTATAAGTCCTTGAAAAATATTTCAAAACATCACGCTTATAATAAACCCAACACATATTCACTTTGTGATGAAAGGTCCTTGAAAATATTCCCGGAAAATGTATATATAAAAAAATACTTCATATTTTGGTTTGGGAGTTCCTGAAAAAAAAAAAACATTTTTAAAAAACTCACATCCTATGTTTTCAGGGACCTTCCCTGAAAAAAGTATTTTCAAAAATTCCTTGCTTTTTTGGAAAAATATTTCACACTTCCCACATTTTTATTTTTCTGAAATGAATTTAAATTACCGGAAAATCGACCAAATTTGTAATTACCAAAAAATCGACCAAAATTTTAATTTCCAAAAATCGACCAAATTTTGTAACTATCAAAAATCGCCCAAATTTGTAATAAGCAAATTTGTAATAAGCAAAAATTCCGCCAATTTCTATCTACTAAAAATGGAACAAAATTTACACTCTCCAAACATTTTAACAGTTTTTAAATACCAAAATACAAATACCAAAAATCGAAACAAAATTCCGGCCAATTTAAAATGAAAAAATCCCTGTTTTTTTGGAAAAATATTCTTTTCACACCTTCCATGTTTTTTTAATTGCATTTCTATTTACCAACAAAATCGACCAAATTTGTGATTACCAAAAATCTACCAAATATATAATTTGCAAACAATTCGACCAATTTTTCAACTATCAAAAATCGGCCAAAATTGTAATTGCCAAAATTTTAACCAGCCAAATTTGTTTGTTTGCCAAAAAATTTGACCAATTTTAACAATTAAAAATCGACCAAATTTATAATTGCAAAAAGTCGACCAAATTTATAACTTGCAAAAATGTGGACAATTTTTCATCTGCCAAAAATTATACAAAATTTACACTTTCCAAAAATTGTACCAATTTTAAACTGCCAAAAATCGAACAAAATTGTAATTTCCACATTTTATTTATTTGAACTGAATTTTTTAGTTACAAAAAAATCTACCAAATTTGTAATTACAAAAAATCGAACAAATATATAATTTACAAACAATTTGGCAAATTTTTCAACTATCAAAAATTGACCAAAATTTTAATTGCCAAAAATTTAACTTCCACTTTTTAATTCGGCCAAATTTGTAATTGCCAAAAATTTAACCAAATTTTAAATATCAAAATTCGACCAAACTTATAATTGTAAAATTCGACCAAACTTATAATTGCAAAAATAATTTACCTATTTGCAACTACTGAAAATCGACCAAATTTGTAATTTCCACATTATATTTTTCTAAAATTAATTTTTAGTTACCAAAAAATCGGCCAAATTTGTAATTACCAAAAATCGAGCAAATATATAAACAATTCGGCAATTTTTTCAACTAACAAAAATCGGCCAAAAATTTTGATTTCCAAAAATTGAACCGTCCAATTTTTAATTCCGCCAAATTTGTAACTGCCAAAAATGCAACCAATTTTTAAATATCAAAATTCGATAAAACTTATAATTGCAAAAAATTTGACGTACTTGCAACTACAAAAAAATCGAGCAAATTAGTAATTTCCACATTTTATTTTTCAGAAATAAACTTTTTAATTACCAAAAAAATCGATAAAATTTGTAATTTCCAAAAATCGATCAAATTTGTAATTGCCAAAAATTTAACCAATTTTTAAGTATCAAAATTCGACCAAACTTATAATTGAAAAAAATTACCTATTTTTAAATACCAAAAATCGAGCAAATTAATAATTTCCACATGTTATTTTTCTGAAATGAATTGTTTATGAGTTTTGTTTTTCGACCAAATTTGTAATTACCAAAAATCGGCTAAATTTGCAATTAGCAAAAACTCGACCAAATTTGTAATTACCAAATAATAATTACCCAATCGGCCAAAATTGTAATTGCCAAAAATTTAAGCGGTCAAATTTTAATTCGACCAAATTTATAATTGCCAAATTTTCAAATTTTTTTTTAATTTTTAACTACCAAAAATCGACAAAATTCGTAATTGACGGAGCGAAAATTTTTAAAACTACCAAAAATCAATCAAAATATTCCGAACAATTTTAAACTGAAAGAACCTGCATTGTTGGAAAAGTACTCGATTTAACTTTTCCATACCTCGTATTTTCCATGAATACGAATGTGACCTTTTGTAAACGCATCTCAATGTTTGTTGACCTCAAATCGAAATGTTGTAATTAGTCTTTGTTGCTGTTGTTGGGTAATCGTATAGCTTTCCAATAAGAAATTTAGCTTCGGAGAAGAACACGCAGTATCACAAAAATATACAGATTGGCATTTGGCATCTGCATGTAATCCTCCTGTAGTACTGCTTGCATTGCGAATTGACTCGACAAACGTTAATTGTTTTCTTGGTTTTTTGGTGTTTGCAGATTTGTTTTTTTTTTTTTTGGCAAACAGAGAATTTTATTGCGCCAAGAAAAAAAGGGGGAGAAAACCCGACATTTTCTTAAGGCGCCACTTTTTCGCCTACATTGGGTCGCCTTGGCTTGTTGGTGACAAAGACCCAAAGACAACGCACACTCTCACACTCCCTGTTGAGGTTGTTCCTTTTTTTTCTCTCTCTGAGTTCAGATTTTTTCGAATACTTTGCGTTTTGCTTTGTTGTGGAATGAAGGAAATGTTTACGGTTTCGTTTCCATGTTTGTCTGTCTGTCTGTCTGTCTCACTGGCACAACAAAAAAGTGCGAATCTTTTGGAGGCTGTGTGTTCTGTTTTGTTGACAATTTAACGATTTGTAGCGGTAATAGTTGTTGTAACATTGTTGCAACAAAAGTACAAAAGTAAGGAGGACAAACGACAAGATGTTCATGACATTAGAGTTGCCATATCAGGAGGTTTTCTTAAATGAACAAATGGAAAAAAAACTATATGAATTTTTTAGTTACCAAAAATCGACAACTTTTATAATTTCAATGATTGGACCAATTTTTTTCCTAACAAAAATCGTGAAAATTTATAAATTCGGAAAATGTTGCCAATGTTTTAACAATTCCGACCAAGTTTTTACCAACAAAAATCGACCTAATTTATAATTTAAAAAAATTCGGTCAGTTTGTTAATTTATAATTTCAATAATTCGACACATTTTGTAATAATAAAAATCGACCAAATTTATATTTTCAGGAAATGCTGTCAATATTTTAAGTATGAAAAATAAATAAAATTTATCATTGCTAAAAGTCGACTAATTTTGAACTACCAAAAAACAAACAAATTTTTAATTTCAAAAATTCGGCCAATTTTTTTTTATTTACAATTTCAAAAATTCGACCAATTTTTAACTAACAAAAATCGACCAAATTTATATTTTCAAGAAATGCTGCCAATGCTTTACCTATGAAAAATAAAACAAAAAATAATACTGCTTAAAATTCCGACCAATTTCTTAACTAAAAAATTTTACCAAATTTATAAAAAAATTACAAAAAATTGGCTATCTTTTAAACTTTTAATTTCAATAATTCGACCAATTTTTCACTAAAAAAAATCTACCAAATTTATAATTTTAAAAAAATTTGGCCAATTTTTTTATTTATAATTCAATAAATCGACCAATTTTTAACTAACAAAAATCGACCAAATTTATATTTTCAGGAAATGCTACCAACTATGAAAAATAAATAAAAATTATCATTGCTTAAAATTCCGACCAATTTCTTAACTAAAAAATTCTACCAAATTTATAATTTTAAAAACTCGGCCAATTTTTTTAACTTTTAATTTCAATAATTCAACCAATTTTTAACTAACAGAAATCTACCAAATTTATAATTTCAAAATATTTGGCCAATTTTTTAACTTTTAATTTCAATAAATCGGCCAATTTTTAACTAACAAGAATGACCAAATATATATAACAAAATAGAAAAAAAAAATTATTATTGCTTAAAAAAATCTACCAAATCTATAATTTTAACAAATTGGCGATTTTTTTACATACAATTTCAATATTTCGAACAATTTTTAACTAACAAAAATCGACCAAATTTATATTTTCCGAAAAAGAGACAATATTTACCATAGCTTAAGAATCGACCTATTTTTTACTAAGAAAAAATCTACCAAATTTATAATTTCAAAAAATTCGGCCAATTTTTCAATTTTTAATTTCAATACTTCGTCCAATTTTTAACTAACAAAAATCGAACAAATTTATATTTTCAGAAAATGCTGCCAATGTTTTAACTATCAGAAGAGATTAAATTAATCATCGCTTAAAATTCCGACCAAATTTTTACTAAGAAAAATCGACCAAATTTATAAATTAAAAAAATTACGTCAAGTTTTAAACTTCCAATTTCAATAATTCTACCAATTTTTAACTAATAAAAATATACCAAATTTATATTTTCAGCAAATGTTGCCAATGTTTTTAACTATAAGAATAAATAAAATTTATTATTGCTTAAAATTCCGACAATTTTTTTACCAAAAAAATCAACCAAATTTATAATTTCAAAAAACTCAACCAATTTATTAACTTCCAATTTCAATAATTCGACGAATTTTTAACTTACAAAAATTTACAAAATTCATATTTTCAGAAAATGCTGCCAATGCTTTAAGTATTTAAAATTCCGACCAATTTCTAAAAAACAAAAATCGGGCAAATTTATAATTTCAAAAAATTCGGCCATTTTTTTAAATAACAAAAATCGACCAATTTTCATGTTTTCAAATGGCGACCACAAATCATGATAAGAATCAAAAGACCACTATTTTCACGCAATAATAATTTAAAAAAAAAATTACCAAATTTTTACTATCGAACAAATTTTTTAATTACAAAAAATTGGACCAAATTTTTTACAACCAAAAATTGGCCAACTTCTTAATGGGCGAAGCGAGAATTTTTTTAAAAAAAAAATGTTAACTAATTTAATTTAAAAAAAAATCGACAATTTTTCTTGCTTTTCAATGGCAACCATAAATCATGCTAAGAACCGAGAGATTACTTATTTCATACAATAATAATTTCAAAAAAATTTACCAAATTTTAACCCTTAAACCAATATTTTGATTATGAAAAATTCTACCAAATTTTATAACTACCAAAAACTCGACCAAATTTGTAATTGCCGCAGCAATTAAAAAAAAAAACAAAAAAAAAATCCACCAAATTCTTGTAATTTTTGAAAATTTCGGCTTATTAAACAAAAATCGACCATTTTTTTTGCTTTTAAATGGCAACCACAAATCATGCTAAAAACAAAGAGGTCTCCAAATTTTAACCATCGAACAAATTTTTTAATTAAAAAAAATCACCCAAATTTTATAACTACCAAAAATCGCCCAAATTTATGATTGCCAAAGCGAGAAATCTTTCAACTACCAAAAATATAACAATTTCACAATTTCCAAAAATTCTGACCATTTTTTTTTTAAACTACCAAAAATCTACCAATTTTTCCCCAAATGTCAGCCTCCAATCCTGCTATGAAACAAGAGATCTCTTATTTCATGATGTGTAACCTCATTGGCCCCTATCACTCCACACCCTCTTCGCATTCTCTCTCAAATCGGGGAAAATGATCGCTACAATAAAAAAAAACAAAACTTCTCCGTTCACATTAACAACAATGAGGAGATTTGTTGCTTCAATGCTTAATTTTTTATTTATTTACTTTTAGTGTGTCGATGTATTGTTGGGTTTTTTATTCCGCCTTTCCGCCAAATGCCTGCAAATTGTTTCTTTTGGTGGACATCATTAAGTGCTAATTGATCTTTTGGACAAACGTTGAGTAAACTACCCAAAAAAAGCCAAAACAAAACAAAAACAATTCTCCATTAAATCTCCCGAAGTACAAAAACAAAAAGGTTAAACAAATATTTGCTCCCTCCCATGATGATGACAATCAGGAAAGTTTTAACAATTTTTGCGTGAGATGACATGACAGTTGTTGTTGTTGTTGTTGTGCTTTTTGTTTACATTTTACTGAGGTTTGGAAATGGGGAAGTTTTTTTTTGGGAGTTAACTGTTGAAAATGCTTTGGACTGCTTTTTCGTTGATTGTTATTTGGAAGAAAGAAAGATGGGGAGTTTGGCAAGTTAAGGCTATAGTTTCAAAAAAGGCTCCAAAAAAGTCATGTACTTTTTAGACACACTATTTATACCTTCAACCATATGCCTACAAAGGGTATATACCATTTTATACGATCAAAGCGTGCCTAATCAAAATAACGCATTTAGACCCTAGGTCTCTTTGGACCAAATCCGTTTCAGGACATTTGGAGTCGACCTAGGGGTATCCACCTTGTCTGTCTGGCTGGTACGCACTTAAATTGTCGAAGGGATTATCTGAATAGGTCTAAACTTGGTATATCATAATATTACTATCAAACTTAGATCGAATTCGGAGATGGGAAATATCGATCCACTCCTTCTGGTACTTCCACCGCAAAAGGTCAACATTTTCACAGAAAATAATTTATTTTTCATTTAAGAACAAGAAAGGATCATCGGATTTTGATCAAACTTTACAAATCCCAATATTTTATCAGTGCTAGGTCAGATGTGAAAATGGACAATATCGGTACATTTCGTCTGGTATCTCCCGCCTAAGAGGTAAAATATTGAACTTTATACACCAACAAATCTTCAAAATCTTTAATTTTGAAGTTTACCGAGGAGGATATTAGTAAAACTATTGCAACTTTTCAGTCCAAAAATATTTCAAAGTCTCCATGTGTAAACCCTAGAAACCAACAGTTAACCCAATATTATATTTCTGGACTAAAGGCCTATCCCTTTCCTCAATACTAAATTTAGTAAAATTTGGTACGCATAAACACAACAATCTATATATCTCCATCCCAGATACCTACCGTGATCCAAAATAAGTACTTTTCGAACCATTATAGTACGAAATTTCAAAACCACAATGAGATCTCGACGCCAGATACCAACAGAGACGTCAATATCAAATTTGATAATTCCAGCCCTATCCCTTCACACAATGCCAAAATTTAGTACCATTTAGTACTTTTCGTACAATTATAGTACAGATTTCTAAAATCACCTCCATATTTTAATCCCCAATACCAACAGAGATTAAATTTGAGGATTTTAGCCTTTTTTAAGGACCATCAGGGGAAAAACGTGGATTTTTTAAAGAATATTTTTTCAAGGACCAAAAGACGTGGATTTTTTAAAGAATATTTTTTCAAGGACCAAAAGACGTGGATTTTTTAAAGAATATTTTTTCAAGGACCAAAAAAAATGGATTTTTTTAGAATATATTTTCAAGGACCAAAAAACCTGGATTTTTTTAGAATATTTTTTAAGGGCCAAAAAACCTGGATTTATTTAGAATATTTTCAAGGATCATTTGACCATTAAACGTGGATTCTTAAAAAAAAAATATTTTTCAAGGATCATGTGACCATTAGGAGTGGTTTTTTGTAAAAAAGTATTTTCAAGGATCATCTGACAATTAGACGTGGATTTAAAAATATATTTTTCAAGGATCATCTGACCATTAGGCGTCGAGTTTTGTAAAAATATATTTTCAAGGATCATCTGACCATTAGACGTGGATTAAAAAAAATGTCAAGGATCCTTTCACCCAATATCAAATTTAGTACCATTTAGTACATTACGTACAAATGACATCTATAACAACTTCCAATATTTCATTTCTATTACTTCACCCAATACCAAATTTGGTACTATTTAGTACTTTTTTTTTAAAAAAAATAGGACGCATTTTCAAACCACAACTAAATTTCAAGTACAGATACCAACAAAGACATAAGTATCAATTTCGGATTACAGCACTATACTTTCACCCAATTCCATATTTCGTACTTTTTGTACAATTTTGGTATACATTTCCGAAACAACCTAAATATCCCAATTCCGGATACCAATAGAGACCTTATTATCAAATTTCAGAATTTCAGCTCTATCCCTTTACCCAATACCACATTTAGTACCACTTATTACTTTTCGTATAAATATAGTACACATTTCCAAACCACCGTCAAATTTTAAACACAGACACCGCCAGTAATCTAAGAAGTACCAGTAATCTCAAATTTCATATTTCTACTTACACAAGATCTGCTGTGAAGATGGGATATATCGGTCTACTCCTTCTGGTACCTCCCCCACAAAAGAGTCAACATTTTCAATATCCCTGAAGCTAATAAACCTCGAAGTTAACATCTGATTCCATACAGGCTTGGTACATCCCAATATTTCCATCAACACAAGATCTGTTATAAAAATTGTAGAAATCGGACCATTTCGTCTGGTACCTGCCCCACAAAGGGTCAAAGTTTTGAAAAACCATCAGGATTATAAAATCAGAAATAAGCATCTGGTTCTGTTCATATTTCGCCCACCCCTTTAGTTTTACGTATACAAAATCTGCTGTGAAAACGGGAAAAATTCGTCCACTCCTTTTGGTACCTCTCCCACAAAGGGTCACCATTTTCAATATCCATGAAGCTAATAAACTTCGAAATTAACATCTGATCTCATCTCAATATTTCTATCAACACAAGATCTGTTATAGAAATGATAGAGATAGAGAAAATATCTATCTGCGGACCCCTTCTGGTACTTCAACCCCAAACAAGGGTCACAATTTTCTGTCACAACTTACGAAATAAGTTGGTGATTCTTTACAATTTTCTATATCCAATTTTTATGATTTCGCCTAAAATTGGATATAAATTTTCGATTTTCTTGTAATAGCAATATTTTTATCTATATTAGATGAGGTATGAAAATAGAATACTTCGGTTCGCTATATCTGTTGCCACACGCATGTTTCCACATTTTTTTTTTAAATTTGCACATATTTCATATCAAGTACAGGAATCAGTCGATATAGTCCCAACCTGGTACGTCGCAATATTTATATCATATTTATTTAGGTCCGATACGAAATGGAAAATATTGACCTATTCCTTCGGAATCTACTCCATTGAGGGAGGGTCAGCAATTTGAATGGTCATAGCAGAAGTCAAATAATATTTAAAAAAAACAAACATTGTCGGAGGGTATATATTTTTTTTTAAATTTGTTTTAAATGTTTTTTTAATATTTTTAAATATTTCAAAATTTAGTTTTTATACCCTCCACCATAGTTTGGAGGGTATATTAAGTTTGTCATTCCGTTTGTAACACCTCGAAATATACATTTTAGACCTCTCAAAGTATATATATTCTTGATTAGCATAAAATTCTATGTCGATTTAGCGATGTCCGTCTATCCGTCTGTGGAAATCACTCTAGCTTCCGAACGGATCGAAGTAAGTTGATAAAAATTTACTCAAATGTGTATTATGACGGACTTTTGGTATTGAAAATGGGCCATGTAGGTTCACGTCTTCGTATAGCCCTCATACAACGGTATCTCCCGATATTCGGTATTTTGATGATTTTAGAGGCATTATTTACCGGAACTATTTCAAATTTGGTATTTGAAGTTCGTAATGGATACTACAGCCTATGACAGAAAATTGTCTGTAAAGTTCCATTTATTTTTTTAATGAAAACCTCTCTTTGTTAAAGCGAGACAATTAGGTTTTCCTTTGAATTTCCCCTCAGCACAACTTTCACTTAATTAGCAGTCTGAAGGTCTCGTTTTTCACAATTAATTCTATTTCCCTCGATATTTTTTTTTTTTTTGGTTTGCCCGGCAGTCATAGTCGTGCATCTCGTTGTTGCAACATTTGCAACAAAGCATATGATTTCGCCAGTGGAGCGAGAGTGTCTGGAATTATGTCCGGATGCAGAATCCAAAAAAAAAAAAAAAAAAAAATCCAGGCAGTTAGTCATTCTGCCTACAATCAACTGCACATAATGTGTAGTTAAAGTTCGAGCTTCATTTAACTTATGAATTGCAACATTTTCATTTTATTTTCATGATTTGCAGTTTGTCTGCTGTGCACAGTTCGTCAGGATGTCGATTTTTTTTTGGGGCCCACTTAAACTGGCCATGGGTAGGTAACAAACATGGCAAAATAGCATTTCCCCATGCAATATTTTGTCTCGCCTGTGAACAAAAACAAGCGGAGCATGGAGCATGGATGCTGATGCCGAGCAAATACCTCGATTTTGCCTGGGATGGAAGAATGGATGGAGGCTTCCATGCTTGGCTGCTGAATAGCTGCATGGCAGCATACTGCATTTGCCAACAAGTGTAAAATTAGTCAAAAATGTTTTGTCAGTCTACTTCATGCTTTTTGGAAAATAAGTGGCTGGCCTTAGCCACTTAGGAAAAAAAATAGAAAAAAAAAATAGAAAAAAAAAATAGAAAACGAAAATAAAGGCGAAAATCAAATTTAAAATAATTTTCCAAAAATATGTGTGTCTGAGTCAAGGAGAGGAGCAGAAGAAGGAGATCGGAAAGGGAAAGCCCACTTTGCCAAACTAGACACTGTGACACTCTGGGGTATTACATGGCAAGTGTATGGAGGTGGTGTATGGGCAATTTTCAGACAGTCATTCATTCATCCATTCGCTCGCTCACTCATTGGCTGTATGAGACAACCCACATGTGTTGTCAAGTTGCATGCATCATACTTCATACTCACACACACATATACACACATGCATATAACATATGCAGGCATGCATTCATGGCAACCGACAGCCCGTATACCATGCAGATTAGCAGCAGCAGCAACAAAACAGACTTGTTAAATTGAAAATTGTTGATATTTATTTTGTTAGTTTGGAGGATTTTTTTTGGTTTTTTTTCGCCATGGATTTGGATTCCATTGACGTTGCAACAGATTTCCTTCGCCTGGCTATTTTTAAATGCAAATTGAGAAGACAACAAAAAATAGAAAAAAAAAAAAAATAAAGCAAAACGACTCAGACTCCAACCGCAATGAAGTACGTCTGAAATCGCTTTATCGCCTTTAAAGCATCAATTAATTTTAAATGTTCGAACATAAGGCAAACAGGGCTAATGAAATCACTGAAACGTTTTAAACAAACGGCGATAATAAACGATTGATGGTGGTACTCTATGTGATGGGCTGGAGGACATTAATAAGTTTGTTTTTTTTTCAGGGGGACTTGAGACAAATGCGAGAGAGTCTACTCTCAAGAGGGAGAGAGAGAAAGAGAGAGACTGATGGAAATGGTTATTGTTAGAGAATATAAGACGGTTTACCTCAGGAGAATACTTCTGAAAAATCTCTAAATAAATTTCAATTTTAAAAAATTTGAGAAGAGATGAGCAGTTCGCTGAATTTAACCTATGTTTGATAGAAAGGACACCTATCGAATCGCATGGGATTTACGTATTCAAAACGATACCTCAAAATTGTTAGTTATTTCATGATTTCGGCAACGTTTGTCAACTGAATAAATTTTAAATTCGGTATTTAAAACAGAGCCTTGAGAATGCGGTCACACGTGACTTCACTGAGCGTAATACCATAGACAAATTAAGGTATAGACTAAAAAGTTGTCTCATCTGTTATCTTCGAAAAAAGTGCTTCAATATATGTCGTTCATGCTGTGAGAGAGCAAAAGTCTATTCACTCAATTCTCTCAAAATACAAAATATTGAATATTTTTATGATTCTTTATTATTTATCAATTAAAAACGAAACAGTGACTCTGTTTATTTTTACATTTTCCAAATATGACGTGAAATATAAAAATATAGAACTTAAATAGCAGAAAAATGAATAAATTGTTTTCGAAGTCGAGTGACTTCACTAGCCCTGAGTGACTTGACTGGCCCAAGATCAACAATAGTGACATCTGCCGGAAGGGGTAAATTTTAAAACTTTTTAGTCTATAGACTAAAGTCTATATAGACTAGAGTCTATATATAGACTCTATACCTTAATTTGTCTATGATCAAAGAGTAAATAAACTGGGAGAGCATTAAATTTCGCTCTCTCTCTGCCAAAACCGATTTTAACTTTGTAACGGAAACACAGCTCTCTCTCTCTCTTTTAAAGTATATCTTATATAGGTTCTCTTTTTGAAAAAAATACTCCCATATGTATATTCCCTCAGGAGAATACTTCTGAAAAATTTCTATGTAATTTTCAATTTTAACCAGTAAAAAAAGTATTAAAGTCGGGCGGGGCCGACTTTATGATACCCTACACCACTTTGCTAATTTAGTAGAGCTCCGCATAACAATTAAACGTTTTAATGGGAGAATTCAAACATACACGCCATGATTATAATTATAATTCAA
Organism: Musca domestica; assembly: GCF_030504385.1. Lineage (NCBI taxonomy): Eukaryota > Metazoa > Arthropoda > Insecta > Diptera > Muscidae > Musca > Musca domestica. The sequence goes on along the minus strand of NW_026712145.1, from coordinate 1,449,703 downwards.
AGTCCAAAGGACAAAATATGCCATTTGTATCTTTTAAATTCAGACTTGTATTGCCCATTTGGTGCATAATTAATTTGAAAACGGATAAAAATATATATGGGAGCTATATCCAAATCGGAACCGATCTCGATAAATTTTGGCAAAGATATTTCTGAGCAGTATTTGATCCATTTCCTTGAATATCGTTGTTACGGAGTGCATATTACGGCTGTGGGTAACAAAGATAACAAATCGGATGAACAGTATGTATGGGAGCTATAGCTATATCTGAACCGATTTCAATCTAATTTGGCATACTAGCTTCTATACTCAATTCGGTCGTAAGTGCCAAATTTCATCCCATTTGGACAAATATTAGACTTTTGGTGCACAATAAAAGGTAAATCGGACGAAATTATATATGGGAGCTATATCCAAATCTGAACCGATCTCTGTAAAATTTAGCAAAGGTATTTCTGAGCTGTATTTGATATATTTCCCCAAATATTGTTGTTACAGAGTGCATATTACGGCTGCGGAGGACAAAAATAACAAATCGGATGAACAATATATATGGGAGCTATAGTTATATCTGAACCGATTTCGATCAAATTTGGCATACTTATTTTCAGGCCTAATCTGGTTGTATGTGCAAAATTCCATACTATTCGGGCTGATATTACACGTTTGGTGCACAATAAAAGGCAAATCGGACGAAGATATATATATGGGAGCTATATCTAAATTTTTACCGATTATCTCCAATTTCAATAGGGTTCGTCCTTGGGCCAAACAAATCGGATAATAAATGCGACCTGCATTTTGTTCACAAGAATACATGGACAGACGGACTGACATGCATAAATCAACTCAGAAAGTGATTCTATGCAGATCATCAAAAGGAACTTTGGGTCTATCTCGTTTTCTTTTGCCTGTTACAAACAAATGCACAAAGACATAATACTCTGACCACCTTGTGGTGTAGGGTATAAAAAGTTGGACAGAAGTGAAATTCCGAAATTTGATATTGCTGCACGAAATATTTGATATAAACTGCACGAAAAAGATGTAAATACTACTAAATTTGGTACTGGGTGAAGGAACTAAACTGAAATTCTGAATTTTGATATTGAGGTCACTGTTGATTTCTATGGTTTAAATATGCAGACATTGAAATAGTTTTAGACAGAAAAAGAGGATATCGGTCCATGTGCAATGGTTTTGCTAATATCGTCCACGGTAAACTACAAAATCAAAGCCTTGAAGACTTGTTGGTGTATAAGGGACATTTTTTTCTAATATTCTTTCCGGAAAAATGAAAAACTTGAATAAAACAAAAAAAAAACCCTGAAAGACTGAAATTGTTTTGCAGTACTAATCGTGAATTTCTGAAAACAAAAAAATATCTTTGAATATTTTCCCATGAAAAAGTATTGCCAATAAAAATGATACGAACATTTGTCTTTCAATAAAAAATACCGCCAGCGGCAAAATTTCAAATAAAAGCGTAGGTGACACCTTCAAAACCCAGAATCGAATTCAGAACACACATCTGTGTGCTCTAACAATTCTTTTCCTTTCCTTTTTTTCAATTCAACTCAGCTCAACTTCTAATGAAAATGACATGTATTGTCGAGATTATGACAACACGCACCGTTCGAATGACTTTAGCCGGAACATAAATTACCCAAAAAGTAAGGTACTTTCAAAATATTGCAGGCCAAAAAAAAAATTACTGTAACAATTTAAATAGTTTTCAAAACTGTTCGATTTTTTTCGGTCATATTCTCATTATCCGCCATAAAACAACCAAAAAAAAAAAAAGCTCAAATGTGGAAACAAGTTTTGCAATTCCAGCGCGATATCCGACATCTAATATCTTTTGCATATGTCACCACACAAAGTGCAAAAAATGTTTGGTTGTACACTTTGTCAGAGGTGCAACCATGGCATGGCTACCGGTTGCTGCCACCACTGAGTCTTAGTTCAACTGCTCGGATATCTAAACAGTTGTTGCCAAAATATTTTGTATGTTAAAGCGTAGATATTTGTCTAACCATTATTTTGACGCTTTACAATCTCCATGTGGTTGGAGTTTTAAAAATACCAAAAAAAAAACTGCTGATAAATGCAGGTTTTTCGTAACTATTTTGACTAACCATAAAAACCTTCAGAATTTTTAAATGACACTTTGAGAAGGAGCTGTACGAAAAAAAAACTAAGCAAACAAACAAATGATCTGAACTTACGCATTATGGCATTAATGACCGGCTATTTGCTGCTAAGTGTGGTATTTTAGCCACAAAATACACACACACAAATAGACCTGTCTTGGGGTAAGTACCAAAACACGAAACTTATGTGAGAATTGCAATGTTTTTGGCTTGCTTTAGTTGTTGTCTGCAAAGGTATTAAGCCTGTCCAACAACGAAGTGTCTCTCCAGGCTTGACCATGTCCCACTGCTAAGGTGACAACAAATTATGATAGTGTAAGATTTTATTAGGTGGATTCTATTAACCTAGAATGCAGGGAGAATTCTTGGAATATGGGCGTAGGATTTTGGAGATTAAAAAAAAATTAAAAAAATATAATAATTTTTTTTTTTTTTAAATGTGGTAAAGGAAGAAGGCCATTGGGCGATGCTGTCCACAATTTTTGAAAAACAAAACATTAAAAAAATTAATTTTAAAAATTCCTTTTTAAAAGAAAAAAAAATTTTTTTGAAAGAAAAATAATTTTTTTTGAAGGAAAAAACATTTTTTTTGAAAGAAAAAATTTTTTCTTTTGATTTTTTTTTTGAAAGAAAAAAAATTTTTTTGAAAGAAAAATACATTTTTTTTAATTTTTTTTGAAAAAAAAATTTTTGAAAGAATTTTTTTTTTTTAAAAATGAATTTTTAAAACTGCTATTTAAACCAGCTTTGATGTTTGTAGATTTAATTTTAATTTTTTGTTTTTCAAATATCGTGACCGACCCGACCACCTGTTTAAAAAATTCATTTTTTTTGTAAGAAGAAAAAATTTTAAAAAAATTCCTTTTTTTGGAAAAAAAATTTTTTTTTGAAGGAGTTTTTTTTAAAGAAAAACAATTTTTTTTAAATAATTTTTTTTCTTAAAAAAGGGATTTTTTAAACTCGTATTTATAAAAGCTTTAACGTTTGTAGATTAAATTTAAATTTTTTGTTTTTTTTTTTTAAATCGTGAGCGGCCTAACCCGACCACCCGATTAAAAAAATCCTTTTTTTTGAAAAAAAAAAAAAAAATTTAAGGATTTTTTTTGAAAGAAAAACATTTGTTTTTGAATAAAATTTTTTTCTTAAAAAAAAAAGGAATTTTTAAAACCGGTATTTAAAAAAGCTGTGAATTTTTTAGATTTGTATTCAATTTTTTGTTTGTTTTTTTTTTTTTAATCGTGAGCGGCCTCACCCCACCCTTGTCCTTTCTTTACTGTGTTTTATACTCTCAGCCATAAAACCATAGAGGTTAGGTATTTGATACGACCAAAACGTGCCTCATAGAAATAAAGATTTTAAATCCTAGGTCTCTTTTTACCAAATTCGTTTCAGGACATTTGGAGTCGACCTAGCAATGGTCTCCCTCTGTCAGCCACTCTGGTTGGTGCGGACGATAACTCTCGAAGGGAGTATTCGATTTTGCCCAAACTTGGTACATCGTAATATTATTATCAAATTTAGATGGAGTTCTGAGATGGGTAATATCGGTCCACTCTTTCTGGTACCTCCCCCACAAAAGGTCAAAAATTTAAAAAAAAAAATAAATTTAACCGCATGGAAAGAGAAAGAGTAATCCGATTTTGCTCCAACTGTGCAAATCCTAATATTTGCATCAGTGCTAGGTCAAGTGCGAAAATGGACAATGTCGGTCCTCTCCTTTAGGTACCTCCACCACTAAGGCTCAAAGTTTTGAATAATAACAACTCTTATAAAATTTGAGTAAGAGTCCGATTGCCTTCAAATTACACACATTCTACTATTTTTATGAACTCATGATCTGGTGTGAAGTTGACATATATAGGTCCACTCCTTCCGGTACCTTCCCCACAAAGGGTCAAAATATTCAATACCCACGAAACTCACAAATCCCGAAATTAACATCCAATTCTATTCAGACTTGGTACATCCCAATATTTCCATCCATACAAGATCCGTTATAAAAATGTTAGAGGTCGGACCATTCCTTCTGGTACCTCCCCCACAAATGGTCAAAGTTTTGAATACCCAAAAAGATTTTAAAATCCAAAATAAGCATCCGGTTCTCTTCATATTTCAGATATCTCATTACTTCTACTAACACAAGATCTGCTGGGAAGATGGGATATATTGGTCGATTCCCTTTGGTACCTCCCCCACAAAGGTTCAAAATTTTGAATAATCATAACTCTTATAAAATGTGATGTAAGAGTTCGATTGTCTTCAAATTGCACATATCACAATATTTTTAGTAACCCAAGGTCTGGCGTGAAGATGGAATATATAGGCCTTCTCCTTCTGGTACCTCCCCCACAAAGTATCAACATTTTTGAATACCCATGAAGCTCAAAACACGCGAAATAACCATCCGATTCCATTGAAACTTGGCACATCTCAAGATTTTTATTAACTTAAGATCTGTTATAAAGATGGTAGCGATCGAACCATTTCGTCTGGTACCTCCCCAACAAAGGGTCAAACTTTTAAATAACCAAAACGATCATTAAATCCGAAATAACCATCCGGTTATCTTCATATTCCACACATCTCATTCTCTCTACTAACACAAGATCTGCTGTGAAGATGGGCTATATCGGTCAACTCCTTCTGGTGCAAAGGGTCAAAATTTTGAATATCTATGAAGCTAATAAAACGCGAAATTAACATACTATTCCATTCAGTCTATGGCACATCTCAATATTTCCATTAACACAAGATCTGTCATAAAGATGGTAGAGATCGGACCATTTCTTCTGGTACCTCCCCACAAAGGGCCAACGAATTGGATACCCAAAGCGATCATAAAATACGAAATAAGCATTCGGTTCTCTTCATATTTTACACATCCCATTATTTCTACAAACACAAGATCTTCTGTGAAGATGGGCTATATCGGTCAACTCCTTCTGGTACCTCCGACACAAAGGATCAGAATTTTGAATTTCCATGCAGCTCACAAAAGGCATAATTAAGATTGGATTCCATTCAGACTTGGTACATCTCAATATTTTAATCAACATAAGTTCTGTTAAAAAGATGGAAGAGATCGAACCAATCCTTCTGAATTTTGAATAACCAAAACGATTATAAAATCCGAAATATGTATCCGGATGTCTTCATATTCCACACATCCTATTATTTCTACTAACACAAGATCTGCTGTGAAGATGGGATATATCGGATCACTCTTTCATATAATGTGAAGGAAGTAGTCGATATAGTTCAAACGTCGCAATATTTATATCATATTTATTTAGGCCCGATACGAAATGGACAATATTGATCCACTCCTTTGGAACCTTTAGAGGGTCAACAGTTCAAAATTCATAACATAAATCAAAATATATTTAAATAATCGAACATTGGCTGAGGTTATACATCTGTCGGGAAAAACGACTGATACTCTTTAACTTGTTTTTAATATTTTTATTTTTTTTTAATATTTTAAAAATAATAAAAAATAATATCAATATTATATAAATTCTTCTACGCCTCTGGACGAATTTCAATTATTGTCCAAATTGCCCAGACTCAATAAATACATATGCACAAAATCGTAATAATAATGACTTGAAATGTTTTTGAAGATAATGTCCATTTGCTACAAAACAAATAAAGAAAACGTTCCCCAAAGCGAGACAGGCCAAGTGCACAAACAGCCGAACAATGCCAACAAACACATGTCTTTTGTTACAATCTTAGATTTGAATTTAACTCTAAATTAAATAAGCAAAACAAAAAAAAAAAAAAATAAATAAAAAAAAAAATGAGAAATAATACATACCATTAGCATTTGCTGATTTTATTCTGCAATGAAAAAAAAAAAAGAAATAAATGTACACAATTAATACAGAAAATAAATTATTCGTTTGTTTTGTTCATTTAATTGAGCTTAACAATAACAACTACAACAACAAGTACAACCATTTATAATGGCAATAACATTCGATTGTAAATTATGCATTTCCGTTCCCATAAATTTTTTTGCACAGCGCCAAAACACTTCGGCTCTATCTTCAATGTTTGGTTTTAGATTTGCTTTTCTAATACTTGCCGTTAACGGTTCACTGGTCAGCGGGCCAATGGACTAAGTGAAATCAGGAAGACTTTTCTTTTATTTACCATGAATAATTTAAGTTTTCCCGTTGTTAATGGGGCAAGGTGAGTGCTTTCTACTTTTTCACGAATGTAGAATTCAACATCATTAAAAAATTTCAAGATTTTGAGTTAAAAACAATTAATAGTGGTGTGTTTTTAATTAATTTTATAAAAACGTTGGATTTTTTATTTTTTTTTTTTTTCAAGAAAAATAAATATAATAATTCATTAAAAACTAGTTTAATTTATATCTTTCCTTTAATGATCTCAACTTGTCATCAATAAACCCTTTTAACACCAAAGAGAGTATCTTTCGTCTCTCCCACAAACGACCACTCATTATCTCAATCATAATTGCAATCAATCAGTGCATTTGCCATTTGTCAAAATTAGTCTAACAATTGATGTCAAAAAGGGCGGTCGCAACTAATAATCATTTGTCGTGTTTCTTAGTATGTGTGTGTTTGTAACAAAGTGTGTAATAAAATTCAATAATGCAAAGAATTTACAATTCATATTAAAATACAAAAGAAGACAAAAAATAAATGAATTCAAGGTTGATACGTTATTCCCCGTCACATTTAATGGACATATGTGTGTGTGTGCATCTTCCATAAATAAAAGGAGTTTACGTGAGAATATGACGAAATTATGCTGTCTCATCTATGGGAATGAGTGGAGCATATAAATTGTGAGAGGACGTCTCTATACCCCTCTTAATCATTTTAAACACCCTAGAAGAAATAACAATATTTCATAAAAATAATTAAAAACCAGTATGGAAAACTCAAAAGTCGGGCGGGGCCGACTATATGATACCCTACACCACTATGCATATTTAGTAGAGCTCTCGTAAAAAGGTTTATACAGGGCATTTCAGAGCTCTATGAGATATTTGGTACAAAATCAAAATCTATCTAATTCTATCGTGCATTTTACGAACTATAGCTATCTCTGAACCGGGTTTCTTCAAATTTGACGTATTAGCTTCTAGACTGAATTCGGTCTTATGTACGAAAATTCAGGTGATTTGGGCTGATATTGACCATTTAGTGTACAATTAAACGGAAATCGATAGAATAATGTGAAGAGTATGCTATGCTATGCTATATCCAAATCTGAACAGATTTTGATAAAATTAAAATCGACTATTTTTGGGCTTTATCTGATATCTGGTACCAAATATCATTCCTGTGAAGAGTATATTACGAATGTAAGGGACTTAAAGAGCAAATCGGATGAAACATATATATGGGAGCTAGAGCTATATCTGAACCGATTTTTACTAAAATTTGTGTACTTACTTGCTAGGCTGGTTTCGGTCGGATTTGCCAAAATTCATGCCATTTGGGCTGATATTGGCCATTTGATGCACAATTAACACGAAATCGAAATATATATGGGAGGCCTATCCAAATCGGAACAGATTTTAATAAAATTAAAATCAACCATTTTTGAGCTTTATCTGATATCTGGTACCAAATATCATTCCTGTGGAGTGCATATTACGAATGTGAGGGACTTAAAGACCAAATCGGATGACAGATATATATGGGAGCTATAGCTATATCTGAACCGATTTTTACAAACATTGGTGTACTTGCTTCTAAGCTGGTTTCGGTCGGATTTGCCAAAATTGATGCTATTACGGCCATTTGGTGGTCAATCACCCGAAATCGGATGAAGATATGTGAGCTATATCCAAATCTGAACCGATTTCGATAAAATTTAAAACAGCTATTCCTGTGCTCCATCTAATACCTGGTACCAAATATCACGATTGTGGAGTGAATATTACGAATGTAAGGAACTAAAACACTAAATCGGATGAAACATATATATGGTTGCTATATCTATATCTGAACCGATTTTCACTAAATTTGATATACTTGCTTCTAGGCTGAATTTGGTCCGATGTACTAAAATTCAGTCCATTTGGACTTATATCGGCCATTTGGTACACAATTAACCCGAAATCGGATAAAGATATATATGGGAGCTATATCCAAATCTGAACCGATTTCGATAAAATTACAAACAGCTATTTCTTATATCTGGTACCAAATATCATTCTTGTGAAGTGCATATTACGAATGTGAGAGGCTTAAACACCAAATCGGATAAAACATATATATGGGAGCTATAGCTGTTTCTGAACCGATTTTCTCCAAATTTGTTGTATTTGCTTTAAGGCTAATCTCGGTCACATATGCCAAAATTCGGGCCATTTGGGCTGATATTGGCCATTTGGTGGTCAATTAACCCGAAATCGGATGAAGATATATATGGGAGCTATATCCAAATCTGATCCGATTTCGATAAAATTTAAAACAGCTATTTCTGTGCTCCATCTAATACCTGATACCAAATATCACGGTTGTGGAGTGCATAGTAGGAATGTGAGGGACTTAAAGATTAAATCGGATGAAAGATATATATGGGAGCTATAGCTATATCTGAACCGATTTTCTCCAAATTTGATATACTTGCTTCTAGGCCGATCTCGGTTGGGTGCGCCAAAATTCGGGTAATTTGGACTGATAGTGGACATTTGGTGCACATTTAACCCGTAATCGGATGAAGATATATATGGGAGATATGGGAGATTTGATCCGATTCTCACCAATTTCAATAGGGTTCATCCTTGGGCCAAAAAAATATTGTTTGGAAAATTTCATCTCAATCGGATAATAAATGCGACCTGCATTTTGTTCACAAGAATACATGGACAGACGGACGGACGGACAGACGGACTGACATGCATAAATCGACTCAGAAAGTGATTATATGAAGGTTCTCAAAAGTAACTATGGGTCTATCTCGTTTCCTTCTCCATGTTACAAACAAATGCACAAAGACATAATACCCTTACCACTATGTGGTGTAGGGTATAATAAGATAGTCCAAAGTGAAATTATAAAAAGACAAAAATTCTTAATCTTCCAAAAAATTTACACATTCCCTCTACTGATCCCTAATTGCAATGTAAAAACCTTTTAACACAAAAGATAATGTCCACTTCTTCTCTCTACCAGTCGACCTCTCATTATCTCAATCATAATTGCAATCAATCGGAGTATTTGCCATATTCCAAAATTAGTCAAACAATTGTTGTCAAAAAGTGCGGTCGTGGATTAATAACTGGACAAAAGAATACATTGTTTTAATTGCATGCATGTGTTTGCAAAAAAAAGTGTTTAATAAAATTGCATCAATGCGAAGAAAGTCGATGTAAATCATTCTAATACATATTTAAAGACAAAAAGCAAACAAATTCAAGGTCAATATGCATTTCCCCAACCATAGTAAGTGGTACATACGTGTGTGTGTGTTACGCCAATAAAAGAGGAGTTCATGTGAGAATATGACGAACAAAGAAATGAACATCAACATGATTCTGTCTCATCTATTGGAGTAAGGGGAGCGTACAATTTGCTAGAGAATGTCTCTCTTCCCCTCCTTATCATCTTACAAACTCGTGTGCAAATAACAATATTGTAAATAAAAGTATTTAATATATTAAATAATATTAAATAATAATTTAAATAAAAAATAGTTAAATTTACATATTTTCTCCGATGATCCCCAATTGCAATGCAAAAACCCCTCAAAACCAAAGAGAGTGTCCACTTCGTCTCTCCAACACTTGAACTCTCATTTTCTCAATCATAATTGCAATCAATCGGTGCATTTGTCATTTGTCAAAATTAGTCTAACAATTGGTATCAAAATGTGCGGTCGCAAATTAATAACTGAACGAAAGAATCATTTGTCGCGATTAAATTCTTCATGTGCTTATTACAAATGTGATTTATAAAATTGCAATAACGCAAGAAGGTTCTTTTTAATACCTATTTTCCAAACAAAAGGAGACAACAAATAAATAAATTCAAGGTCAATATTTCTCCCTACCATGTTAATTGGCACCATACATACGTGTGTTTGTGTGCATGTTCCGTTCAAGCAGTTCATGTGAGAATATGATGGACAAAGAAATAAACAAGATGAAATTATGCTGTCTCATCTATGGGAGTAAGGGGGGCATACAAATTGTACAAGGATGGTTCTCTTCCGCTCTTAACACTCCCGAGAAAATTTAACAATATTTTGAATAAAATTATTTAATATAAAATAAACAATTAAATAGTTTATCCATCGAAAAATAGTTAAATTAACATATTTTCTCAGATGATCCCCAATTGCAAGCAAAAACCCCTCAATACCAAAGAGAGTGCCCTCTTGGTCTCTCCTACAACTGAACTCTCATTTCTCAGTCTTAGTTGCAATCAATCAATGCATTTGCCAAAATTAGTCTAACAATTGGTGTCAAAAAGTGCTGTCGCGGATTAATAGCTCAACAAAAGAATCATTTGTCGCGTTTAAATTGTCCTATTATTACAAGAAAGTGTTTAATAAAATTGCAATAATGCAAAGAAAGTGTATTTAAATTATTCTAATGCATATTAAAAGACAATAGAAGACATCAAATAAATGAATTCAAGGTTTATATTCCTCCCCACCACATTATGCTAGGAACACAATTGGAGCGAACGACGAATTTTTTCGCGGCGTATGTTCGTCGTCAAAAATAAAACACATATGTGTATATGGAAGTGCACACAATCACGGCACCGACGAAAATTTCGTCGGTGCCGCGAACTCAATTAGCTTTATTTCTATTTCATACGCCGGCGACCGGCGAACAAAACAGTACAAGGTGGCCATACTTGTACGAATTTTATGTGTTTTAGTAAATAAAGTTACTTTTTACTTTAAAATTTGTTATGGTCACTCTACTATCTGTTACTCGTATAAAAAAAACATAATTAATTTGTTTATTTATTTGTGTACTTGCGCCTGAGTGAAGATGGATATCAGTGAATTTATAATAGAGAAGATGGACATAAGTGAAATTATAATAGAGAACGTAAAGAATTATGTGTTCTTGTATAATTCATTGTAGTCAACAAAATGAGCAAAAAGTAAACAACTTCATCAGCTGTTTTATAATTTCGTCGGTATTGTGTTCCATACGACGAATTTTCGCGGCTCATTTTGTCGCCGCGTAGGGCGAAATTCGTCGTTCGCTCCAATTGTGTTCCTAGCATTAAGTGGAACATACATGTGTGTGTGCAGGTGCCGCAAAAAAAGGAAACAAGTGAGAATATGACGGTCAACGAAATAAATATGAAAAAATCATGCTGTCTCATCTATGGGAGTAAGGGGGCATACAAATTGTGAGAGCATAACTTTTATACACGTCCCCCTCATTTCTCCCTCCATAACATTTTAAGCTCCAGTTGTGCAATAGACATTAGTAATTTCTTTAAATGATTACCAAATTGAAACAATAAAAGAATTTGTATTAATAAGTTTTGTTTAAAACAGATAATATCAAACCCGAATTAATCATATTTTGATCTTTCAATGCAGTAAAAAGTGTAAAACATCTTCGTGTGAGCTCTTGCATTGACCTCTCAATTGTTGTCGTCTCTTTTTATCTCCAAAGGAAAGATTGGAATCAATCAGGCATTTGTCAAAATTAGTCTAGCGAATAATGTCAATATGTGAAGACGAAAAATGTGAAGACGGGCCGAATAAAAAGTTAATAATTGTTTTTCGTGGCCGAAACATAAAAGTATTTAAGAAAATGTGTAAAAATGCAAAGATTGCAGAAAGTGAACAAAATCCTTTTAACAGAAAAAGTGAATGAATAAAAAAGTAGAAAAACTCTGTCCACGGCTAACATCGCACGGTCAACATCGTATTGTGCCTTTGTATATGCGAATGTATGTGTGTCGCAGTGGAAACACAAAAACTTCAGAGAACGATAACAAAAGTGGCGCAAATTCGCAAATGAAGTTAGTGAGGATTTGCTTATTGAAGACATTTAAGGAAACAACAACAAAAGTAGATCAATTGCATTTTCGTGAGATCTCGTGAGTCGACCTCTCATCAACTGGTTTTGATTCTCATTATCCGAAATGACATAGCAATCAATCAGACCACTGTCGAAATTAGTCTAACAAAAAATGTTAATATGTGAAGACGTGTGAAATAAAAAATTTACAAAAGAATTATTTTATCCTGAAAATGACATAAAATTATTTAAGTAAATAAGTAACAATGTGTGCAAATGACAATAATTTGTCTAAAATGTAAAGTGAAAGAATAAAATCAAAGATAGAAGAATTTTATGAGCAGCTAACATCGTACCATGAACTTCGTTATTGTGCTCGTGTGTGTAGTGGGAATATCAAAGAATAAGTAGAAAACACCGGAAAACGAAAACAAAAAAGGCACCATTACTAACAAAAAATGACAAATTCCCCAAAAGGAGCGAGTGTGTTGTGTCAATAAATGTTTATTAGATATAATTATTGAATTTGGCATTGCAATCAATCAGAGGTTTGTCAAAATTAGAATAACAAAAAATTTCAATAAAAGGAGACGTGCAAAATTAAAATTTTACAAAATAATTATTTTGTCGTGGCTGAAACATAAAAATGTTCAAAGAAATATGTGCATGGAATAAAGAAATTAAACTAGGTTCGTTCAAAAATAAAAAAATGAATAGATAAGAAAATCAATCCTGGCTGCTTTTTATGTGCGAAAACGAGTGTGTGTTTTCGTATGAGAAGAAATACTAAACACACCGGAAAAAATGCAAATAGGCGCACTATTAACAAAAATGGCGCAAATTCGCGAATGAGGAGGGTGAGGATTTGCTTATTGGAGTTTTTTTTAAGAAAACAACAACAAAAACTGTAAAGAGTGTAACATCGTCGTGAGAACAACTTGTGCATTGACCTCTCAATTGGTTTTGCCTCTCATCTTAAATGGCATTGCAATCAATTAGACATTTGTCAAAATTAGTCAAACAAAAAATGCCGATATGCTTGGATGTGTGAAATAAAAAATTAACAAAAGAACTATTTTGTCGTGGCTAAAACGTAAAAATTATTTTAAAAAATATGTAATAATGTGTGTATGGAAAACTATTTCGATTTAAAATGTAAAGTAAAAGGATATGATTAAAAGAATTCTATAAACGGTTAACATCGTACCATGAACTTCGTATTGTTCTTCGTGTGTGTGTTTTATTCTATTGGAGTATGTGTGTTCATGTATCAAAGTGCAAATAAGAAACACCGGAAAATGACAAATTTGCGAAAGGTGTGAAAGAGAAGGTTGTGCAATGAAATGTCTATTAGAATCTCTTATTGGATTTGCTTAAGAAAACAATAACAATGTGGATCAGTTATGTTTTGGTGTCTTCAAGCAGTAAAGAGTATAACATCTTCGTGAGAACTCGTGCATTGATCTCTCAATTGGTTTTGTTTCTCATTATTTTAAATGGAATTGCAATGAATCAGACATTTGTCATAGTCAGTTTAATAAAATGGCAATATGAGTAAAGAGGCGTGCGAAATGAATACATAGCGAAATAATTATTTTTCGTGGCTATAAAATAAATTTATTTAAATAAATATATGCCGGGATAAGATGTTATAGTATCAACTACTAATTCCCCTCAACGATAGTGTCTCCCGTTATTCCCTTAATGAGAATCGTTCCACATTTTATTATTCCAAAGAATTGTTTACCAAAATATTAATATGCAAATCCAGCATTTTTATAAAATAAATTTCCAAAGAATAAATATTCGTTAATACTTTATTTGTAAGAATTGTTTATTAAAATATTGATATGCAATTCAACATTTTATTCCAGACAAATTTACAAAGAATTGTTTACTTAAATATTAATATTAGCTTAAAACTGTATTTTCTTTTCTGCTGCATTTCCGACAACGAAAATGCAGCAATAAACAGAATTTTAGTATATAAGCCAGTGAAAAATAAAGAAAGCAAGTTATAATTTCAAACCACACCAAACGTCTTTTTTTTTAGTCAAAGTTTTTTTCGCAAATAAAAGTGGCGCAGTCGGTAGGATACCGCAAAGTCCTATCCAACGTATAAAAATAATAAAACAGATTTTATTGTGCGTGATAGAACTAGGATTTTAATCCTTAGTGCGGTATTCGAAATATCCTTTATAAGATTAAAGGATACACAAATTTTATGAAGGAAAAAAGTAAAAAGGATATTAAGAAATATCCCTGTGACTAAAAAAAATATTAGTGGAACCAGAAAGGATATAAAGATCTATCCTTTTGGTGAACATCCTTGTGTCAGAAGGAAACCTAGTGAAAAAGTAAAAAGGATATTAAGAAATATCCCTGTGACTAAAAAAATATTAGTGGAACCAGAAAGGATATAAAGATCTATCCTTTTGGTGAACATCCTTGTGTCAGAAGGAAACCTAGTGAAAAAAAAAAGGATATTAAGAAATATCCCTGTGACTAAAAAATATTAGTGGAACCAGAAAGGATATAAAGATCTATCCTTTTGGTGAACATCCTGGTGTCAGAAGGAAACCTAGTGAAAAAAAAGGATATTCCTTCAGTGGATTATAAACTTCAAAGAAACAACAACAACAACAACAAAACAAAATACCAAAATAAATATGTTAAAGAAATTCGACAGCAACTATTGGAGCAATATTGTAAAGAAATAACATTACCAACAAGTTAAAGAACAGTTCATGCCGAGAACTGCACCGTGGAAGACCCTACTACTAAGAAGAAAATAAACCTGCAATCCTTAGCACCAACAACCAAATTACAAAGTAAGACTATCTCTAGAAATCTATAATTAAGAATAACTTGTATATTTTATAAGAAAATATTTAACATACCTTTGTGAAAAAATCGTGTAGGAAAATAATTCCCTACAAGCAATTGTTGAAAATTTTTTTTTTTTCCTCTCCTCCCTCTTTCCCATTTCAATGAGCGATAGTGACTCATTATCAGAGTACCCATCAGACTTTGAATACATACCAAGAAACTCTAATAACGGGTCGACAGCATTAGAACTTGACTCAGGGATTGAATCGAATGATGGATACCTGACTGACGAAAGAACAGAACATTACATTCGTGACATAAGAAGTAGCAGAAACAGACGCATTTTTAGAAAGAAACTCAGACAACATTTTAGACGTAGATAAACAAAAAAAAAAAAAAAAAAAACTAAACAGGACTATAACCCAAAATATAAAGGAAAATTAATAACTAAAATGGCAGAACAGGCCGAAAATCAGATTAATAGACTAATCATAGACCCGCTAAAATACTTAAACAACTTACCGGAGTTCTATGGGGATTCAAAAAACTTACAGACTTTTACTACCCTCGTTGACCGAATTTACCCACACTTACGCACATACGACGAATTGTCCCAATTACTTTTCTCCGACATTATAAAGTCCAAACTCAAAGGAAAAGCTAGGCAGGCAATTGAGATAAACTGCCACGCGATTTCATGGACTGACATAAAAAACATGTTGCAAAACAATTTTGGGGACAGACGTCTAGTGAAGAACTTTTCGACGAACTAAGGAGTGTGACTTTCAGGACGAACACACTAGACTTCTATAATGACGTAAAGGACAAATTGCACAGACTAAACAACAAACTGGTAGTTATACTAGGAGAAGGTGAAGCAACTAGGCAAAGTGCGATTAATAATAAACGCACCGCTTTAAACATTTTTAAAAGCAAAATTCCAGAGCCTATGAAATCCATCCTGCTCTGTAGGAACCCAGGAGACTTGGAACAGGCCATGGACATATTATTTCAAGCCGGCTACGCATACACCGGAAACAATGAAAATAGAGCACAGACCAATGCACAATCTAGTAAACGAAGAAATTACCAACAACCATTCGTAAACCAAGGAAGAAATTACCAACAACCATTCCCAAACCAAGGAAGAAATTACCAACAACCATTCCCAAACCAAGGAAGAAATTACCAACAACCATTCCCAAACCAAGGAAGAAATCACCAACCACCATTCGCAAATCAAGGAAGAAATCACCAACCACAATTCACAAACCAAGGAAGAAATTACCAACAACCATTCCCAAACCACGAAGGAAATTTCCAAAACCCTTTCCATGCAAACAGACAAAACACTAGAAATCAGCCTGAACCCATGGAAATAGGCACAGCCGAAAATTTTCAGGACAGAGCCTCGACAGGCAATTACCATATATAATGGTAAAAACCAAGTTAGGTCATTTGAGACTGATAGTGGATACTGGAGCCACTAATTCAATTATTAATCCAGGAATTTGTCATCCGAAATGGATACACCAAATAAAACCTCTTGTTATTAAAACTCTCCAACACCAAGTTACCATAACAGAAAAGGCAGTAATTCCAGCATTTCAAGAATTTAATATAACTAATAATGCGTTAGAGTTTTATGTTTTAAAATTTCACAATCACTATGATGGATTACTAGGCAACGATATACTTAAAACATACAATACTTGCATAAATTATAAAAACAATTCCATACAAATAAACGGACAGGACATGCCAATACTTTTTGACAATAAAAACAGCGAAAATAGAGAAGAAACAAATGACAAACCAATATTTTTTGAAGAACAATATAACAAAAATTTAAGTAAAATCATGCCCACGCAGAAGGTAGGCGATGATACCAGGGATATGAAGCAATATCATAGCTTGGAACAACAAATTAGGACACAACACCTTAATTCTGAAGAGAAAAGATGTCTCTTACAGCTAATAAAAAAATACTCTTCAATCTTCTTCCAAGAAAATACTCGATTGAGTTTTACCAACGTTATAAAGCATAAAATTCGGACAACAAACAATGTTCCAATAATTAGTAAATCCTATAGATATCCTTACATACATAAAAGAGAAGTCGAAGGACAGATACAAGAAATGTTGCAAAATAATATAATAAGGCATAGCAATTCGCCTTATTCTGCCCCTATTTGGATTGTGCCAAAAAAAGCCGATGCAAGTGGGAAGAACAAATGGAGACTTGTCATTGATTACCGTAAATTAAATGAAGTTACAATCGATGATAAGTACCCCATACCTAACATTGACGAAATACTCGACAAACTGGGAAGATGCCAGTATTTTACAACACTTGACCTCGCAAAAGGATTTCATCAGATTGAAATCGAAGAGGAGGACATCCACAAAACTGCCTTCAGTGTAGAAGGAGGCCATTACGAGTTTTTACGAATGCCGTTTGGGCTAAAGACAGCCCCAGCGACATTCCAAAGGTTGATGAACTACGTCCTTAGAGACTATATCAACAAAATCTGTCTGGTTTATCTAGACGATGTGATAATATTTTCCACCTCACTGCAGGAACACATAAATTCATTAAAACTTGTTTTTAACCGTTTGCAAGAAGCCAACCTCAAGGTCCAATTGGACAAGTCGGAATTTTTAAAAAAGGAAACTGAATTCCTTGGCCATGTCGTGACATTAGAAGGTATAAAACCTAACCCAAAAAAAATCGAGTGCATAGTTAACTTCCCCATCCCCAAATCACCCAAACAAATTAAACAATTCCTAGGTTTGACTGGTTATTATCGAAAATTTATAAAAGATTATTCGCTAATAGCTAAACCCATGACAAAATGTCTTAAAAAGGATGCCAAAATAAACATATCCAATCCAGAATATCAGGAAAGCTTTAATACGCTAAGAAACTTACTAGTACACGACCCAATCCTCGCTTACCCCGACTTTACTAAGAAATTCACCCTAACAACAGACGCTAGTAACTTTGCCCTTGGAGCGATACTATCTCAAGAAAACCACCCGATTTGCTACGCTAGTCGTACCCTAAATGATCACGAGATCAATTACAGTACGATAGAAAAAGAACTTCTAGCAATTATTTGGGCCACAAAATACTTTCGCCCATACCTTTTCGGACGCAAGTTCATAATCGAGACAGATCATAAACCGCTAACATGGCTCTTTTCGATTAAAGAACCCAACTCAAAACTAGTCAGATGGAGGCTCAAGTTGTCAGAATTCGATTATGAGATTAAATACAAAAAGGGAACAAAAAACAGTAATGCAGATGCATTATCAAGGATCGAAAATAAAATTGTTGAGATCAATTCATTAGAAAACATCCAACCCATTCTTAAAGAAAGCGATTCACCTATAAATTTATTTAAAAACCAACTCATCGTAAAAAAAATTCATTCCGGATCAGCAAGGATAAAAACCGAAAACATCTTTCAGAATATTAGAAAAACTGTAACAATAAAAGAACTAGATAAAGAGTATGCAATTATGATTTTAAAAACCCACTGTCACCCAACACAAATAAATGCAGTTCTGATAGACAATGAATTTTACGACACTTTCAGAGACACTTGTAGGGAATTCTTTTCAAATAATAACGGATTCAAATTAATCAGGACTTTTAAGAAACTAGACGATATAGAAGACGAACTCCAACTAACAAACATAATTGAGGAAGAACATCTAAGCAAAAATCACAGAGGAATTCAGGTAGTGTTCGAGGAACTAAAAACAAAAATTTATAACCCCAAACTTAAATTAAGGATAACCCAGTTCATTAACAATTGCGAAATATGCACATTGGAAAAGTATGACAGAAGACCACCTAGACTACCTTACAAACTAACGGAAACACCCACAAAACCCAGAGAAATATTACACTTAGACGTTTTCTATACACTAGAGAAACAACTTTACTTAACTATAATTGACAAATTTTCAAAACACGCCACAGCATACAAAATTAATGGAAGATCATGGATAGAGTTTAAATCAAAATTAATGCAATATACCAGCACATTTGGAAGAATAGAAAAAATTGTTGTTGACAATGAGTTAGGATTTAAAGCCATTCCGATTCAAGAATATTTAAGGAAAGAGAACATTAATATACACTACACATCAAACAGTAACCATACATCCAACGCAGATATCGAACGACTTCACAATACATTGAACGAACACTTAAGATTACTACGACATGACGAACAATCCAAAGACGAAACGACAGAGGAAAAAATATCACGTATCATTGGATTTTATAATAATACTATTCATAGCACCACACAAATCAAACCTATAGACTTTATAAATGGCAAAGTACATGAGGATAAATATCCCGAAATACATGATCTAATATTAAAGAAGAAAAATAACTATATTAATAAACTTAACAAAAATAGAACCGATATAGTGATAGAGGAAGGTACAAACTATATAAGAGAAATTCGAGGGGGTAAAAATCATAGGAGGTACAGAAAGATAGAATCTAAGAAAGTCGATGAAGATCATATTGAAAACACAAAAACAGGGCATAAATATTACAAAGCACATATAAGACCTCAAAAGAAATATCAAGACAAGAATAACCCAAAAATTAAAGCAAAATCTAGATAATTACCATCCCCTTTCAGATGATTAACTGGATCATAATAATGGTTGCATTTACTACAGCAACCAAGGCCCAAACCCTCGACATACAAGACCTATCAAACAATAACGGTTACATTCCAATCAAGACAGGAGAAACCAAAACCATTGAACACTATACCAAGATATTACATATAATAAACACCACAGAATACGAACGAACATTAGAAATGATCAAAACTAATATTGACATTTTAAAAACATCAAATACCGAATCAAAAAGGTTACTAGATACAGTAAACAAAAATTTTATGCTATTAAAGGCAAAAATAGAAAACCTCAACCCACATTTTCGAAAGAAACGGGCTCTCTTAAATATCCTAGGTAAAGGGTTAAAAATTATTGCTGGCACAATGGACAGCAACGACGAAAAACAAATTAATGAGACCTTTCAGCTGCTGCGAGCGAACGATAACAATTTAACAGACAAAATTAATAACTTAACATATATAAGCAATATAATGAACTCTCAAATCCAGAATATAACCAATCACATAAATTACCAGCAGAACATCATTGGAAACTACTTAACGAAACTCAAAAATATTATAGGGAATAAAATCTCAACCATGGAAGAAGAAATAACCTTTATAGAACACATATACCAGATCAACAACGATATCTCACTTTTACAGCAACATGTGGATGACATCGGACAAATTATCTTTTCCAGCAAACTAGGAATAATTCCTACAGATATTCTTACTCAAACCGAACTTAACCTAATTACAGACTTTGACAGTTACACCAACATTAAAGTAACCATAGCATTCCACGATAACAACGTTATCACAATTCTTTCCATTCCACATTTTTCAAAAGATCCTCTATCCATGGTAACATTCGTACCAATCCCTGATAAGAATAACAGATCCATACAGCTTAATTATTCTGACGTACTCATAGATCTAGAAAGTAACGTTTACAGTACTTACATTAAAGATAACCTAAAAAGAAACCTAATTAAAATCGAAGACAATTGCTTAAATAACATACTAAAATTCGAAGAAGCTAATTGTAAAATGCAACCATCAAATAAACAAGAAGTAACCGAAATCATTCCGGGAATACTAATTCTTAAAAACTTTAACAATAAAATAACTCATAACTGTAACAAAGCCAAACTGAGAATTACCGGCAACTTTTTGATCAAATTCGAAAATTGTGAAATAAACACATTAAATAAAACTTTTACGAATATTAAAATAAAAATACACGATAAATTTATCCTACCAAACCTAATAACAAAAATTAAAGAAAATAGTAACACAACTCTAGCCGATATAAAAATTGAATCATTATATTTAAAACAAATAGAATATGAAGAAACACTGAAACAAGCATTGTATAAAGATAAGAACACAAAAATTATAAGTTTTGGCATTGTTGTCTCTATTATTGTATCAATTTGTATCTTAGTTATTTTTATATACATCATTAAGAATAAGAACACATACGTAACAAGTGTACAATTAAAAGATGAAAATATTATAAACAATGGAATAAAAATAATATAGTTTCGTCGGAGCCTCAAACTAGCGGTGGGGGTGTTATAGTATCAACTACTAATTCCCCTCAACGATAGTGTCTCCCGTTATTCCCTTAATGAGAATCGTTCCACATTTTATTATTCCAAAGAATTGTTTACCAAAATATTAATATGCAAATCCAGCATTTTTATAAAATAAATTTCCAAAGAATAAATATTCGTTAATACTTTATTTGTAAGAATTGTTTATTAAAATATTGATATGCAATTCAACATTTTATTCCAGACAAATTTACAAAGAATTGTTTACTTAAATATTAATATTAGCTTAAAACTGTATTTTCTTTTCTGCTGCATTTCCGACAACGAAAATGCAGCAATAAACAGAATTTTAGTATATAAGCCAGTGAAAAATAAAGAAAGCAAGTTATAATTTCAAACCACACCAAACGTCTTTTTTTTTAGTCAAAGTTTTTTTCGCAAATAAAAGTATAAGACTTGAAATTATGTTTTTCAAATTAACGTTAAAAAGAAATGTGAAAGAATAGAATATTGAAGAGTTTCATGAACAGTAGACATTTCCAACATCGTATTGTGCTCGTGTGTGTGTGTGTTTTTCCGTTGCGAATATGTGTGTACGATAATGCGCTATTTGTTAAAGAGGAAATAAAGACGCCGGAAAACCATTCAAATAAGAAAATATTTGTTAAGAAAAATAAAAATCTCCCGAAAAAAAGTGAATATGAAGGATTGGCATAATGGTTTACAAATTCTAATTCTGAATGAGTTAAAAAAAAATAGTAACCAAAGAAAAAAAAAATAAATTTGAAAAAAATATTGAAAGCACAACAAAAATGATTTCAAAATAACTAATTTAGCCAAATGTTCATAATATCAGGCTCAGTAATAGTGTAAACGCGTCGCGAATAAATTTAAATCGGTCGGTCGGGTTAAATAAAAGTGCAAACGTGGCGGTAATATGATAAAATCGGTCGGTATGTAGCGAATATTCTTCTAATGTGAGAAAATCAAATGAAATGATCAAGAAAAAATGGTTTCCAAATTTAAATTCTCTGACAAAAATAAACAAATTTTGAAAGCACAAGAAACATAACATCGCAAAATTTGTCATTTATAAATGGAAAATGGTCGGTGTGTAATTTTTGAAGGAATTTTAAGTGTGAGAAAACGACGTAAAATTAACTTATGACATTTCTGAATGGATTTGGATTTTGAGATGTTTAATGACAAGCAAGCTGAAGAACTAATTTTCCTGTTTCTGTGTGCGGATGGCGATGTTAAGGTGAGTACAATTTAACCTTGATAACAATTTTTTCCGGAGGGTTCTAATGTCCGATTTTTTGTTGAGAATCTACGGGTTTTTCCGAGAATTCTGTACATACTCTTAAAATAACTTTTGTTTTGTCTGACTAGTTTAAAACTACAAAAAATCTTAAGGAAATAAAAAAATAAATATTAAATTAAAGAAACATCCAATTTTTTCCTATCGAAAATATTCTGATTTTTTCTAATTCCGTATCAAACATCCGCAAACTTTCCGATATTATGAAAAAAGTATTCCAATATTTTTCTGCCCATTCTCGTATATTTTTCGAATATTTTTTTTTGAAAATTTCCTTTCAAATTCCGCAATTTATGTTTTGTAAGTTCTAAACGAAATCGTCGCGAAGCTTAAAAAAAGCAGCACCTATAAAAATGTGAGGAGTATAAAATTCAATGCACTCATATCATATTGCAGAATAGAACAGAAAAATATTTCCAAAATACATGAGAAATATGATTTGCCAAATAAATTCCTTAATAAAATTTTTTTGGTGTTTGAGAAAAAATAGCTGCGTCCTATTTTCTTTTTTAGAAAAATATTTAAAAAAAAAAAACGATAGAAAACATTTTTGTTGGTTTTTAATTAATTTTTTTCTAAAAAAGTTCTGATGTCCTGGACTTGCATTCTTGTTCTGTGAAAATGAAGTGAAATGATTTGAAAAATGTTCAGATATTCGTAATTCAAAGTTGTTAATAAATATATTTTTTTTTTTTCACAGAAAAATTGTTAGTTTTAAAATCTACGGCAAATGTTTTGTCCTACGCAGGGTTAATGGGTTTCTTCAAACCGAAAAAAGAATTATTTCGATAATATTTTTCTGAAAAAAATGCTAAATATCCGTCTGTAACACCTCGAAATTTCAGCGCGAGACCCGATATAGCATACAAAATCTTGATCTGCAAACATTGCTATTCATTTATAGTCTACAACTCTGAAATGTGACACACAGCCTTTCATTATTCCAACTGAATGATCTACAATTCAGTATCTGTAGAGGTTTTAATATATAACGTAGGTTTCAAATTTTAAGGATTTTAAGAAAACTTATTTTTGATTTCCGGTTTTACTTATTTTTAATCGATTTGTCTGGAATGTTATATTAAAACAAATAAATAAGCAGCAAAGTTGGGCCGGGCCGAACTTTTATAGCCTCCATAAAAAATGCCGTTGTACCGTTATATAGGGGCTATACGAAAACGTAGACCGACATGACCCATTTACGAACTTAACCTTTCTACTAACAAAATACACGTGTGTGCAAAATTTTAGCCTTCTATCTCAATTCGTTCGAGAGATAGCGTGATTACTGAAGACAGACAGACACATAGGCAAACGGACATCGCGACATCGTCTTAAAATTGTACGCTGATCCAGAATATATATAATTTGTAGGGTCTATCATGAATATTTTGATGTTTTACAATGGGAATGACAAAGCTAATATACCCTCCATAGAATGGTGGACGGTATAAAAAACATTCTGCTAAAAATATCAATAAAGGTTCTTCACAAGGCATATCTACTAGGGAGTGTTGTCGTGTCAGCTGTCTCTAAATATTATATGTCAAAGTAACAACCATTTTCTTAAAAACAAAAAATATAGCAAAATCAACCTCTAAAAATGTGGGTCAAAAATGATGATGTAATTCTTAAGAAATATTTTTGGTGATATTATCTGAAGAAAATGGTGACGAAAAAAATTCTACTTTTTGAAAATGTCTAACATATTTAGTTTAGTTTCACTACCTATTCGATATATCTTGATTCTTCAGAATATTGCATTCTGAGTGGGTAGAAAATTGTTTTCACTCGTTTCGCAATGAACATCAAACACTAACTCCTTCCCCAACGCCATTTATCCTTCATTTTCGACACTCTTCATTAATTAACATCAATCAGTCTAACTACATCTTGTTAAAATTAATTTCAATGTCGTTTACCACGAAAGCGCTGCTCAACGAATTGCACGATGAAGAACAAGCTAGTGTGTGTGTGTGTGTGTATGTATTTGTTATCCTAACGTTGTGGTGTTTATTTGCAAACTAATTAAAAGTAAAAGTGCTAAATGATGACATTAAACATTAATGGTATTAGATCAAAATGATAGTAAATAGAATTTTAAAATAAACTGACTAAAAATGCAACAATTTCAAAGGGAATTAAGTTTGACAGAAATACATTTGATGTAATATTATTTAAATAAGTATCAAAGCTGTGGGTTTGGGATTTAAAAAAAAATATTTTTTGAGGATCAAAATAAAATTGAAGGTAAAAAATTCGTTTTTATATTTGTATCTCTAAAATCTTTAAATTGCATATTGGTAGTGAAAAATTTAAATTCACCTATAAATCTGTCAGTCTTTCAAAACTATTCAGAGCAAATCAACAATTGCAGATTTGAGAATCATAGTTTTTTGAATACTTTTCTAATACTATTACATGTATAATCGAATTTAAGTTTTTCAATACCATTGCGGTAATTTTTTAAACTTTTTTTATGATTTTTGTACCCTACAACACTATGTGTTGGGGGTATTATAAGTTTGATTGGGCCAGAATTTATGTAACACCTCGAAATATTGGTTTCCCATATAGGAAAGTATATATGGATCTTCCTAGCTCGCCGAGCTGAGCCGATGTAGCTATGTATGCCCGTCCGTCCGTCTGTCCATGTTAATTTGTAATCACTCTACAGGTCGCAATTATGGCCCGATCTTCACGAAATTTAGAATGGAGGTGGGGTTAAGGTCAGAATAGAACCATATTTGATGATCGCATAATATTTAGGGGTTGAAATGGACCAAATACTAAAAAAATGTCGGATTTTGCAGTAGCTATACAGGTCGCAATTATAGACCAATCGACGCGGAATTTCGCATGTAGGACGGGGAAGAAGCCTACCAATTTTGATGGTCATCGGATAATATTTAGCGGGTAAAATAGACCATATCTTTTTTGTTGAAAAAATTCAACTTTTTTCATTAAACCGCGAATATTTTAAATCCCGGTGAAATCACAAAGCCATGACAAGGTTACTTCTGATCTTTACATTGATGTTAACATCCAACAAATCGGATATATAGCAAAATATGTGCGATATATATGTCTATCAAAGAAGATATGCTTGAAAGATCTCTTATATGTCGAGAACGGCTGAACTGATTTCGACAGTTCTCATTAATTCAGAATGGCCTATTGGCAGAAAAGAAAAAACGTCTAAAAAATCGCATAAAAATGTCTCTCTAAAGATGAAAATATTAATTTTGTAAAATTTTCTCATATTTTTTTCAATTTTGTCATATTTTTGGCATATTTTCATTTTGAATTAAACATTTGGTAATATTTCTACAGCTAACAAAACTAAGTAGTTAGGATATCAGGATATCATATACAGATCGCTTTCGTGGCCCGATCCTTACGAAATCTTGCATGGGGATAAGATGAGGGTCAGAATAGAAGCCTACTCTTTTTGGAGATGATCGCCATATATTAAGGGGTTGAAATGGACCAAAAAACTGCAAAATTGTCAGCAGGTCGTAATTATCGCCCGACCCTCACGCACATTTGAATGGGGGTTACCGGACATTACAAAAGCCAAGCAATTTTGGATGGCCATCCCAAAAATATTCAATGTGTAAAGGAGTTTGCCAACTTTTGTAGACAAAATACGAAAATGTCCATTCCAGTGACTTTTTGGAGAATTCACAAATATAGGAAAGACGCACTCAAATGTCTGTATCTCATATAGATGCGTTTCAGTCAAAAACCAATAATAAATGTTAATCTTTTGCTACTTCTAAGATATTATAGGTCTTTGGAAAATATTGGTTTCAGATCTAGGAAGACCATTTACCAATAAATTGGAAATGAGCAAATTAGTTTAAGTTCCTATTAGAGAACGAAACCTAATGGTTTTCTTTTATTATTTGTCACAATGTCTTGTGGAATTCTTTCGAGTATCCCCCCTATATAAACTGTATCATTTATTACAGTGTTGTAGGGTATTCAACGGTCGGCCCCGCTCGACTGTAGCCTTTGCTTACTTGTTTTTATTTAATTTTATGATATTTTTAACGACTTTAAGAGGTAGAACCGTGGTTATTTAAGAATATTTATTCAATATATTTATATTTTTAAACTCGGACTTTTACCGCTCCGTACCATGTGTCTATGCTCCAAACTACCTGGGTGCGGGTAGTCAGCTTTGTATATCAATAAAATTAATTTATTCGGTCAAAACGAGTCTCATCGAAATAAGGGTTTTAAACCCTAAGTCTCGTTGGACAATCAGGACAATTGGAGTCGATAACTTTCGAAGAAGTATTTGATTTGGTCCAAACTTTGTAATGTTATTATCAAACTTATATCGAGTTCGAAGATTGGCAACATTGATACACTCCTTCTAGGTCCTCCCTCACAAAAGGTCGAAATTTTCAAAAAAAAAAAAAAAAAAATATATATATTTTACTACACAGAAAGAGAAAGGATAATCCGATTTTGCACCAACTTTGCAAATACTAATATTTGCATCAGTTCTAGTTCTAGTGTGAAAATGGACAATGTCGGTCCACACTTTCTCTAGCCACACACACAAAGGGTCACAATTTTGAATAATTATAACTCTCATAAAATGTGAAATTGGTGTCCGATTGTCTTCAAATTACACATACCACAATATTTTTATTAATCCAAGGTCAACCCAATAAGTAAGTGGAATGTTCAAGTTGTGTGGCCAAAAGGCTTTAATACACCCATAGAATATTCGGCATTTATTCTGATGCCACGGTCGATTAATACGAGCGGAGAGCGACCATCGGCTGTTATGGCGGCCCACACCATCACCGTGGCCGGCGCTTGAGTTCTGGTGGCCAACTGAAGGTGCATATTTTCAGCTGACCTCTTTGGTAAGTAAACACGATAATTTTTTCTGTTTACCAACAGCTGGACAACAAATGTTTTCTTATCCGAGAAAACCAAATTCGGCAGTTCACCATTTTCGGCCAAGCGAAGCAACTCTTTAGCTCTTTTGAGTCTATTTTCTTTCAGTTGCGGTGTAAGTTCTTGCACTTTTTGGAATATCAGTGGCTTTACCCCGAGCCCATTTTTCAATATTTGCCGAATAGAATATTGTAATTTGTTCAGCTTACGAGCCATTTTTTGGTCACTGCGATGCGTCGCGGGTTTCGATCAAGTCGCTTCTTTACTTTTCGAACCATTTCTGCTGATGTTGCTGTTTTCTTCCCTCCACATCCTTGACGTCAGGCTACGCTAAAAAATCACACAAAACCATCACACAGGCTAAAAATTCACATTTAAATGCTGGAATGCTCTAACGATAGCCACTTATGGGTTTCCAGCTAAATATAAAGAAATCAAACTATCACGCTTGAATTCCATCACGAATAACATTTTTTCTGGAAAAATAAGGTTCATAGTTGGTATGATCTACTTCACATAAATCCCCTAATAAATATTTTTTGTTACAGGAGCTCTACTAAATACGCATAGTGGTGTAGGGTATCATATAGTGGGACCGGCCCGACTTTTGACCTTTCCTTACTGATTCAAATAAGGTTTTTAAATACAATTATTATTTTTTTAAACATATTCGTGATATTATTCCTTATTATAAAAACTAAACTTCGCAACACAAGATTTTGGTTAATAAAATAATAATCTCAAAAAAGTAAAAATATTACAGTGAAGTACTAAAATCACAGAATCGTAAATTTCAAATTATTACAACTGAGTATTGATATTTTTTGTATTATCTTTATCTTCTCTTGTATTAAAAGATTTATGAATTCTCTCTTGAATTCATAAACTCTCAAGATTATAGCTCTTGTTCTCTTATTTTTTGTCGAGTATTTTTACATTTTTAAAGTCAGGAAAGTTTTCCCACTGATTGATGTGCTGGGATAAAGCTGTATTTTCTTTTTCAATTTCCGTCCAATTTAATATTTTTATTGACTACTAAATTTCCAAAATTATGGGAACGAAAATACCTAAACATCATTAACCAATAATTGCACATAACTTACCTTCTACATCTTAGAACTACGACCATAACAATAGCACCTATTAGAGCTGATAGAATTGAGACTACAATCAATGTAAATGCCCAGCCAATTTCTCCAGATGCATCTGTAAATAAATGATAAAAAAACAGAAAATCATAAAATTAGCATTTAATATATGGACATAAATCGCTGCTTTGTAATCTTTATTTCAACAATGAATTTATTTAATAGAATTGTTATGTTAATACGATTTAAATTTTTAATATGTGCCACAAGAAAAACCAAAACAACAACCAAATAACTTATGCATTTCAATGGTTACTCTATTGTTTTCACGTCACAGAACTGAGAAATCGAACTAACAAATAAACGAAAATAATAAAAAAACTGTTGCACCGTATTGTCGAACACATAGCCAAATGGATATCCAAATCCAATTGAATGGCATAAAAATTGAAAGTTATGGCGGTTATAAATGCTTACATTTTTGAATTAAAAAAAAAACTTGGAACAAAAGATGGAATAAGGAATTGGTTGTAAATGCAGCAACATTTATTACAGTTTTGTGGTTTGAAATTTGAGCTTTTCAATATAATATTTAAAACGAGGTGTTGATTTTTACTTAGATATTGAAATATTAACAAAATTGTATTTTATTTTGAAATTTATGGAATAAAGCTTTAAACATATAAGCATTTTAAGGGCGATAAAATAATACCATAAAATAAATATTATGGGTCATATAAGGTCCCTCTGAAATAATGGTGGCACTCGTATAAAATTTATATTTGACATATTTGCATTTAAAGTTACATTCCCACCCGTGTGATACCCTCCATTACTATGCGTATTTAGTAGAGCTCCCGTAACAAACAAGTTTATATTGGGAATTTATGTGCAGTAGGTCATCACAATTTAGAAACCATATCCAACTCGTAATCGATTTTCAACAAATTTGACGGAGGAGTACCAGATAACATTGCTGTATAGAGCATGATATGACTTCGATAAGAATTATATTAAAGAAATATTTATTGGAGCAAAGATATACCGGGCCGAGTTGCACCAAATGGAAAAATTCGGTAGAATATGAAAATATCTATTCAATTTGGGCTGATATTGCATTCATGGTGGACAATAACCGTAAAATCAGGTATCGGATCGGAAAATCGAAGGTATATACAAATCTGAACCGATCTCGATAAAATTTGGCAGAGGTATTTTGGAGCACTATCCGATATCAAATATTATTGTTGTGGAGGGCATACTACGCATGTGAGGGACTTAAAACCCCAAATCGGATGCTTTAGCTAAATCTGAACCGATTTTCATCAAATTTGATGTACTTGCTTCTATGCCGAATAAGGTCGTATATGTCAAATTCCACTCAATTTGGGCTACTATATAGGAGCTATAGCTAAATCTGAACCAATTCTTCCTTTTAGACTTAATTTGTTACAAGACAAATTGAAAGAAGATAAATATATGGGGCCTATATCTAAACTTTGATCGATTATCACCAATTATAATAGGGTTCGTCGTTAGGGTTCGTTGGGTATAATAATATTTATATTATTTAATAGTTCTGCCGTGCCCAACTTTAAATTTTCAAAAAAGAAAAAAGAAATAAATTCGATATCGTTTCCGAACTTCAAATACGAAATTTGGCGAATAATGTCGATAAAATCATCAAAATACCAAATAAAGGTTGTAGTCTCAAGTACGAACTTCAAATACGAATAATGTCAATAAAATCATCAAAGGTATCGTTATATGGTGGCTATAGGAAGACGTATACCTCCGTAGACAATTTTCTGTCATAGGCTGTATCACCCATTACAAACTTTGAATACGAAAATTGAAATGGTTGAATGGTTGTAGCACCCATTACGAACTTCAAATACGAAATTTTGGTGCTATAGTAAAACATAGACCTATATAGACAATTCTATTCCAGGCGGCAAAGTACTCAGAGGAAACCCCCTGTGTGGATTTTCAGACTATTCCAATGAAAAATTTGGCTAAAATCAAAAAAATACCGAATATCGGAAGGTGCCGTTATCTGGAGGATATACGAAATTAGGGACATATATAGACAATTCCCTTTCAGGTGGTAAAGTGCTCACAAAGAACTCCTTGTGTAGAATTTTAGTCAATTCCATTGAAAACTGTTTATTTTTATTTTATAGGCTGTAAATCTTCAAATACGAAATTTGAAAGAATTCCGGGGAATAATGTCGCTAAAATTATAAAAATACCGAATATCGGGAGGTACCATTGTATGGGGACAATAGGAAAACGTGGACCGACATTGTCAATTTACGGACCTGCATACTTGTAAAAAACGTGTGCAAAATTTTAGCCTTCTATCTCAATTCGTTCGAAAGATAGTGTGATTACAACATATTGACAGGCGAACATTACTAAATCGACTTAGAATTTTAGCCCAATCCATTTTTTTTTTCGTGGAGATACAAACGAAATGACAAAGTTAATATACCCTCCATAGAATGGGAGAGGGTATAATAAATAGCTTGAGTTGGAACAATGATAGGAAGTATCTTTTCTATCTTCTTGAAGAGCTTAAACTATTTTTTGACGAAGAAACCCGCTCTTAATTTCCAGCGATGAGATCATCGATTCCTTGAATATTTGTGGTGCAAATACCAAGTACATCCGACTTAACCCCAAACAATGCAGAAAACTAGATTTCTTTCCCCATTTGATGAATACTTCCTTGTTCACACAATGATGGGGCAAACTTTCATTCATTCAAAAATTCATTGAAAAATACACGTTTTCTTCCCACACCTTAAAAAATGTTGGTTCCTCCTTCCCTCTCGTCCCACAACCAGAAACAAGCAAAAACACAAAACTTTGTTTTCAGATATCTCAAAATATAGTTACGCATAATATTTTTCTCCCCTAGTAGTTTCTTTGTATCTCATACACACACACAACCCGAAAGAACCCACCAGTCATCATTCATGCCCATTTCAATGATGATTTGGCACAAAACAAACCCCCCCAAAAAAAAACACACAACTGAATATTTATGTTATTTGCTGTTAATTATACACTAATATTCGTATAATGAGTTTCGACTTTTGTTAGTTGCAAATGAACTCAAAATTTAATTCAAGCAATTAGTTCTGAACAATACAACAGCCATAAACCAAACAATGCCGAACGAACTAAAAACACGCGGCTTAAATTATTTCATTTTGTTGTAATTTGAATAAAAACCTCATAATTATACGAGCCAAAGCATCGGCGCATAAAGGTATGAAGTGTAATTTTGTGCTGATCCCATGGCCGAAAAGCACCAAAATCGCTGGGATAATGAAGGCTTACCGCTGATGTTCCCGTTGCTACTGCTACATTTACATTTACTTATTTAAATAAAAATAATGTAGAAAATTTCATCATGACAATACAGAAAATATCTACATCGTGCGAAAGATGTAATTTAAATTGAGCAATGGTCGGTAGGTTGGATGGCTGGATAAATGTTTGATTCGAGCACCTGTTGCAATGTGCGTATTTACCGAGTGATGAGTATATAACTGTTTGTGTTTAAAAGAAACTGAAAACAAAGAGAATAGGAAGCGGAACTGTCCATCGGCATCCACAAAAGAACCTGCTATCTTGAAGACTGAGAAATCACAAGCCGTATTATTGGGTGCACCCCTTATTACTGTTCATTTTGAGATTATATGACCATATTTATACCCTACACCACATAGAGGTAATGGTATTATGTGTTTGTGCATTTATTTGTAACATGGAGAAAGACGCAAGATAGACCCATAGCTAATTTTGAGGATCTTTATAGAATCACTTTCCGAGTTGATATATGCATGTAGGTTTGTCCGTCCATCTGTCCATGTATTCTTGTGAACAAAATGGCGGTCGCATTTATTATCCGATTGAAATGAAATTTTCCAAATAAAATTTGTTTGGCCTAAGGACGAACCTTACTGAAATTTGTGAGAATCGTTTCAAATTTAGAAATAGCTTCCATATATATCTTCAAACGATTTCGGGTTAATTGTGCACTAAATGGCCAATATCAGTTTAAATTACCTGAATTTTGGCACATCCGACAATATTTAGACTAGAAGCAAGTACATCAAATTTGGTGAAATTCGGTTCAGATATAGCTATAGCTCCCATATATATGTTTCACCCGACTTGGTGTTTAAATCCCTTACATTCGTAGCATGCACTCGACAACAATGATATTTGGTACCAGATATCAGATGCAGCCCAGTAATACCACTGCTAAATTTTATCAAGATCGGTTCAGATTTTGATATAGCTCCCATACATATCTTCAACCGATTTTGGGTTAATTGCGCACCAAATTGCCAATATGAGTCCCAATGACCTGAATTTTGGCACATCCGACCGAATTCAGTCTAGAAGCAATACCTCGAACTTGGGGAAAATCGGTTCAGATATAGCTATAGCTTCCATATACAGGGTGAGATAAAAAAACTGCAACAAAGTCAATGCAATAATTTTTACATTTTGTTTTTAAATTTTATTGAATGAAAGCAAAAAATGTCGGAAATAGCATCAAATTTTAAAATAATTTTAGATTTGTTCGAATTGGTCACCTTTGACACGAATTATGGCCTTAAAACGGGCAATGAAAACGTCACACGGTGCCGGAATGTTGCACTGCTGTATTTTGGCCCATTCCCGGCGAAGCGCTTGCTTGAGGTGATCGACACTATGGTATTTTTTAGTGCCAACCTTGCTTTCCAAAACACTCCAGACACAATAGTCCAACGGATTGGTATCCGGAGATTTTGGTGGCCATTGAGCGCTGGAAATGAAGCGAGGAACCTCATTTTGTAAACATTCTTGGGTGGCGCGTGTTGAGCGCGATGGTGATGAGTCCTGTTGGAATGTCCAAGGTCTGTGGCCAAAATGTTTGCGTGCCCAAGGCTTTAATACACCCTCCAGAATATTTTCGCGATAATATTCGGCATTTATTCTGATGTCACGGTCAATAAATACGAGTGGAGATCGATCATCGGCTGTTATGGCGGCCCACACTATCACCATGGCTGGCGCTTGAGTTCTGGTGGCCAACCAAAGGTGCACATTTTCAGCTGACCTCTTTGGCAAGTAAACACGATAATTTTGTTTAGAGACTGCTAGACAACGAATATTTTCTCATCGGAGAAAACCGAATTTTGGGATAATTATAACAGCTGTCGGAGGATTGGCTTAGAAATGACAGCAGTCTGAAGTTGATTGCAGTTTTTTCCATCTTACGCTGTATATTTTGGATCAGCGTAAAATTATGTGACGATTTACTGATGTCCGTGTGTATGCCTGTTTGTTGTAATGACGCTATCATCCGAAAAGATAAGCTAAATATCTGCCAACTCTTGAGAAACGCTTTTCAGGCGGGCGACTCTCCCCCCATTCCTGTCTCAGTGGTCTATCAAAGGTATACAAATGTGGAGGCTCATTTACTGCATATACTATCCTCCCCAGCACCCATTCAATGAGTATGCGATTCTCATGACCCGACAAATGTCTAGGGATCTAGGAAGACCACAGGTAAGGGGATACTCTACCTTGTAAGCTAGCATAGGTGACATCTACTGAATCGATATAATTTAAATAAAATTCCAATCTTGAGCTTAATACGTGAGTCTAACGCCACCTTTCCCTTCTTTGATTCAACGGACAAAACATAACACCCCTTGAAAAAACTGTTCAATCAGTGTCAACAACTACTTTAGCAGAGTCTCTTACCTCATCCGCATTTTAGTACCATGACCCAGTCACTTTATATTTCCCGCACTTTCGATCTTCGATGAAGATCTGAACTCATTTACTATACCTGCGCCCCTTGCAAGCAACCATCCACTTATGAATACTTCCCCTCTCTGGCGATTTCCAATAACTGGACTTCATGAAAAAACTACAGCAAAGATAATGTGTTTTCATCTTTATATAGGATTGGCGGACATCTACTCCTAAAGAGTACTGACCCGAAACACTATAAATAAGGTTCCGACGGTGAGATAGATAGATGCTAGCCAACACCACATTTCAGTTGTACGATTCCAAGGATAAAGATAGCCGCCAAAGAATACTTGCAACAACTGTTCAGCCCATGCCAACAACTAATATTGCAGAATCTTTTCCTACGCCCATGTATAAGTATTATTACATTTCCAACTATTTCTTAAATTGACCTCTAGATTTAGCTGGTAAAGAGTAGTACCAATTCCATATACGATAAATTTAATTGCAAAGTTGACCGACCTAAGTCTACAATAGATGCTAACCAACAACATTTTTTCCTTCTCCAAGTCAACGAATATACATAACTACTTCAGGAAAGTCCTATCCCTCGTCCGCAGACATGCTTCTTGGAGAAAAATATTTAGATGTAGCTATAACTTTTCAAAATAGATCTGGTTCAGGTACTTACTACATAAACTGAAAAAGTACATTATATGATATGCCTTATTCAGAGCGTCGACTTCTTCAGTGAATGTCATTTCTCATCTACCCATATGATGTCTCTTATATCTTTTTTCGTTTCTCTTCTAAATTTCCCCTCATAAGCAATAAATTCATATTCATGTTTTCTCCATATTTACATAGATAAATGACATCCATCATTTTAGAAATATGTACATACGTTTTTGGTAATTGAAAATTCATTTTGACATTGAAAATTATCCAAAAAAGAATTATAGAAGAATAATTTCCAAAAAATAAGAAAAGTAGCTCTTCAGATAACATATGTTATTGCACCAACATAAATCTAATTCTGCATTCTCTTGGAAATCTTTTAAATATACATTTCATATACATTCATGTATTCACCTCTTTTTCTACTAGCTTTGATAGCATAGCATACCAGTGACAAAATATATGGTATGTGCCATTGACTCCTGATGCTCATAGCAGCCACATATCCGAATGCAATCGAGTGTAAAATTATCTATCGATAATAAAACATTTTGTCTCTCAACGCCATTCGCTTGGTTGGCAGGGCTTTCCAACTGCAGTTCAATTGCCAGTTCAAATGTTTGTCTTTGCAAAGAGAGAAAGAGTATTGGCAATTGCAGTATTTCAAGGATATTTTTTAGAGCAAGGATGACTATGATGATGTTGATGCCTGCTGGTTTTTTGTTCTACAGATAATTCGAGAAAGGAAACGTTTGTTTTCATTGGCTTTTGGTGTTTTCTTTTTGCTACTCCGTATTAACTCACAAATGAAACCGTTTGGCAGTGTCACCACATGTTGGGTTTTGTAAACTATACGCATACGAGGGTAGGGTTGCAGAATTGTTGGAAGGTATTTCAAATGATGAACGGAATTCCTAAATTAGCCTTAAGAAAATTTTTAATTTTTTTGCACAAGCTCTTCCACAGATGCTAAGACCAATTTTTGATAACTACTTTAGGCTCGAATGAAAATTTGACCAAAAATCTTTCTTTTTAAAATCGATATTAAAAAATCGACTTTGCTTTTGTAAAAATAGACAACAGTCGAATTAAACTTTTAGACTCCAAACCACTAATCAAAAGTCGACCTAAGTATTACTAGGATCTACTTACAGAAGACCTCAAAGTCTTCTTATGTTGTATTTAACATGTTTGCATTTAAAGTTATTATAATGGTATTAGGGTGAGAATACATAAAACGTTTTTTTTTTTTTGACTGGCTCAAGTCATGGGCTTGCTTGGTGTGTCGGA
The DNA here is from genome assembly GCF_030504385.1 of Musca domestica. Lineage (NCBI taxonomy): Eukaryota > Metazoa > Arthropoda > Insecta > Diptera > Muscidae > Musca > Musca domestica. The sequence goes on along the minus strand of NW_026712145.1, from coordinate 1,413,447 downwards.
GATATTTTTTCAATTTGTGGGTGTGGTTCGATACACATCTAAAGTTTTTTTCGAACTTTATTTCGTAACGTCATAACCTTTTCTTGATCGTAATGACCTGCATCCAGCAGTTAAGCTAAATATTAGGCATTTTCTCCAAAGGTAACCAGATACTCCTATGCGAGTCTAATCAAAGACCTAAAATGGTAAAGACTAGACAAAATGCATTTTGAGCAAATGGTTTGTGTCTACAATTCATAGAGTAACAGCTCATGGCAAAGACATGTTACAGAAACGAATAACCAATAAAAATTTGAAAAATCCAAAATTTTGGTTTCGAAATTTTATTCCATAGACCTTTCCAAAAATTTGCATATTGCTTTAGCGGTTTAAATCAGTTAACATTGGTGACTATGTAGTTATGATATCGTAACAACAGAGGTATTTTCACAGGGTTGCCATGTTTTGACTCTGTCTTGTCCTATCTTTACACTTCTATGTCTTTGGTCTAATGGCCAGAATGTCTGACCTCTAAAATATGGTAACAAACACCACATTTCATTTCTCCGATTCAATGAATAAATTTAACCCAAATTGGATACTTGAAACAACAGGACAGTCAATGTCAAATACTATAGTACTTTGGCGCGGCCATGAATTTCTTAAATATACTGCCTTAACTTCAAGCTAGATCCGAAGCATTTGTTTGCCCAGCTCCTTTGGAAACACTACCTGAGACGTCCAACTCTTCTCTGCTTTCGATGTCGATGGGTCATCGAATTTATAAGGATACGAGCTCTTCTATTGTATCTTTGACCCCAAGAACATCCATTAGCTGCTCGTTTTTCCTATCAAGCGATTTTGTTTTTTTTCCCCAAAGTGCATTACCGATTCCATATACCATAAATAAGGCTTCGACAGTGAAATAAATCTACAATAGATGATTAATAACACAACCTTGGCCTTCTCCGATTTAATAAACAAAAGAAAACCTACATTGAATTCTTGAAAGAACTGGACAGTTAATGTCAAAAAGTATTATACCAGAGTCTCTTCCCTCGTCCGCATATAAGTTCTTATGGCTCTGAAATATATTTCTTGAATGGAATCCTACACTTTGGAAACTCTTCCTGATACATCCAACTCTTCTCCGCTTTCGATATCGTATCTACGCTCCTCGAAGCACTTTTCCTCTCATGCGATTTTGATATCTTCTTCCAAAAAGTATTACCGATTCCATATACCATAAATAAGTCTTCGACAGTGAAGTAAATCTACAACAGACGCTAACCAACACCACGTTTACATTCTCCGATTTAAAAGAAAACATAACGTCAATTGAATACTAGAAACAACTGGACAGCCAATGTCGGCAACTATTATGGTCTCCGTCTATCCTTGTCCGTATATAAATACTCATAATTATACGAGCCAAAGCATCGGCGCATAAAGGTATGAAGTATAATTTTGTGCTGATCCCATGGCCGAAAAGCACCAAAATCGCTGGGATAATGAAGGCTTACCGCTGATGTTGCCGTTGCTACTGCTACATTTACATTTATTTATTTAGTTGAAAATAATGTAGGAATTTTCATCATGACAATACAGAAATTATTTACATCGTGCGAACGATGTAATTTAAATTGAGCAATGGTCGGTTGGCTGGTTGGATGTTTGATTCGACCACCTGTTGCAATGTGCGTATTTACTGAGTGATGGGTATATAACTGTTTGTGTTTAAAAGAAACTGAAAACAAAGCAAATAGGAAACGGAACTGTCTATCGGCATCCACAAAAGAACCTGTTATCTTCAAGACTGAGGAATCACAATCCCATATAATGGGGTGTACCCCTTATTGCTGTTATTTTGAGAATGTACCATTTTTATACCCTACACCACATAGAGGTAATGGTATTATGTTTTTGTGCATTTATTTGTAACATGGAGAAAGACGCAAGATAGACCCATAGCTACTTTTGAGGATCTTCATAGAATCACTTTCTGAGTCAATTTATGCATGCCAGTCCGTCCGCCTATCCATACATTTTTGTGAACAAATTCCAGATGACATTTATTATCCGATTGAGATAAATTTTTCCAAATAAAATTTGTTTGGCGTAAGGACGAACGTTACTGAAATCGGTGAGAATCGGTTCAAATTTTCATATAGCTTTACATATATCTTCAAACGATTTCGGGTTAATTGTGCACCAAATGGCCAATATCATTTTAGATTAGCTGACCGAATTCAGTCTTGAAGCAATACCTCGAACTTGGGGAAAATCGGTTCAGATATAGCTATAGCTTCCATATACAGGGTGAGATAAAAAAACTGCAACAAAGTCAAACGCCATAATTTTTACATTTTGTTTTTAAATTTTATTGAATGAAAGCAAAAAATGTCGGAAATAGCATCAAATTTTAAAATAATTTTAGATTTGTTCGAATTGGTCACCTTTGACACGAATTATGGCCTTAAAACGGCCAATGAAACCGTCACACGCTGCCCGAATTTTGCTCTGCGGTATTTTGGCCCATTCCCGGCGAAGCGCTTTCTTGAGGTGATCGACACTTTGGTATATTTTAGTGCAAACCTTGCTTTCCAGAATACTCCAGACACAATAGTCCAACGGATTGGTATCCGGAGATTTTGGTGGCCATTGAGCGCTGGAAATGAAGCGAGGAACCTCATTTTGTAAACATTCTTGGGTGGCGCGTGTTGAGCGCGATGGTGATGAGTCCTGTTGGAATGTCCAAGGTCTGTGGCCAAAATGTTTGCGTGCCCAAGGCTTTAATACACCCTCCAGAATATTTTCGCGATAATATTCGGCATTTATTCTGATGTCACGGTCAATAAATACGAGTGGAGATCGATCATCGGCTGTTATGGCGGCCCACACTATCACCATGGCTGGCGCTTGAGTTCTGGTGGCCAACCAAAGGTGCACATTTTCAGCTGACCTCTTTGGCAAGTAAACACGATAATTTTGTTTAGAGACTGCTAGACAACGAATATTTTCTCATCGGAGAAAACCGAATTTTGGGATAATTATAACAGCTGTCGGAGGATTGGCTTAGAAATGACAGCAGTCTGAAGTTGATTGCAGTTTTTTCCATCTTACGCTGTATATTTTGGATCAGCGTAAAATTATGTGACGATTTACTGATGTCCGTGTGTATGCCTGTTTGTTGTAATGACGCTATCATCCGAAAAGATAAGCTAAATATCTGCCAACTCTTGAGAAACGCTTTTCAGGCGGGCGACTCTCCCCCCATTCCTGTCTCAGTGGTCTATCAAAGGTATACAAATGTGGAGGCTCATTTACTGCATATACTATCCTCCCCAGCACCCATTCAATGAGTATGCGATTCTCATGACCCGACAAATGTCTAGGGATCTAGGAAGACCACAGGTAAGGGGATACTCTACCTTGTAAGCTAGCATAGGTGACATCTACTGAATCGATATAATTTAAATAAAATTCCAATCTTGAGCTTAATACGTGAGTCTAACGCCACCTTTCCCTTCTTTGATTCAACGGACAAAACATAACACCCCTTGAAAAAACTGTTCAATCAGTGTCAACAACTACTTTAGCAGAGTCTCTTACCTCATCCGCATTTTAGTACCATGACCCAGTCACTTTATATTTCCCGCACTTTCGATCTTCGATGAAGATCTGAACTCATTTACTATACCTGCGCCCCTTGCAAGCAACCATCCACTTATGAATACTTCCCCTCTCTGGCGATTTCCAATAACTGGACTTCATGAAAAAACTACAGCAAAGATAATGTGTTTTCATCTTTATATAGGATTGGCGGACATCTACTCCTAAAGAGTACTGACCCGAAACACTATAAATAAGGTTCCGACGGTGAGATAGATAGATGCTAGCCAACACCACATTTCAGTTGTACGATTCCAAGGATAAAGATAGCCGCCAAAGAATACTTGCAACAACTGTTCAGCCCATGCCAACAACTAATATTGCAGAATCTTTTCCTACGCCCATGTATAAGTATTATTACATTTCCAACTATTTCTTAAATTGACCTCTAGATTTAGCTGGTAAAGAGTAGTACCAATTCCATATACGATAAATTTAATTGCAAAGTTGACCGACCTAAGTCTACAATAGATGCTAACCAACAACATTTTTTCCTTCTCCAAGTCAACGAATATACATAACTACTTCAGGAAAGTCCTATCCCTCGTCCGCAGACATGCTTCTTGGAGAAAAATATTTAGATGTAGCTATAACTTTTCAAAATAGATCTGGTTCAGGTACTTACTACATAAACTGAAAAAGTACATTATATGATATGCCTTATTCAGAGCGTCGACTTCTTCAGTGAATGTCATTTCTCATCTACCCATATGATGTCTCTTATATCTTTTTTCGTTTCTCTTCTAAATTTCCCCTCATAAGCAATAAATTCATATTCATGTTTTCTCCATATTTACATAGATAAATGACATCCATCATTTTAGAAATATGTACATACGTTTTTGGTAATTGAAAATTCATTTTGACATTGAAAATTATCCAAAAAAGAATTATAGAAGAATAATTTCCAAAAAATAAGAAAAGTAGCTCTTCAGATAACATATGTTATTGCACCAACATAAATCTAATTCTGCATTCTCTTGGAAATCTTTTAAATATACATTTCATATACATTCATGTATTCACCTCTTTTTCTACTAGCTTTGATAGCATAGCATACCAGTGACAAAATATATGGTATGTGCCATTGACTCCTGATGCTCATAGCAGCCACATATCCGAATGCAATCGAGTGTAAAATTATCTATCGATAATAAAACATTTTGTCTCTCAACGCCATTCGCTTGGTTGGCAGGGCTTTCCAACTGCAGTTCAATTGCCAGTTCAAATGTTTGTCTTTGCAAAGAGAGAAAGAGTATTGGCAATTGCAGTATTTCAAGGATATTTTTTAGAGCAAGGATGACTATGATGATGTTGATGCCTGCTGGTTTTTTGTTCTACAGATAATTCGAGAAAGGAAACGTTTGTTTTCATTGGCTTTTGGTGTTTTCTTTTTGCTACTCCGTATTAACTCACAAATGAAACCGTTTGGCAGTGTCACCACATGTTGGGTTTTGTAAACTATACGCATACGAGGGTAGGGTTGCAGAATTGTTGGAAGGTATTTCAAATGATGAACGGAATTCCTAAATTAGCCTTAAGAAAATTTTTAATTTTTTTGCACAAGCTCTTCCACAGATGCTAAGACCAATTTTTGATAACTACTTTAGGCTCGAATGAAAATTTGACCAAAAATCTTTCTTTTTAAAATCGATATTAAAAAATCGACTTTGCTTTTGTAAAAATAGACAACAGTCGAATTAAACTTTTAGACTCCAAACCACTAATCAAAAGTCGACCTAAGTATTACTAGGATCTACTTACAGAAGACCTCAAAGTCTTCTTATGTTGTATTTAACATGTTTGCATTTAAAGTTATTATAATGGTATTAGGGTGAGAATACATAAAACGTTTTTTTTTTTTGACTGGCTCAAGTCATGGGCTTGCTTGGTGTGTCGGAGATATTTTTTCAATTTGTGGGTGTGGTTCGATACACATCTAAAGTTTTTTTCGAACTTTATTTCGTAACGTCATAACCTTTTCTTGATCGTAATGACCTGCATCCAGCAGTTAAGCTAAATATTAGGCATTTTCTCCAAAGGTAACCAGATACTCCTATGCGAGTCTAATCAAAGACCTAAAATGGTAAAGACTAGACAAAATGCATTTTGAGCAAATGGTTTGTGTCTACAATTCATAGAGTAACAGCTCATGGCAAAGACATGTTACAGAAACGAATAACCAATAAAAATTTGAAAAATCCAAAATTTTGGTTTCGAAATTTTATTCCATAGACCTTTCCAAAAATTTGCATATTGCTTTAGCGGTTTAAATCAGTTAACATTGGTGACTATGTAGTTATGATATCGTAACAACAGAGGTATTTTCACAGGGTTGCCATGTTTTGACTCTGTCTTGTCCTATCTTTACACTTCTATGTCTTTGGTCTAATGGCCAGAATGTCTGACCTCTAAAATATGGTAACAAACACCACATTTCATTTCTCCGATTCAATGAATAAATTTAACCCAAATTGGATACTTGAAACAACAGGACAGTCAATGTCAAATACTATAGTACTTTGGCGCGGCCATGAATTTCTTAAATATACTGCCTTAACTTCAAGCTAGATCCGAAGCATTTGTTTGCCCAGCTCCTTTGGAAACACTACCTGAGACGTCCAACTCTTCTCTGCTTTCGATGTCGATGGGTCATCGAATTTATAAGGATACGAGCTCTTCTATTGTATCTTTGACCCCAAGAACATCCATTAGCTGCTCGTTTTTCCTATCAAGCGATTTTGTTTTTTTTCCCCAAAGTGCATTACCGATTCCATATACCATAAATAAGGCTTCGACAGTGAAATAAATCTACAATAGATGATTAATAACACAACCTTGGCCTTCTCCGATTTAATAAACAAAAGAAAACCTACATTGAATTCTTGAAAGAACTGGACAGTTAATGTCAAAAAGTATTATACCAGAGTCTCTTCCCTCGTCCGCATATAAGTTCTTATGGCTCTGAAATATATTTCTTGAATGGAATCCTACACTTTGGAAACTCTTCCTGATACATCCAACTCTTCTCCGCTTTCGATATCGTATCTACGCTCCTCGAAGCACTTTTCCTCTCATGCGATTTTGATATCTTCTTCCAAAAAGTATTACCGATTCCATATACCATAAATAAGTCTTCGACAGTGAAGTAAATCTACAACAGACGCTAACCAACACCACGTTTACATTCTCCGATTTAAAAGAAAACATAACGTCAATTGAATACTAGAAACAACTGGACAGCCAATGTCGGCAACTATTATGGTCTCCGTCTATCCTTGTCCGTATATAAATACTCATAATTATACGAGCCAAAGCATCGGCGCATAAAGGTATGAAGTATAATTTTGTGCTGATCCCATGGCCGAAAAGCACCAAAATCGCTGGGATAATGAAGGCTTACCGCTGATGTTGCCGTTGCTACTGCTACATTTACATTTATTTATTTAGTTGAAAATAATGTAGGAATTTTCATCATGACAATACAGAAATTATTTACATCGTGCGAACGATGTAATTTAAATTGAGCAATGGTCGGTTGGCTGGTTGGATGTTTGATTCGACCACCTGTTGCAATGTGCGTATTTACTGAGTGATGGGTATATAACTGTTTGTGTTTAAAAGAAACTGAAAACAAAGCAAATAGGAAACGGAACTGTCTATCGGCATCCACAAAAGAACCTGTTATCTTCAAGACTGAGGAATCACAATCCCATATAATGGGGTGTACCCCTTATTGCTGTTATTTTGAGAATGTACCATTTTTATACCCTACACCACATAGAGGTAATGGTATTATGTTTTTGTGCATTTATTTGTAACATGGAGAAAGACGCAAGATAGACCCATAGCTACTTTTGAGGATCTTCATAGAATCACTTTCTGAGTCAATTTATGCATGCCAGTCCGTCCGCCTATCCATACATTTTTGTGAACAAATTCCAGATGACATTTATTATCCGATTGAGATAAATTTTTCCAAATAAAATTTGTTTGGCGTAAGGACGAACGTTACTGAAATCGGTGAGAATCGGTTCAAATTTTCATATAGCTTTACATATATCTTCAAACGATTTCGGGTTAATTGTGCACCAAATGGCCAATATCATTTTAGATTAGCTGACCGAATTCAGTCTTGAAGCAATACCTCGAACTTGGGGAAAATCGGTTCAGATATAGCTATAGCTTCCATATACAGGGTGAGATAAAAAAACTGCAACAAAGTCAAACGCCATAATTTTTACATTTTGTTTTTAAATTTTATTGAATGAAAGCAAAAAATGTCGGAAATAGCATCAAATTTTAAAATAATTTTAGATTTGTTCGAATTGGTCACCTTTGACACGAATTATGGCCTTAAAACGGCCAATGAAACCGTCACACGCTGCCCGAATTTTGCTCTGCGGTATTTTGGCCCATTCCCGGCGAAGCGCTTTCTTGAGGTGATCGACACTTTGGTATATTTTAGTGCAAACCTTGCTTTCCAGAATACTCCAGACACAATAGTCCAACGGATTGGTATCCGGAGATTTTGGTGGCCATTGAGCGCTGGAAATGAAGCGAGGAACCTCATTTTGTAAACATTCTTGGGTGGCGCGTGTTGAGCGCGATGGTGATGAGTCCTGTTGGAATGTCCAAGGTCTGTGGCCAAAATGTTTGCGTGCCCAAGGCTTTAATACACCCTCCAGAATATTTTCGCGATAATATTCGGCATTTATTCTGATGTCACGGTCAATAAATACGAGTGGAGATCGATCATCGGCTGTTATGGCGGCCCACACTATCACCATGGCTGGCGCTTGAGTTCTGGTGGCCAACCAAAGGTGCACATTTTCAGCTGACCTCTTTGGCAAGTAAACACGATAATTTTGTTTAGAGACTGCTAGACAACGAATATTTTCTCATCGGAGAAAACCGAATTTTGGGATAATTATAACAGCTGTCGGAGGATTGGCTTAGAAATGACAGCAGTCTGAAGTTGATTGCAGTTTTTTCCATCTTACGCTGTATATTTTGGATCAGCGTAAAATTATGTGACGATTTACTGATGTCCGTGTGTATGCCTGTTTGTTGTAATGACGCTATCATCCGAAAAGATAAGCTAAATATCTGCCAACTCTTGAGAAACGCTTTTCAGGCGGGCGACTCTCCCCCCATTCCTGTCTCAGTGGTCTATCAAAGGTATACAAATGTGGAGGCTCATTTACTGCATATACTATCCTCCCCAGCACCCATTCAATGAGTATGCGATTCTCATGACCCGACAAATGTCTAGGGATCTAGGAAGACCACAGGTAAGGGGATACTCTACCTTGTAAGCTAGCATAGGTGACATCTACTGAATCGATATAATTTAAATAAAATTCCAATCTTGAGCTTAATACGTGAGTCTAACGCCACCTTTCCCTTCTTTGATTCAACGGACAAAACATAACACCCCTTGAAAAAACTGTTCAATCAGTGTCAACAACTACTTTAGCAGAGTCTCTTACCTCATCCGCATTTTAGTACCATGACCCAGTCACTTTATATTTCCCGCACTTTCGATCTTCGATGAAGATCTGAACTCATTTACTATACCTGCGCCCCTTGCAAGCAACCATCCACTTATGAATACTTCCCCTCTCTGGCGATTTCCAATAACTGGACTTCATGAAAAAACTACAGCAAAGATAATGTGTTTTCATCTTTATATAGGATTGGCGGACATCTACTCCTAAAGAGTACTGACCCGAAACACTATAAATAAGGTTCCGACGGTGAGATAGATAGATGCTAGCCAACACCACATTTCAGTTGTACGATTCCAAGGATAAAGATAGCCGCCAAAGAATACTTGCAACAACTGTTCAGCCCATGCCAACAACTAATATTGCAGAATCTTTTCCTACGCCCATGTATAAGTATTATTACATTTCCAACTATTTCTTAAATTGACCTCTAGATTTAGCTGGTAAAGAGTAGTACCAATTCCATATACGATAAATTTAATTGCAAAGTTGACCGACCTAAGTCTACAATAGATGCTAACCAACAACATTTTTTCCTTCTCCAAGTCAACGAATATACATAACTACTTCAGGAAAGTCCTATCCCTCGTCCGCAGACATGCTTCTTGGAGAAAAATATTTAGATGTAGCTATAACTTTTCAAAATAGATCTGGTTCAGGTACTTACTACATAAACTGAAAAAGTACATTATATGATATGCCTTATTCAGAGCGTCGACTTCTTCAGTGAATGTCATTTCTCATCTACCCATATGATGTCTCTTATATCTTTTTTCGTTTCTCTTCTAAATTTCCCCTCATAAGCAATAAATTCATATTCATGTTTTCTCCATATTTACATAGATAAATGACATCCATCATTTTAGAAATATGTACATACGTTTTTGGTAATTGAAAATTCATTTTGACATTGAAAATTATCCAAAAAAGAATTATAGAAGAATAATTTCCAAAAAATAAGAAAAGTAGCTCTTCAGATAACATATGTTATTGCACCAACATAAATCTAATTCTGCATTCTCTTGGAAATCTTTTAAATATACATTTCATATACATTCATGTATTCACCTCTTTTTCTACTAGCTTTGATAGCATAGCATACCAGTGACAAAATATATGGTATGTGCCATTGACTCCTGATGCTCATAGCAGCCACATATCCGAATGCAATCGAGTGTAAAATTATCTATCGATAATAAAACATTTTGTCTCTCAACGCCATTCGCTTGGTTGGCAGGGCTTTCCAACTGCAGTTCAATTGCCAGTTCAAATGTTTGTCTTTGCAAAGAGAGAAAGAGTATTGGCAATTGCAGTATTTCAAGGATATTTTTTAGAGCAAGGATGACTATGATGATGTTGATGCCTGCTGGTTTTTTGTTCTACAGATAATTCGAGAAAGGAAACGTTTGTTTTCATTGGCTTTTGGTGTTTTCTTTTTGCTACTCCGTATTAACTCACAAATGAAACCGTTTGGCAGTGTCACCACATGTTGGGTTTTGTAAACTATACGCATACGAGGGTAGGGTTGCAGAATTGTTGGAAGGTATTTCAAATGATGAACGGAATTCCTAAATTAGCCTTAAGAAAATTTTTAATTTTTTTGCACAAGCTCTTCCACAGATGCTAAGACCAATTTTTGATAACTACTTTAGGCTCGAATGAAAATTTGACCAAAAATCTTTCTTTTTAAAATCGATATTAAAAAATCGACTTTGCTTTTGTAAAAATAGACAACAGTCGAATTAAACTTTTAGACTCCAAACCACTAATCAAAAGTCGACCTAAGTATTACTAGGATCTACTTACAGAAGACCTCAAAGTCTTCTTATGTTGTATTTAACATGTTTGCATTTAAAGTTATTATAATGGTATTAGGGTGAGAATACATAAAACGTTTTTTTTTTTTTGACTGGCTCAAGTCATGGGCTTGCTTGGTGTGTCGGAGATATTTTTTCAATTTGTGGGTGTGGTTCGATACACATCTAAAGTTTTTTTCGAACTTTATTTCGTAACGTCATAACCTTTTCTTGATCGTAATGACCTGCATCCAGCAGTTAAGCTAAATATTAGGCATTTTCTCCAAAGGTAACCAGATACTCCTATGCGAGTCTAATCAAAGACCTAAAATGGTAAAGACTAGACAAAATGCATTTTGAGCAAATGGTTTGTGTCTACAATTCATAGAGTAACAGCTCATGGCAAAGACATGTTACAGAAACGAATAACCAATAAAAATTTGAAAAATCCAAAATTTTGGTTTCGAAATTTTATTCCATAGACCTTTCCAAAAATTTGCATATTGCTTTAGCGGTTTAAATCAGTTAACATTGGTGACTATGTAGTTATGATATCGTAACAACAGAGGTATTTTCACAGGGTTGCCATGTTTTGACTCTGTCTTGTCCTATCTTTACACTTCTATGTCTTTGGTCTAATGGCCAGAATGTCTGACCTCTAAAATATGGTAACAAACACCACATTTCATTTCTCCGATTCAATGAATAAATTTAACCCAAATTGGATACTTGAAACAACAGGACAGTCAATGTCAAATACTATAGTACTTTGGCGCGGCCATGAATTTCTTAAATATACTGCCTTAACTTCAAGCTAGATCCGAAGCATTTGTTTGCCCAGCTCCTTTGGAAACACTACCTGAGACGTCCAACTCTTCTCTGCTTTCGATGTCGATGGGTCATCGAATTTATAAGGATACGAGCTCTTCTATTGTATCTTTGACCCCAAGAACATCCATTAGCTGCTCGTTTTTCCTATCAAGCGATTTTGTTTTTTTTCCCCAAAGTGCATTACCGATTCCATATACCATAAATAAGGCTTCGACAGTGAAATAAATCTACAATAGATGATTAATAACACAACCTTGGCCTTCTCCGATTTAATAAACAAAAGAAAACCTACATTGAATTCTTGAAAGAACTGGACAGTTAATGTCAAAAAGTATTATACCAGAGTCTCTTCCCTCGTCCGCATATAAGTTCTTATGGCTCTGAAATATATTTCTTGAATGGAATCCTACACTTTGGAAACTCTTCCTGATACATCCAACTCTTCTCCGCTTTCGATATCGTATCTACGCTCCTCGAAGCACTTTTCCTCTCATGCGATTTTGATATCTTCTTCCAAAAAGTATTACCGATTCCATATACCATAAATAAGTCTTCGACAGTGAAGTAAATCTACAACAGACGCTAACCAACACCACGTTTACATTCTCCGATTTAAAAGAAAACATAACGTCAATTGAATACTAGAAACAACTGGACAGCCAATGTCGGCAACTATTATGGTCTCCGTCTATCCTTGTCCGTATATAAATACTGTGACGCTGCCGTGTATTTCTTAAATGGAACTCTTTATCCTGCTCTTTGGAAAAAGCTTCCTGAGACGGCCGATGCTCCTCCGCTTCTGAGCTCTATGGGTAATCAAATGTATACAGATATTTTTACCCCGTAAAAAACAATTCATTTAGCACTTTTCCTCTCCTTTTGAAATCTTCCTCTTTTTTTGATATCTTCTCCCAAAGTATACTACCGACTCCATATATCATCAATAAGGCTTCAACAGTGAATGAATAAATCTACAACAGATGCTAACTAACACCACCCTTTCTTTTCCCTGATTCAATGAATAAATATAACCTCCATTAGATACCCGAAACAACTTGACATCCCTCGTCCGTATTTAAGTTTTACGGCCTTATCATGTATTTCTTGAATCAAACTATATCCTGAATTTTTGAAACTCTTCCTAACACGTCAACTAAATATAAACAAATAAAAAAGCAGTAAGTTCGGCCAGGCAACTTTTGTCACAGGCCATCACAATATTCAAATACGAAACATAAAACAATTCCGGTGAATATTGTCGCTAAAATCGTTAAAATACCGAATATATGGAGGTACCGATACATGGGGCTATACGAAGACCTGGACCTGCATATACAATTTTCTGTTACTGGCTGTAGTACCCATTAGGAACTTCAAATACGAAATATGAAACAATCCTGGTGAATAATGTAGCTAAAACCGTTAAAATACCGAATATAGGGAGGTACCGATGTATGGGGGCTATAGGAAGACCTGGAACTGCATAGACAATTTTCTGGGATAGACTGGGTACTTCAAATACGAAGTTTGAACCAATTCCGGTGAATAATGTCGCAAAAATCATCAAAATACGGAATATAGGGAGTGGGGGTACCGTTTAATGGGAGCTAATTGAAGACCTGTATCTGCATAGACAATTTTCTGTTACAGGCGCAGTACATATTTGGAACTTCAAATACGAAATTTGAAACAATTCCGGTGAATATTGTCCCTAAAATCATAAAAAACCGAATATCGGCGGAACCATTGCATGGCGGCTATATAATATCGTGGACCCATATAGACAATACCCTTCCAGGGGGTAAAGTACTTAGAACTATTTTTTGTGGATTTTTAGACCAATTCCATTGAAAAATGTACCTAACATCATCAAAATACCGAATATAGGGCGGTACCGTTATATGGGGATATACGATATAGGGGACCGATATAGCCCATTTTCGAACGTAATCCGCCTGCAGACAAAGTTTATAAAAGCTTGTCCAGCAGTTTATAAACAAACAAAATGATCATGATTACTTGCCAAAGAGGTAAGCTGAAAATGTGCACCTTCGGTTGGAACTCAAGCGCCGGCCATGGTGATAATGTGGGCTGCCATAACTGCCGATGATCGCTCTCCGCTCGTATTAACCGACCCTGGCATCAGAATAAATGCTAAATTAATAATCGCGAAAATATTCTGGAGGGTGTATTAAAGCCTTGGATACGCAAACATTTGGCCGCAGACCTTGGATATTCTAACAGGACTCAGCACCATCGCACTCAGCACGCGCCACCCACGAATGGTTACAAAATGAGGTTCCTCATTCGGCCACCAAAATCTCCGGATACCAATCCGTTGGACTATTGAATCTATTAAATACGGAAACCCATTTTTTCCTATGTGAGTTGTGTTTTTATCCGTTACATACTGTGCGAGCCCACTTCTTCGCCAAACCTCGTACCTCATACTAAGAATCTTGCAAGATTTTCTTCGAGACATAAGCATTATTTCAACATTGACTTCAACAGCACTGCCAGAATCCAATAAATCCCTACGAACGAAGATCCTATTGTCTCATTAAAATTTCGATTTACACAAGACTGCTTCTGATACTCTACGACTTTTGCTACTGCTTGGTGGTTCTTCTAGCATTGGAGGTAAAAATGAAATGAATTATGGCCATAGTGTTACAATTGCCACTGTCAACAGCAATGATGGCTGAAACTGCAGGAGACCAAAAAAGAAAGAAAAAAAAACACACAGAATACATTATCACTCTCGGTAGCCCTTTTGTAACACGAAAACCAAAGCCAAAATTCCAACACATCTACAATTGGGCATTGAAACAGATAGTCCAAATCTCTTGTGCCCTGCCTTTTGGTATTACCTCATACATATTTAGCCAAGTCTTTTTTGAGTATTACAAATAGTTATTTAAGCATAGCTAACTGTGTTCTTTGGCAGATAAAGATGGAAATGCATATTTGAAATGCTATTACCCCACACACGAACACACAAAAATGTTCTGCCACAAAGTGAAATTTGAAATTCCAAGGATTATAAAACTAAAAATAACAAAGACTTGACTGGCTCACTGGCTGGATGGCCTGGCTTGCACTTGTAAAAGATTTATACTCTACTTTAGTTCCATAATAAAAATTCTACAGGGTAGTACATGAACATGAACTGCCAGAGAGATAGAGAGAGTGTGGAGCATATTGTGCACATTTATCATAAGGTTGCTGGTGACCTTTTTGGTCTTGGTTTCTGGTCTCACTCAACGAAAAGAAACAGAGATAGGTTTTTCTTTTGTCTTTTTTTTTGCCCGTCCCTCACCCCCCCAAAAAAATGAAATATTCAATGTATGCATAAGGATAAAATAAATCAGATTTTTGCAATTCAATAGCATTTTGCAACACACTTTAAATTAACTTGGTCAAAGCCAAAGCCAAATCTGGCTAGCAAGTGCTAAAAACTACCATAAAAATGGATTTTGTTTTGAGCTGAGATTTATTTATGGTACCACATAAAATGAATTGCATACTTAAAGTGTAAATATTTTAACAAGAAAATTGTGTTTTCCTTTTGCAAAGATGTATATAGGTTAGTTGTATTTAAAACAATTTTCTAATGAAAATTTCATAAAGTTTATCTTTTTCATGTGTGTAATAATGGATTTTCGTTTTGTTCTTTATCATTTCAGGTATGTTGTCGTTTCCCTATAACTATGTGGAGTTTTAAAGGAGTTGCTGTTCTAAAATATTTAACATATTTGGATTTAAAGTTATTAAATTTGGAATGAAAGTTACAAAAGGTAACAATTATTGATTGATCTGCAATTAAACGAAAAAAAAAAAAAACAAATAAAAAAGCAGTAAGTTCGGCGGGACCGAATTTTGAATACCCCCACCATTTGGAACGCTTTTGGAAATTTCCAAAAAAAAAAAAAACTAATAAAATTCGTTAAAAATTCTGTTAAAAACTTAAAAATACCGAATATATCAAGTCGACGTTATATTGGCGTGGACCAGCATAGTTTTGTCATATGCTATTACAATATTCAAACACGAAACTTGAAAAATTCCGGTGAATAATATGGGGGACATACGATTTCGTGGACACATATAGACAATACTCTTTCAGAGGTGATGTACTCTGAAGGAACTCCTTTTGTGGATTTTCAGATAATGTCATTAAAAAAATTGGCTACAAACAACAACAATCAAACACCGAAAATCAGGGGCTATACGATATCGGGGACCGATATAGCCCATCTTTGAACTTGACCTGCTTGCAGACAAAAGACTGATCTCTTATAGCTTCCTATCTTTATTCGTTTTGACTCTAGAGTGATTACAACAGATGGACAGGGCTAAATCGTCTTAGAATTTTACGGTGGTCAAGAATATATATATAATTTGTAATGCCTAAAATTATTATATCGATGAGTTACAAACGGAATGACTATCTTAATATACCCTCCATACTATGTATGGTGAAGGTTATAATTTTTTTTGAAATTGGATTTAGCTACGTGTGTTAGTTTCCTATTGATGCTGATCTGATCAGTAAGCATGCGTAGTAGTGCCATAGAAAATTTATCGGGTAAAAATCTAAAGTTATCTATCCGAAATTGAGTTTGTATAATCCAATAACTCAAGAAAACTTAGGTTTTTTTATGTGAATAACTTGATTTTCTAATTTTCTATTTTACTTCTCGAGTACTATTCTTCTTTTTTAATTCCACAAATACACCTAAATTTGTACAAGACTTTTTTCGAAGTCTTATTAACGTGGGCTATTAAAAATATTTGTAAATTAAATATTTTTTAGGATTTGTTTTTAAGGTCAATAGATGCGGATTTTTAAATATATTTTTAAGTCAAGAATTATTATATAGTTATTATAAAATTAAAAAAAGAAGGGAGAAATGACTTCATTCTTTTTAAGATTTTTTAGGTCACCCAGTTTTCAAGACTGTAATTTTTTTAAGTCAAGGGTAAAATGAGTTGGGATTTCTAATCCCACTTTTCAGGCCGACTAATTTTTAATAATTTTTTTGCAAGACCTATCTACGTGGATTTTTTATGTATATATTTGAGTTGGAAGAATATTTAAGCATTTTTTTTTTCTTTTTTTGAAAGATGAGATTTTTTTGGGTCAACCAATTTTTAAGAATGTTTTCTGCAGGACCTATAAACTCTGATTGTTTAAATATATTATGGATTTGGAAAAATTTTTAAGATTTTTTTAAGGATCTAAAGACATTGTTTTTATACCCTCCACCATGGGTAGGAGGGTATATTAACTTTGTCATTCCGTTTGTAACACCTCTAAATATTCGTCGTAGACCCCATAAAGTATATATATTCATAATCAGCATAAAATTCTACGACGATTTAGCGATGTCCGTCTGTCTGTCTGTCTGTCTGTCCGTCTGTCTGTCTGTTGAAATCACGATAGAGCCCACAGACGTAGACCTTTGAAATTTGGCACAAGTGTGTGTATTGTCCCTAGGATGGTTGGTATTGAAAATGAGATATATCGGTCCACGTTCTGGTATAGTCCCTATATAACGGTACCTCCCGATATTCGGTATTTTGATGATTTATGCCACATTTTTTCACGGATTTATCTGAAAATTGGTATTTGTAGGTCATGACGGGTCCCTGAGCGTGTGGCAAAACATTGCATGTATAGGTCCACGTTTTGGTATAGCCCCCATATAACGGTACCTACCGATATTGGGTATTTTGATGATTTATGCCACATTTTTTCACGGATTTGTCTGAAAATTGGTATTTGTAGGTCACAACGGGTCCCTGAGCGTGTGGCAAAACATTGCATGTATAGGTCCACGTTCTGGTATAGTCCCCATATAACGGTACCTCCCGATATTCGGTATTTTGATGATTTATGCCACATTTTTTCACTGATTTGTGTAAAAGTTGGTATTTGTGGGTCATAATGGGTCCTAGTTCGTGTGGCGAAACATTGTAATTATAGGTGCACGTGTTGGTGTAGCCCCTATATAACGGTACCTCCCGATATTCGGCATTTTAATGTTTTTTGCCACATTTCTTCTAATGTTCTTTTACCCTAGGGTGGAGGGTATTAAAAGTTTGGCCCGGCCAAACTTAATGTTTTTTTACTTGTTTAGAAATACTTTTTGAAAGATTTTTAAAAAATATTTTTTAAGGTCGAGAATTTTTTTGATAACCAATTTTTTTTAATAACCTGTGGTTTTAAAAACATTTTATTAGGGGGCGATGGATATTTATACCCTTCACCATACTACGAGGATACAAAAAATTATATATACTCTTGATCAGCGTAAAATTCTGAGTCGATTTAGCGATTTTCACCTGTCTGTCTGTTGTAATCACGATAACCTTCGAACGAATTGAGATAGAAGGCTAAAATGTTGCCCCATAAAGCAGTACCAGCCGATATTTGCCATTTTGACTATTCTAGCGACATTATAGAGCGGAATTGTTTCGAATTTCGTATTGGAAGACCCTAATGGATACTTAAGTAGTATCCCATTAATAATGGTACCTCCCTTTTTTTGGTATTTTGATGATATTACCGATATAACTCATCGGAATTGTTTTAAATTTCGCATTTAAAGGTTCTAACGGGTACTACAAGATATGACAAAAAATTACTTTTGCAGGTCTTCGTATTGCCTTATATAGGGGGTCTCATTTAACCCGCATTTTTCGAAGAAATTTTTTTAAAGTTTTTCTAGTTCCTTAATTGGTGGAGTTGCTTTTTGGCTTGTTAAGATTATTTTTTGAAAGATTAATCTTCGTGGATTTTTGCAGGTTTTTTGAGAATGATTTTTGCAAAGTTGATTTAAGAATCAACTTGAGTTTTTATACCCCCGTCACATGACTACTGAGGGTATATATCATTTGATACGACCTTATCGAAATAACGATTTTAGATCCTAGGTCTCTTTGGGGCAAATCCGTTTCAGTATATTTAGAGTCGATCTAACTGTGCCCGTCTGTCTGTCTGGCTGGTTCTTACGATAACTCTCGAAGGGCCCAAATTTGGTACATCGGAATATTATTATAAAATTTAGAACGAGTTAGGAGATGGGCAACATCGGTATACTCCTTCAGGTACCTACTACACAAAAGATCAACAATTTTACCCTATACAACAAGGAATTTTCACCCAATGTTGTGCAGACTTTTCCAATCCTAATACTTGTATCAGTGCTAGTGCGATTTGTATCAGTGCTAGGATAAAAATCTTGTGTAACTGTAACTCTTATAAACTGTTGTAATATTTATGTCAGACTTATGTCAGATACGAAATGGACAATATTTGTCCACTCCTTGGGAACCCCCAACCACATAAAGGGTCAACAGTTTCAATAATCATATCGAATAACCACTTGACGTCTGATTTTTTAGAGGAATATTTATAGGACGAAGATTTCGATTTGCTATATTTGTTTATAGAAGACGATTTCATAAAAAAATATTTCTTAAGAACGCGTTTTTAAATGTGTTTAAAATGTTTTTAAAATTTTTTTTAAGTACCAAACAATTTTTTTTTGATAAGAAGTTTTACTGTTTTCATAGACTAGAATCATTAAAGAATACTTTTGGTCGATGTAATAACGTAGGCAAATTTATATGGATTTTTGAGGATATTTTCCATGGATGTTGTTTAAACGTTTTTTTCAAAAATTATTATTTTTTAAGCTTATTTTGCGGTATATTTTTGAGGAAAACTTTTTCAATATTTTTTCTTACAGAATTTATTTATTTGTTTTTTTTTTTTTTTATCAAGAAAAAATGTTTTACCGCAAAAATAAAACACAGACAAATCCATTAGAGTAACATGACAGCACTATAATATTTTTGACATTTTATGCTGAATTTGTTATGGGACAAAGCATGAGACCAGCAAAATACTTTTGCGAAATGTTGATGTGTTGTGGACAGAAAAATTAGTTTCCACAACATTTGAGGAAAAACTCAACGCAAATAATGCTTGGAGTTCAAAGGAAAAACGCCTTCTTCTGGGGAAATGCAAGAACATTGAAACAACCCAAAAGGGCTTAAGAGGGAGATGCAGTGGAAATTGTCTACCTCAGTTGCCAAAAAAAAAAAAGAAATCTGCACAAAATATGTTGCAGCTAGAATCTATGCTTTCTCCGCTTTTTGGAAATATTTTTTTTCTGTTGAGGAAAAATACTGTTCGTTGCAGGCATCGACGTCTAGATGAACATGATAAGTTTACTTTCAAAAGAATCTTAAAGACTAATAGCAGCGTGCAGACATGGAGTTAATGTCTTGCCCCGATGATGATGATGATGGCATTCGGTAGTGGTGCCGGTTGCTGGTGGTGGTCCATCTGAGGCGGTTGGTTTGGTGCTGATTTTAAGTCTGTTGTTTGTTTTTCCCTGGCCAATATTTTCTCTTTCTAGGAATTTTTTCTTTTTTGGTTTTTCTTCAATAATTTTTCTTGATGAAAACTGTTGATGTGGTAATACCATGAGTTGGTGCACCCAGTCTGTGAGTATCTCAACTCTAAGCCAGGCTTTAAACGCATTCTGGAGTAGTGTGGTGTGCTTGGTGATGATGATGATGGCGGTTGATGGTGTTGCACCAGTAAAAGTTGAGGCAAGTTAAGTAATTCTAGTACAGAGCGGCAGACAGACAGACGGACCGACCGACCGACAGGCAGGCCAACAACATGATAAATGGCTAAAATACCAACATTTGGCGAATAACTTTTGAACGGTACCAATTGTGTGTAATCAGAGAACATAAATCTTAAAAACAGCGCTCAAAGACGGCTTGAGTGGCAGCAGCCGCAGAGTTTGTCGACTGGGGAGGAAAATTTCCCCCTTTTCCCCACCAGGCAGTGATCATATAAATTCAATTGGATCCATACATCCATTATTTGCCTTAGTCATTTCATCTCCTGGGCTTCGAAGAACACAAAGTGAGCTTGAAAATTCTTTTCAAATTTATGTATCTGCTTTTGAAAGTGGATTGGAGTGGAGAAAATCTAAAACAAATATAATTAGAATGATTTAAGATGAATATAATCACATTTCAGCTAAGAAGGCACGTTTAATCTATTAAATGTTTGATTCTCGCGGTAAAATAATATTTCCAAGGCAATTGAGTTTTTAAAATTCTCGAAGATAAGCAGCGGGCACAAGGTTTTGCAGATAGATGTACGGCTTAATGGCGTATTATCGACACTGGCATACAAATAGTGAGAAATTTTAATGAGCAATCTTGTAGCAGCTTAATTAAGGTATTGGCAGTTCCAGGAAATGGAGGTATTAATGGGACTTTTAAAAGCCAAATCGAATTTTTTATAGACAGTACTTGGATGGTGAGGAAAGAGTATAGGCAGCTTAAGTTTGGATGAACAGTATTCTTAAAAAAAATACGTTGAGGGGTTCCTAAAATAATTTACTAAAAAAACACGTTCATTACTTCTAAAAAATATTCTTAAGAAAAATTCATGAAAAATGTCCCAAAAGATATTCTTATAAACCCACGTTCGTTATTTCTAACGAAATATTCTTAAATATTCACGTTCAGTATTTCAAAAAAAAAAAAAAAAATCCTGAAAAATGTTCTAAAAATGTTCTTAAAAACCAACGTTCATTATTTCTAACAAAATATTCTTAAAAATGTACGTTCTTTATTTCTTAATTTTTTTTCCCGAAAAATCCACGAATTTTGTTTTCATAAAAATTTTTCTCAAACCAGTAAGGAATGGTCAAAAGTCGAACGGGCCCCGCTATGTGACACCCTACACCACTACGAGAATTTAATAGAGCTCTCGTAACAAAAAAAGTGTATTCAAAAACCTTATTTGAATGCTTTAGAGTAGTAACAATTTTGGAATTATATCCAAATCTGAATCGATTTTCAACAAATTTGACGGAGGCTTTTGTAGCTCTTGTACCAAATAACATTGCTGTATAGTGCATTATATGACTTCGATCAGATTAAAAATCATCGATCAGATTAAAAAATATTTATTGGAGCAACATATATACCCGATCGAATTTCATTTCGGTTGAATTTGACACAAATGTATCCAATGTGGGCTAATATTACATATATGGCGTAACCGTAAAATCGGATACAGATGTACAGGGTGAGATAAAAAAACTGCAACAAAGTCAAATGCCATAATTTTTAAATTTTATTGAATGAAAGCAAAAACTGTCGGAAATAGCATCAAATTTTAGAATAACTTTAGATTTGTTCGAATTGGTCACCTTTGGCACGAATTATGGCCTTCAAACGGCCGATGAAATTGTCACACGCTGCCCGAATGTTGCTCTGCGCTATTTTGATCGACACTTTGTTATTTTTATGTGCCAACCTTGCTATCCAAAATACTCCAGACGCAATAGTCCAACGGATTGGTATCCGGAAATTTTGATGGCCATTGTGCGCTAGAAATGAATAGAGGAACCTTATTTTGTATTTCTTGGGTGGCGCGTGCTGAGTGCGATGGTGCTTACTTCTGTTGGAATGTCCAAGGTGTGCGGCCGAAATGTTTGCGTGCCCAAGGCTTTAATACACACTCCAGAATATCTGGTCCACACCATCACCATGGCCGGCGCTTGAATTCTGGTGGCCCACCGAATGTGCACATTTTCAGCTGACCTCTTTGGCAAGTAAACACGATAATTTTGTTTGTTTAAAAACTGCTGGACAATGAATGTTTTCTCATCGGAGACGGAGGAAACCAAATTCGGCAATTCACGACTTTTGACCAAGCGAAGAAACTCTTTAGCTCTTGTGAGTCTATTTTCTTTCTGTTGCTGTGTAAGTTCTTGCAATTTTTGGAATTTCAATGGCTTTACCCCGAGCTCATTTTTCAATATTTGCCGAATGGAATATTGCGATATGTTCAGCTCACGAGCCATATTTCGGCCACTGCGACGAGGGTTTCGATCAAGTTGCTTCTTTACTTTTCGAACCATTTCTGCTGATGTTGCTGTTTTCTTCCGTCCACATCCTTGACATCGGACTACGCTACAAGTATCACGGTAACGAGCGATGGTACGAGACACAAAAGATTTATTCACATTTAAATGCTGGAGTGCTCTAACGATAGCCACTTGTGGTTTTCCAGCCAAATATAAAGAAATCACACTATCACCCTTAAATTCCATCACGAATAACTTTGTTTCTGGAAAATTCTCACCAAAATGCTTTTGTATGCTTGTAAACAATATAAAGAGCTGTCGCTGGAATAATTTTAACAGCTGTCGGACGAGTGGCTTAGAAATGTCAGCAGTCTGAAGTTGGTTGCAGTTTTTTCATCTCACCCTGTATATCGAAATTACTTAAAAATCTGAATCGGACTCGGTAATATTTGAGAGAGGTATTTTTTTGGGCTGTATCTGATATTCGGTACCAAAGATCATTGTGGTGGAGTGCATATTTCGCATGTGAGAGACTTTGACCCCAAATCGCATAAACCTATATATGAAGCTATAGCTATATCTGAACCGACTTTCACCAAAATGTGAAGTACTTGCTTCTAGACTGATCTATGTTGAATGTCCCAAAATTGAGGTCATTTGGACTGATAGTGGCCATTTGGTGCACAATAAACCTAAAATCGGATAAATATATATATGGGAGCTATATACAAATCTGAACCGATCTTGATAAAATTTTAGGCGCTTATTTCTGAGCTGTATCTGATATCCGGTACCAAAGATCATTGTTGTGTAGTGCATATTACGCATGTGAGGGACTTTAACACCAAATCGGATGAAACATAAACATGGGAGCTATAGCTATATATGAACCGATTTTCATCAAATTTGAGGTACTTGTTTCTGATCTGTGATCGGATATGCCAAAATGGAGGTCATTTGGAATGATATTGGCCATTTGGTGCACAATTAACCCGAAATCGGTTGAAGATATATATGGGAGCTATATATAAATTTTCAACGATTTGACCAATTTCAATAGGGTTCGTCTATGGGCCACACAAATATTGTTTGGGAAATTTCATCTCAATCGGAAAATAAATGCCACCTGCACTTCGTTCACAAAAATACATGGGCTGAAGGACGGACGGACTGACATGCATAAATCGACTTATGCATGTCGCTTCCTACTCCAAGTTACAAACAAATGACCTTACTACTTTGTGGTGTAGGGTACACAAAGAAAACATGTTAATCGGTTTTAGGAAAAGTATTCCTAAAAAAAATCCCCGTTAATGGGTTCTTGAATAAATATTCTTCTGTGCTGATTGATCGTAGGAAAAATATTCTAAAATCTATTTATTTGCGTTGTGATGATTCTTGAGAAAATATTCTTAAAAAGTCAGCGTTAACATTTTCCTAAACTATTTTCCATTACTTTTGTCCTCATTCGACTTTAGAAAATTTTAGTCCCTTAACTTATTTAAAATTTCCCCTTAAATCACTTGATCATCTCTCCTTTCCCCATGGTGATCACCCAGACCAATAAACAAAGTTTTCCAAGCAATCACTCTTCATAGCGGAACTCTATTCTCAATACGCTGGAAAAACGTGGCCTAAAACAATAATGGAGCAGAAAAGAAGAAAAACTAAACTAATCGCCGTTCAATGATGATTGATTAGTAACAATTTTCCAATTTCGCCCAAACGCTTTTCCACAGCAAAACGTGTTCTGTCCGTCAGTCAGCAGGCAGGCAGCTGACTGACTCGTCAACCATTCATTCCCAAGTTTGAAATTTCTGATCAAATTCATTGGGGACCGCCGCTGTTTGTTGGTTCGTTGTATGGCTGGCTGTTGATTGAGTGATGTTGGCACAGGAAAATTTCTAACTTTAGGGCGGTAAATGTTGTCAGCCATGGTCGCCACGACAGTGCCATGGGCGGCTTTGCAACAACAGCAAACAACAAAGAAAAACAGTTTATTTTGATTTACTTTTTGTTCTGCTGTTGTTTGTTTAAGATCAAGTCGTTAAGTGGTTGTTCGTCGTCTTTTCCTTCTTGGCCGATTATTCTTTGGAAAGTTATTAAATCGTTGAATGACCGGCGCACAAAATGCTGATGTCTGAGAATCGTTTGGGAAAAAAACGAAGAAAATTAAAGGGAACTTTGAGTGACAGGATCTGTTATTCAGTTTTTTTTTTCCTTGCAAAACATCGTGTGAGGTTGTCAATAGAATTGGAAATAGTTTCCTGTTATAATTTTGCAATTTTAGTAAGTAGGTATTTTTCTAGAAGAGATAACCTTGTTTTCTCATACAGTGGTGATCATTGATTTAGGGACAAGTTTTTTTTTCAATGAAATAATCCATCAGATTTTTTAGGAGTATGTTTTCAGTGATGTAGTGGTTTTTAAAACATTTGTCCTAAAACCAATCAACATGGATTTTTAAAGAATCCACATTTAAATCCCAGATACCAACAGAGACCTCACCACCAAATTTCGGTCTATACTTTCACCCAATAGCCAATTTAGTACCACTTAGCACTTCTCGCACAATTAAAGTATACATTTCAAAACTTGCCTCAATAGTTTAACCACAGACACCAATGTCAGGACTTGAGCTTAATCTCTTCACCCAATACCCAATTGAGTACATTTTCAGAACCACCTCCATATCTCAATCCCAAAGACCTTAATATAAAATTTCGGAATTCCCGTTATATTCCTTCAACCAATACCAAATTTAGTACCATTTAGTGATATTTTCTTACAAATTTTCAAAACCCACCGTCAAATCTCAAACACAAATACCAAATACCAGGATTTAAGTTCTATCTCCCTCACCCAATACCAAATTTAGTACTATTTAGTACTTTTTGTACAATTATAGTAGACATTTCCGAAACCTGAACAGCGACCCTACTGCCTAATTTCAGATTTCAAGAACTATTTATTCCCCCAACACAAAATTGTACCAAATGTAGTACTATTATGTACTTTTCGTGAACTTATGATACACAATTCCAAAACCAACTCCATATCTAACTACTGCAATCAAAAGAGACCTCAATATCTAAATTGAGGATTCAAACCCTGTCCCATCACAAAATACAAAGTTTTAACAAAAATATAGTACTATTTAGTGCGTTTGGTGCACTTATTGTACATATTTCCAAAACCTATTTCCAAAGGGATCACAATACAAAATTCCAGCTTCATCCGTTCACCCAAAATCAAACTTTTCCAAATTTAGTACCATTAAGTATAGTTCGCATACTTCCAAGTACACATTTCAAAGCCACGTTCAAATATAAAGCAGTAAGTTCGGCCGGGTCGAACTTTGAATTCGGAACGAACGAATGGAAATTTTCAAAAAATAAAATCGTTAAAAAATTCTGTTAAAATTTTAAAAATACCAAATATAGCCGTTTTAGGGTCTATACGACGTGGACCGACATAGGCATTGTTTGTCATAAGCCATAACCATATTCAAATTCGAAACTTGAAATAAACGGTGAATAATGTAGTTAAAATCATAAAAATATCGTATAAAGGGAGGTACCGTTATATCGGAGCTGTGCGAAGACCTGGACCTGCATAGACAATTTTCTGTCACAGGCTGTAGCATCAACTACGAATTTCAAATACAACAGCTCAAACAATTTCCGTGGGTATTGTACTTAAAATCATAAAAATACCGAATATCGGGAAGTACCGTTATATGGGAGCTATACAAAGACAATTTTCATAGACATGCATAGACAATTTTCTGTCACAGACTGTAGTTCCCATTACGAACTCTAAATACGTAATTTGAAACAATTCCGGTAAATAATGACGCTAAAATCATCAAAATACCGAATTTTGGGAGTTACCGTTATATTGGGGCTATACGCCATAGGCTGTAGTATCCATTACGAATCTGAAATACCAAATTAGAAACAATTCCGGTGAATATTGACGCTAAAATCATCAAAATACCGAATATAGGGAGGTACCGTTATATGGGGTCTATACGAAGACGTGGACCTGCACAGACAATTTTCTGACTTAGGGTGTAGTATCCATTTCGAACTTCAAATACCAAATTTGAAACAATTCCGGTGAATAATGTCGCTAAAATCATCAAAATACCGAATATCGGGAGGTACCGTTATATGGGGGCTATATGAAAACGTGGACCTACATGGCCCATTTACGAACTTAACCTGCCTACTGGCAAAATAAACATGTGTGCAAAATTGTAGCCTTCTATCTCAATTCATTCGGAAGATAGCGTGATTACAACAGAAAGACAGACGGACAGATAGACAGACAGATAGACAGACAGACGGACATCGCTAAATCGACTTAGAATTTTACGCTGATCAAGAATACATATACTTTGTTGGGAAGTCAGACCCAGTATTTCGAGGAGTTACAAAAGGAATCACAAAGTTAATATACCCTCCATAGTATGGTGGAGGGTATAAAAATTACTTTCCAATCTTGATTCTCATACCTAATTTTTCTCTATCCTTTCCCATAATACCAAATGGTACCAGTTTAGAAGTTTGGTAACATTTTAGAACTTTTCGTAAACTTATAGTTCGAATTTTCCAAAGCCCTTTGGTACATCTATCCCGCAGTCCAGCAATGACTCTCTCTTCCAATTTCAGAATTTTGGCTCATTCCGTTTGTCCAGTACAAATGTATTACAGTTTTGGTAAATTTTAGTACTTTTCAATTTTTCGAAAACCTCATGCCAAATTTCAGGATTTTAGCTTCAGTGGTTTCATCTGGACCTTGATTCTTGATCAGTCAGTTATTTCACTACTATGTTAATATTATATTAATATATATTGTTCGGTCGGCCTTGTACGACTATAGTCTTTGCATCCTTGTTTAAGGATCGATATAGTCCTACCCTTTGCTTCTAATGAGGATTTTCTAAAAATATTAGAATTTGTATAACAAATACATTATACAGGCTGCAACCAACTTCAGACCACTGTCATTTCTAAGCCACTCGTCCGAAAGCTGTTAAAATTATTCCAGTAACAGGTGAGAATTTTCCAGAAAAAAAGTTATTAGTGATGGAATTCAAGCGTGATAGTGTGATTTCTTTATATTTGGCTGGAAAACCACAAGTGGCTATCGTTAGAGCACACCAGCATTTAAATGTGAATAAATTTTTTTGTGTCTCGTACCATCGCTCGTTACCGTCATACTGGTAGCGTAACCCGACGTCAAGGAAGTGGACGGAAGAAAATAGCAACATCAGGAGAAATGGTTCGAAAAGTAAAGAAGCGACTTGATCGAAACCCGTGTCGCAGTGGCCGAAAAACGGCTCGTGAGCTAAACGTATCGCAATATTCCATTCGGCAAATATTGAAAAACGACGAAAAAATTCAAGAACTTACACCGCAAAGGAAAAAAATAGACTCAAAAGAGTTGCTTCGTTTGGCCGAAAGTGGCGAACTGCTGAATTTGGTTTTCTCCGATTAGGAAACCATCTTTGTCCAGCAGTTTGTAAAAATGACCGTATTTACTTGCCAAAGCAGTCAGTTGAAAATGTGCACCTTCGGTTGGCCACCAGAACTCAAGCGCCGGCCATGGTGATGGCGAGGGCCGCCATAAGAGCCGATGGTGGCTCTCCGCTCGTATTAATCGACCGAGCCATCAGAATAAATGCCGAATATTATCGCGAAAGTAATCTGGAGGGTGTGTTAAAGCCTTGGGCAGGCAAACATTTTGGCCGCAGACCTTGGACATTCCAACGGGACTTAGCACCATCGCACTCAGCACGCGCCACCCAAGAATGGTTACAAAATGAGGTTCCTCGCTTTATTTCCAGCACACAATGGCCACTAAAATCACCGGATACCAATCCGTTGGACTATTATGTCTGGAGTATTTTGGAAAGCAAGGTTGGCACTAAAAGGTACCAAGGAGTCGATTGCCTCAAACAAGCGCTTCGCCGGAAATGGGCTAAAATACCGCAGAGCAACATTCAGGCAGCGTATGGCGGTTTCAATGACCGTTTGAAGGCCATAATTCTTGCCAATGGTGACAAATTCGATCAAATCTAAACTTATTCTAAAATTTAATGTTATGTCCGACATTTTTTGCTTTCATTTAATAAAATTAAAAAAAAAGTGTAAAAAGTATGGCGTTTGACTGTGTTACAGTTTTTTTTTAAATCTCATCCTGAATATGAATTACATTGATTTTTAAGAATTTATTCAAAAGTAATTTTTAAGTTCTACACGATTTTTTCACAAATATTTTCACAAATATCTTCAGAATATTTTTTTCTTTTACTCCTTCGCTCTTTAAAAAAAGGTACACATTTTTTTCTCTCAGATCTCAATATTTCATTTTTTTTTGTGTCAACCCACCATTTCCTTTTCATGGCAAGATTTCAATTTAAATTTAAATTAAAATCGATTTCAACTTCATAATTCATTTAGGATAATCTCACTTAAAATGTCTTTAACTGGCACTGGCCTACTCCGCTTAAAATTGTTTTCGGTTTTTTGTTTGTGGTTTGCCAGATTTGATTCACGCAAAAATTGTCACTTAAATTTTTCAAATTCTGCTGCAACAACGACATGGCGCCCTTGGGGGTCTTAGAACAGCACAACCAGCGACCTGGATGAAAAATTGTTGCGAAAAAACAAAACTGATACCGTTGCTGTTGAACAATTGTGTGTTGCTTCAGTTTTTTTTTTGTTGCTGGTTCTTCCTGAGATCGAAATAACAAAAAACCCCGCCAACAAAGGAAACACACAAGAAAATTCCCTGGGTTCCATGTTGTTTCAAAAGAATTCCAATTTAGTGGATAGTATGTGAGCGGTGGCTTCAATGTGCGTAGGAATGGCTGGCAAAAAAAAAAAAAAAAAAAAAAAAAAAAAAAAAAAAAAAAAAAAAAAAAAAAAAAAAAAAAAAAACTGCTGCTAAAGTGGTTGCTGTCGTCTGTTTTGCAACTTCATCTGGACGATCAGCAGATCCATACGCACAGGCAGGTCTCCCAAGACTCTGAGGAAGGCAGTCAGCATTGCCACTGCCACAATGACATCTCAGAAACAAAAAAACATTGGCATCTTCACATAAATTTCAGGCGGCCGGGTGTGTCTGAGTGTGTGCCACAATTGTTTAAATGAAATGAACGAAAAAAATGGACAAATTTTTTTTAACCTCCACCATACCTAGTATGGAGGATATATTAAGTTCGTCATTCCGTTTGTAAGTTATAATTTTAGAACCAATATCCATTATTGATCAACGTAAAATTCTACGACGATTTATCCCTGTCCGTCCGTTCGTCTGTTGTAATCAGGCTAGAGTAAAAACGAATAAAGATAGGAAGCTAGAATTTTGCACAGATTAGTCTTTTGTCGGTCCACGATATCGTATAGCCCTAATATGACGGTATATCCTAGACATTCGGTATTTCTGACTACTTTACCCCCTGGAAGAGTATTGCCTATAAGGTACCCCCCATATTCGGTATTTTGATGATTTTAGCTACATTTTTAACGGAAATTGTCTAAAAATGTACAAAAGGAGGTCCTTTTAAGCACTTTACCCCCTGGAAGAGTATTGTCTATATAGGTCCACGTACCTCCAATATTCGGTATTTTGATGATTTCAACCACATTTTTCAATGAAATGAAAATGAACAAAAGGAGTTCCTTCTGAGCACTTTACCCCCTGGAAGAGTATTGTCTATATAGGTCCACGATATCGTATATCCTCCATATAACGGTACCTCCCTATCTGTATTCGGTATTTTGATGATTTTCGGTACATTTTTCACTACAAATTGTATGAAAATTTACAAAAGAAGTCCCTTTTAAGCACTTTACCCCCCGAAAGAGTATTGTCTATATAGGTCCACGAAATCGTAAAAACCCCGGTACCTCCGATATTCGGTATTTTGATGATTTCAAACAATTTCCAATGAAATTGTCTGAAAATCCACAAAAGGAGTTCCTTCTAAGTACTTTGCCCC
Source organism: Musca domestica (assembly GCF_030504385.1). Lineage (NCBI taxonomy): Eukaryota > Metazoa > Arthropoda > Insecta > Diptera > Muscidae > Musca > Musca domestica. The sequence goes on along the minus strand of NW_026712145.1, from coordinate 1,382,729 downwards.
CCTGGAGGAGTATTGTCTATGTAGGTCCACGAAATCGTAAAAAGCCCGGTACCTCCAATATTCGGTATTTTGAAGATTTCAAACAATTTTCAATTAAATTGTCTGAAAATCCACAAAAGGAGTTTCTTCTGGGTACTTTGCCCCTGGAAGAGAAATGTCTTTATAGGTCCACGATATCGAATATCCTCCACTTGACGGTACCTCCCTATCTGTATTCGGTATTTTGATAATTTTAGCTACATTTTTCAATGAAATTGTCTGAAAATGAACAGAAGGAGTTTCTTCTAAGCACTTTACCTCCTGGAAGAGTAAATTTTTCAAATTTTGTATTTAGGATTCGCAATGGGTACTACAGCCTATGACAAAAAATTACGTGTGCAGGTCCAGGTCTTCGTATAGGCTCCATATATCAGTACCTCCCCATATTCGGTATTTTGAGGATTTTAGCGACATTATTCACCGGAATTGTTTCAAATTTGGTGTTTGAAGTTCCTAATAGGTACTACAGCCTGTGACAGAAAATTGTCTATGCAGGCCCAGGTCTTCTTATAGGTCCCATATAACGGTACCTCCCCATTCGGTATTTTAACGATTTTAGCAGCATTTTCACCTGAGTTGTTTCAAATTACGTATTTGAAGTTCCTGATAGTGACTACAGCCTATGACAGAAAATTGTCTATGCAGGCCCCATGTATCGGTACCTCCCTATATTCGGCATTTTGATGATATTAGTAACATTTTTCACCAGAATTGTTTCAAATTTCGTATTTAGAGTTCCTAATAGGTACTAGAGCCTGTGACAAAAAATTATGTGTGCAGGTCCAGGTCTTCGTATAGGCCCCATATATCAGTACCTCCCTATATTCGGTATTTTGAGGAGTTTAGGTACAATATTCTCCGAAATTGTTTGAAATTTCGTATTTGAAAGTCCTAATAAGTACTACAGCCTGTGACAGAAAATTGCGTATGCAGGTTCAGGCCTTCGTATAGTCTCCATATAACGGTACCCCCTATATTCGGTATTTTTATGATTTTAGCGACATAATTCACAGGAGTTGTTTCAATTTTTGTATTTGGAATTCGTAGTGCGTACTACAGCCTATGACAGAAAATTGGCTTTGCAGGTCCAGGTCTTCGTATAGGCCCCATATATCAGCACCTACCCATATTCAGTATTTTGTCGATTTTAGGTTTATTATTCAGCGAAATTGTTTGTAATTTCGTATTTGAAGTTCCCAATAGGTACTACAGCCTGTGACTGAAAATTGGGTATGCAGGTTCAGGTCTTCTTATAGACCCGAAATAACGGTACCTCCCTATATTCGGTATTTTCATAATTTTAGCTACATTATTCCCCGGATTTTTTTCAAGTTTCGTATTTGAATATTGTAATGACCTAAGACAAAATTTGCCTATGCAGGTCCAAATCTTCGTATAGACCCCTATATAACGCCTATATTTGGTATTTTTAAAATTTTAACAGCATTTTTAGTGGATTTTATTTTTTTGAAACTTTTCAAATTCGTTTCAAATGTTGGAGGGTATTCAAAGTTCGGTCCGGCCGAACTTGTCACTGTTTTTACTTGTTTTTTGGTTCTTATGGGAGAGTGTAGTTCTGCGGATATGCCTTGAGTTTTAATCCTTTTTTTTCATCATCTTCGCCTTCGTCTTCTTCTCGTGCTGTGTGATGTTCTCAGTATTTGTTTGACATGGAACTCATTATTTGTTTACAGCAGCCGCAGCAGCTAGCAGTTCCAAATAGACAGTCATTGGAACAGACGGACAAATGAAGATACCCACCCGGCCATGTGGCAGCAAGCCAGTCACAGAAACACCATAACTTTTATTTGAGCTTTTTATGGACTCTGCCAGCTCCTACCTCTTTGAATCGCTGTTTTTTTCCTTGTTCCTTCTCTTGCCAGCAAGTTAATAAAAAGAAATTTTAGGAGGTTTTCTGTATAATTTATTTTTATGGCCATCATTCATGGACATTTCTCCGCCAATAAGTTAGCGACGAGAGAAAAGCCCAGCAAAAAATAAAAAAAAAAAAAAACTACACGACAATGTCGCTTGTTGCAAATTTACAAACTGAACATTATTCAATTTGTCATTTTGCCACAATGTCCCAGTGTCATCGCATTGTACATAATTCCAGCGGTGGCAGATTGGCCAACCAGCTTGCTACCAGTGGATACCAGCGTTGTTTTTGTTTTTGCTTTCGTATTCTTCCTCCTCTGTTTTTTTTATCGAGGTCTTAATGGCAGATGAGCGAGCCCTCATCGTCGTCGTGGTCTCGTCCGCGACTTAAGGTCAGCTCAGTGAAATTAACAATTCCACCCAAAAATCCACGAAAAAATAAAAAAAAAAAAACAATTCTCAAATATCCTACCCCGCTTGTTAAAAGTCAATTTTGGACAAATTTCGAAAAAATGCCACAACATCGAATGAAGATGAAACAAAAGCCTGGCTGGAACACGTAAATGACTTTTGACCAAATTCAGTGAAAACATAAAACTTTTTTCCTCCCATTCGCTTTGAATGTCTTCCAGGTTGCCAAAAAGTTCAACGACAACAAACCAGGAATTTCAGGGGATATTTCTTGGGTAATTGTTGAAGTAATAGTTTCATTTTCAATTGACAGAAAACGAAGACAAAAAATCTAGAGAATGTTTAGGTCTATAAATGGATTTATTTAATACTCCCCAACAATGTATGGAGAACAAATTCAATATTAATGTTGGGTGGATCGCAACAGACTGAACTAATTCAATTCACAACCAGTAAGGAAAGGTCAAAAGTAGGGCGGGACCGACTATATGATAACCTACATCACTATTTGGTAGAGCTCCGGTAACAATATATTGGGAATTTATGTGAAGAAGGTAGTTTTGCCAACTATGAACCTTATTTGACCCATGGTGAATGTGAATCGAATTTCAACAAATTTGACCTCTAGTACCAAATAACATTCCTGCATAGTGCATGATATGACTTCGATAAGGTTTACATTAAACAAGTAAAAAAGTTGTAAGTAAGCCGGGCCGAACTTTGAATACCCTCCACCATTTGGAACGAATTTGGCAATTTTCAAAAAAAAAAAAAAAAACTAATCGGTAAAAAATCTGTTAAAATTTCAAAAGTACTGAATGTAGCCGTATATTGTATATTAAGGTCTATACGACAACGTGGACATGCACAGGCAACTTTTGTCATAAGCCATTACAATATTCAAATGTGAAACCAAAAACAATCTGTGGATGATGTAGCTAAAATCATCAAAATACCGAATATCGGGAGGTACTGCAATGGGGGCTATACGAAGACGTGGATCTGCACAGACAATCTCCTGTCGTAGGCTGTAGTATCCATTACGAACTTTAAATACCAAATTAGAAATAATTCCGGTAAATAATGTCCCTAAAATCATCAAAATATCGAATATCGGGAGGTACCTTTATATGGGGGCTATACGAAGACGTGGACCTGCACAGAAAATTTTCTGTCATGGGCTGTAGTATCCATTACGAACTTCAAGTACCAAATTTGAAACAATTCCGGTGAATAATGTCGCTAAAATCATCAAAATACAGAAAATAGGGAGGTACCATTATGTTGGGGGCTATACCACAATGTGGACCTACATGACCCATTTTCAATACCCAAAGTCCTGCAGACATAATATACATTTGAGTAAAATTTTATCAACCTACTTCATTTTGTTCGGAAGCTAGAGTGATTTCAACAGACGGATAGAGAGACGGACATCGCTAAATCGACATTTTTGCTGATCAAGAATATATACATACTTTGTGGGGTCTAAAATTTATATTTCGAGGTGTTACAAACGGAATTACAAACTTAATATTCCCTCCATACTATGGCGGAGGGTATAAAGATATTTATTGGAGTAACCGGAACGAGTTTCACCAAATGAAAAAATTCGGTAGAATATCAAAAAGTCTATACAATTTTGGGCTGATATTACAGATATGGTGGACAATAACCGTAAATCGGATGAAGATGTATATCGAAGTCACATAAAAATCTGACCCGATTTCGATAAAATTAGCCAGAGGTATTTTCGAGCAGTAACTGATGTCCGGTATCAAATATCATTGTTGTGGAGTGCATATTACGCATGTGAGGGACCTAAACCCCCAAATCGGTTGAAACATATATATGGGACCTATAGCTATATCTGAATCAATTTTCTAAAAAAAATATTTCTAGGATGAATTAAGTCGGAATTGCCAAAATTCAGGTCATTTGGACTGATATTAGCCATTTGGTGCACAATAAACCTGAAATCGGATTAAGATATATATGGAGCTATATCCAAATCTGAACCGATCTTCTTTCGAGCTCCATAATTTATCTGGTACCAAATATCATTTTTGTGGAGTGCATATTACGCATGTGAGACTTAAAACGCAAATCGGATGAAACATAGATATGGGAGCTATAGCTAAATCTGATCCGATTTTCACCAAATTTGACGTACTAGCTTCTAGACTGAATTCGATCGGATGTACTAAAATTCAGGTCATTTGGACTGATATAGGCCATTTAGTGCACTATAAACCTGAAATCGTATTAAAATATACAGGGTTGCCCATATTCGACGGACCCATCTGGCAACGCCATAACTTTTGACAGAGATGTCACATCGCTTAATGACATACCGCGTTTGAAGCGTCAGTCCAAGCAGATTTTTACAATGAACCAATACACGCCACGCTAGCGCTCTGAAATAGTTGAAATTTACATTCAACAGAAGAAGTCAATTGTGAAAACTCACCGTGCTTTTAAAACATTAAAAAATGTGAGAAGTGCGCCTTCTAAGACCAACCATTAAGCGATTATACGAAAATTTTTCGACTGGTAAGGCTCCTTCAAATCCGAAGAGGCCATATAAAAATCGACGAAGGCGATCGGCCGAGAATATCGCTGCCGTACGAGCCAGTGTTGAGAGGTCCCCAAGAACATCCCAAAAACGCCGTTCTCAGCAGTTGGGCATGGCTCGGTCCACTTTACAACGGATTATTCGCATTGATTTGCAGTTGTTCCCGTACAAAATTCAATTGACGCAAAGAATGTTACCTGCGGACAAGCCTCGTCGATTGGAATGGGCCCAAAAAAAACATGGGTCCGTCGAATATGGGCAACCCTGTATTTTACTACTCTTGATTGCCAGCTTCTGATTATATGAAGGGTTGCCATCCAGTTTTCCGTTGCAGTACTTTCAGGACAAAATAGTTCTCTCAGAGCTTAGCTCATTACCTTTACACCTCCTTAATTTTCCAATTTCCTGCAGAGCAGACCTCGTAACTTTCCAGCATATAATGTCATTTGCTACGCTCGATCACAATTTTTGCAATTTCGTATCATATTCCGCTACCTATGTTATTATCACTTATTAAATAATTATTGTTAATTTTTCCCAAGAATCGAATTCAAATCCCAGTGAATTTTATCTTGTTAAACGTGATATTAAAATATTGTTCGGTGTCTAGCATCAAATCGGTAACGATTATTACGTGTCTGCAAAAATAATCGCCATTAACTAACCGAATAATGGGGCAAATGCATGAGGAAACCCACACTTTATGATAGATGATTGGTTTGCAGCCAAGAGGTATACTACATACATACTTACATACATACATCATACATGTTGCATGCATCAAAATTGCACGGAACAAAGGCTGGGTTAGCGACGTGGCGACATTTAACGGCCACTACTGAGGCCAATAGCGCCGCAGTCACTAATGAGGTAGAGACCAATTTGTTTGGATCATTAGCCAAGCAGTCCGCCATACATTGAATATTGGCATTTTTTTTTGTTCAGAAAAAAATTCAATGAATACTACCACCAACGACAACAACGCGATCCAGCAAAACATTGCAATTGTTTGGCGATTTTTTGTTCATCGCCGCCGCCGCCGTCGCTGCCACTGGGGCATGAAAACATTTTGAAACATTTGTCTCGGCAAGTCATTAATTTGTCAATGATATGACCAATTTTAGAGGAATTTCCGCCATGTACTTAATGTCCGACCACAGCATTACGATGCCAGGCCAAGAATGGCAACGCGAAAAACGCAACAACAACAACACAATATTCAGATAACGGCACATACGACAGGACGATGATGCCACAATAAAATGTTGAAGAATTTTTCCTTAAGAATTTTTTGTTTTTTTTTTTTTTGGTTAGGGGATCAACTATTTTTTGGCGTATGTCGCCGCTGTTTTTCATTGTAATTTTCGGCGCTTTAATACCGCCCGGCATGCCGTTCAATTTGCGAACGGGATAACGCATTGCTTTTCATATTGTACGACAGACATATCGTTTTCATGAAATAACTGTGAAAGCTAATTATTGGAGAGAATGTGAAAGTGGTGGGAGGGGGAGAGAGAGATAGAAACGAGAGACATGGTGTATCGTAAAAATACAAATTTGAAGCTAATATTAGTGAATAATGTCGCGACACCTTCCTTAATAAAAAAAACGGTCATAACGAATCCCGAATAAAGCCTAAAATAGGGAAAACATTTCTGAAAAGTTACATTTGGTCTGGAGTCCAGCCGAACCCTGAAAAGGTTGATGAACAAAACGAACTATTCGAAATAGGAGGAATCTTGGAATTTCCATTATCTGCCACACATAACAAACCGAGAAATTGTAAGAAAATTAAAAAAAAAAAAAAAAACAAGTAAAAAAGGATCGGATTCGGTTTTGCTGACAGATGTATAGCCTCCGCCTATATTCGATTATTTAAAAATATTTTGGCTTCTGTTATGATTATTCAAATGTTTAACCCCTTATGCAGTAGGATCCGAAGGAGTGGACCGATATTGTCTATTTTCACACCTGACCTAGCACTGACACAAATATTAGGATTTGCATAGTTGGAGCAAAATCGGATTATACTTTCTCTTTGTGTGCAAAAAATATATTTTTTGAAAATTTCGACATTTTGTGGCGGAGGTACCAGAAGAATTGGATCGATATTGCCCATCTCCGGACTCGATCTAAGTTTGAAAAAAATATTACGATGTACAAGGTTGGGACCAAATCGGATACTCCTTTCGGGAATTATCGTGCGCACCAGCCAGCCAGATAGACGGAAGGACATCGCTAGATCGACTCCAAATATTCTGATATGGATTTGGTCCAAAGAGACCTAGAGTCTAAAACCGTTATTTCGACTAGGCACGTTTTGACCGTATCAAATTGTATATACCCTTTGTAGCCATATGGCTGAGAGTATAATAATAGACCCATAGTTCCTTTTGATGATCTTCGTAGGATAACATTCTGAAACGATTTATGCACGTCCGTCTATCTGTCCATGTATTTTTATACCCTCAGCCATATGGCTAGAGGTCATAATTTTTACACACTTTTTAAATTTTATTCAATGAAAGCAAAAAATGTCGGAAATAGCATCAAATTTTAGAATAAGTTTAGATTTGTTCGAATTCGTCACCTTTGGTACGAATTATGGCCTTCAAATGGCCAATGAAACCGTCACACGCTGCCAGAATGTTGCTCTGCGGTATTTCGGCCCATTCCCAGCGAAGCGCTTGCTTGCGGTGATCGACACTTTGGTATTTTGTAGTGCCAACCTTGTTTTCCACAATACTTCGGACGCAATAGTCCAACGGATTGGTATCCGGAGATTTTGCTGGCTACTGTGCGCTGGAAATGAATCGAGGAACCTCATTTTGTGACCATTCTTGGGTGGCTCGTGCGATGGTGCTGAGTCCTGTTAGAATGTCGAAGGTCTGCGGCCAAAACATTCTAGCGATAATATTCGGCATTTATTCTGATGCCACGGTCGATTAATACGAGCGGAGAGCGACCATCGGCTGTTATGGCGGCCCACACCATCACCATGGCCGGCGCTTGAGTTCTGGTGGCCAACCGAAGGTGCACATTTTCAGCTGACCTCTTTGGCAAATAAACGCGATCATTTTGTTTGTTCACAAACTGCTGGACAATGAATGTTTTCTCATCGGAGAAAACCAAATTCGGCAGTTCAACACTTTCGGCGATGCGAAGCAACTCTTTAGCTCTTTTGAGTCTATTTTCTTTCTGTTGCGGTGTAAGTTCTTGCACTTTTTGGAATTTCAATGGATTTACCCCGAGCTCATTTTTCAATATTTGCCGAATGGAATATTGCGATATGTTCAGCTCACAAGTCATTTTTCGGCCACTGCGACGCGGGTTTTGATCAAGTCTTTACTGCTGATGTTGCTGTTTTCTTCCGTACACTTCCTTGATGTTGGGTTACGCTACCAGTATCACGGTAACGAGCGATGCTACGAGATACAAAAGATTTATTCACATGTAAATGACGGAGTGCTCTAACGATAGCCACTTGTGGTTCTCCAGCCAAATATAAAGAAATCACACAATCACGCTGGAATTCCATCACGAATAACTTTTTATACCCTCCACCATAGTATGGAGGGTATATAAAGTTTGTCATTCTGTTTGTAAAACCTTGAAATACACATTTTAGACCCTACAAGGTATATATATTTTTGATCAGCATAAAATTCCATATCGATTTAGCGATGTCCGTCCGTCTGTGGAAATCACTCTAGCTTCCGAACGAATTGAAGTAGATTGATAAAATTTTGCTCAAATGTATGTTATATCTGCAGGACTTTTGGTATTGAAAATGGACCACGTAGGTTCACGTTTTGGTATAGCCCCCATATAACTGTACCTCCCGATATTCGGTATTTTGATGATTTTAGCGATATTTTTCACCGGAATTGTTTCAAATTTGGTATTTGAAGTTCGTAATGGATGCTACAGCCTAAGACAGAAAATTGTCTGTGCAGGTCCACGTCTTCGTATAGCCCCCATATAACGGTACCTCCCGATATTCGGTATTTTGATTTTATCGACATTATGACCGATTTTTTTAAGTTTCGCATATGAATATTGTAATGGGTTATGACAAATGTTACCTACACAGGTTCATGTCGTCGTATAGACCCTAATAGAATAGCTACATTCGGTATTTTTAAGATTTTGACAGAAGTTTTAACGGATTTTATTGTTTTTGAGAATTGTCAAATTCGTCCCAAATAGTGGAGGGTATTCAATGTTCGGCCCGGTCGAACTTACAGCTTTTTTACTTGTTTTCTGGAAACTTCTCACCAAAATGCTTTTTTCGCTTGTAAACAATATAATGAGCTGTCACTGGAAAAATTTTAACAGCTGTCGAAGTTGGTTACAGTTTTTTCATCTCACCCTGTACATCAGTCGGCAAAACCGACTGATACTACTTTACTTGTTAATATGTTGTTAAACCAAAGAAAAAATTGTTCCAAATTATTATTCTCAAATTCAACTGAAACAAATGAACCACATCAAATAAAACTGAAACTGCAATGAAAAAATAATATTTTGTAAATTTTAGCGCCACAATTTGTTGTCGCTCATAAACTGTGGGCAACCGCGTGGCATCATAAAATATTTTCCACATCCTCCTCTTTGAAGTTTGTCTCGAAAAGCATGGGAGAAAATGAAAGAATGCCCAATGAAGCCGAGACTAAAGTAACACCAACGTGACAATTAATAGAATTTACTAACGAAGTCAGGGTACAGAAGCGATTGCTATTGTAATAAAACTTTAAGATGCTCCGTAGGAAGAAAGGAGAGAAGACAGAACGGTTTTTAGAAAAGGAGGATAAAAATAGTTGGTGATATGACGGGGGACATGAGATAAATCAACTCAACAACTTGACAGTAATTTGAAGGATTTTTCTTCTGATGTTCATAGGAATGTTAAAATTGACCCTTTATAGTGGTGGTTTCAAAGGAGTGGGCCAATGTTGTCATTTTCGTACCTGATATAGCACTGGCAAAAATATTGGGATTTGGATAAAAGCGGATGATCCGTTCTTACGAAGCCTTTTAGAAGGCCTTCTATACGAAGCCCTTTAGAAGGCCTTCTATTCGAAGAAGCCCTTTAAAATACCTTCTATTCGATGGAGCCCTTTAAAATACCTTCTATACGAAGCCCTTGTTAAGGCCTTCTATACGAAGCCCTTGTTAAGGCCTTCTATGCGAAGCCCTTGTTAAGGCCTTCTATACGAAGCCCTTTAGAAGGCCTTCTGTACGAAGCCCTTTAGAAGGCATTCTATACGAAGCCCTGTAGAAGGCATTCTATACGAAGCCCTTTAGAAGGCCTTCTATACGAAGCCCTTTAGAAGGCCTTCTATACGAAGCCCTTTAGAAGGCCTTCTATACGAAGCCCTTTAGAAGGCCTTCTATACGAAGCCCTTTAAGAGACCTACTATACGAAGCCCTTTAAGAGGCCTTCTATACGAAGCCCTTTAAGAGGCCATCTATACGAAGCCCTTTAGAAGGCCTTCTATTCGAAGCCCTTTAGAAGGCCTTCTATACGAAGCTCTTTAAGAGGCCTTCTATACGAAGCCCTTTAGAAGGCCTTCTATACGAAGCCCTTTAGAAAGCCTTCTATACGAAGCCCTTTAGAAGGCCTTCTATACGAAGCCCTTTTTAAGGCCTTCTATACGAAGCCCTTTTTAAGGCCTTCTATACGAAGCCCTTTTTAAGACCGTCTATACGAAGCCCTTTTTAAGGCCTTCTATACGAAGCCCTTTAGGAGGCCTTAGGAAAGGTTTTATACGAAGCCCTTTAAAGGGCCTTTTATACAAAGCCATTTGGGACCGTCTATATAAAGCCCGAACTGCCTTCAAGGGTTTTTTTTAAGAAGCTATTGAAATTCTTCAATAAAAGCCGATAAGATCCTATTTAGGCTTATATTAAACCCCGTTTTATAACTTTCTGATAAATATTTCCGATTATTTCCTCACACCCTCGTAAATGGTTATTTACACTTGTAAAAAAGTTATTAATCTTCATTACCCACAAAAATTTCAAAATTATGTAAACAATATCAAAGGAAATAATTTTTCAAACACTACTTAAAAATTCCGAAACTCTCCCCCCCCCCTCCAAACCACTGTTTACAGGAAGTCATTTCCAGCAGATCTTAAACCGCACTTGTTTCTTCAGCATTGCCATCAAAAGAAAAGCAACCGAAAATAAACAGGGGCGGCAGAACGAGTCTCAGACCCAGCCAGGCAGCACTTGCAGACAAGGCGGACAGACACACAAAACGACCGTCCGTCCGACCGACAGCTACCATAACACATATTTCATTAAATTTTATTTAACAACTTCATTAGAAAACGCAAAGACAAGATCGAAATGTAACGAAGCGGCCAGATACGATGGAGTGTAGCGAAGGAAACGAACGTTACGATCCAATGGACTAAAATGGAAAATAAAACAAACGAACGCCAGCAACAATAGCAACAACAACAAGAAGTACCACCACAAAATATAAAGCGGGTTCCAATCGGGCACACACAACAAATAAAAAAACTGGCTTTAATGGCTAATTAGACTAATTAGGAGACCTATTACCGAACACATACAGGCTCACGCACACACGCTCACATATATACACACACACGCGGACATAAACAAAGCATAATTGAACGGCGGTTTGATTGTTTATTACTGGAAAAATATACGGTAAATAAGCAGGCAGTAGGACGGACAGACAAACGTAGGGGCCAGCGGAGGAATCAATGGATGGGGTGGAGGAGCCAGCAAACGGACACTTTTGCCTGCATGAATATAAATTAAAATGCCTGTCAAAGGAATGGTTTTGTTGGTGTTTTTTTGGAACTGGTTTAAATATTTTTTTGTGGTTTGGGGGAGGATTTTTCTGTGCGGAAATTTCGGGTGATTGTTGTTCGCAAATGTGATATACATTGGCATATAAAAATTGTAAGTTTTTTCTTCGATTTTTGTTTTCAAATGTGATTTTTACTTGTTCGGCTTGATATCGGGGGATTTATGTGAAAAATCTTGGTAAACTCAAAGAAACAGGAAATTGACTTTTCGAAAATAGATGAACTACTTATTTATGGAAGTTGGGATACTTTCACATATTTTCGTGAAGCGAACCGTTGCTATTGTGGACATATTTGAAAACTAGATCAATACAGTCAAAATTAAATAAAATATCATTAAGGGTGTAATAGCCGGTCTGATAACTTTAATGTATTGGAATATTATAGGGCTTTTTTAGATTTCCCTAAAAGCTACTTAAAGAATGAACTTTAATGGGTAGTTTTTGAAAACCCTAAAAGGATTTATAATAGGTCTTATGGGTCTATTACAATTTAAAATATAGGGTATTATATTTTAAATTGTAATAGACCCATAAGACCTATTATAAATCCTTTTAGGGTTTTCAAAAACTACCCATTAAAGTTCATTCTTTAAGTAGCTTTTAGGGAAATCTAAAAAAGCCCTATAATATTCCAATACATTAAAGACCTTCAATTGGATTTTCTTTCAAGCCTTACAGGACCTTCATAACAAGCTTTAGAGTTTCTTCTTTAGACAGACATAAGTAGAATACCTGTATCATGTGTCGTAATTTATGGTCTTAGGATAATAAAACTGACAGACCATCTTGAGATAAAATTTTGTCATTAAAGGTGTACGAATTTATTGTATATCCACTTTTTAAGCATCGTAAAATATTATAAAAATATTCCTATAAAGCAGGATTCGAACTATATTAGACTTAACAAGTAAAAAACATTAAGTTCGGCCGTGCCGAACTTTTAATACCTTCCACCTTAGGGTAATGGAAACATTAGAACCAATTTTGACCCACAAATACCAAAATAACGAATATCGGGGGGTACCGCTATATAGGGCTATACAAAAACGTGGACCTATATATACAATGTTTCGCCAACGGAGCTAGAACCTATTATGATCAACTAATTCCAATTTTTAGACAAATTCGTGAAAAAATGTGACAAAAACCATCAAAATACCGAATATCGGGAGATACCGTTATATGGGGCCTATACCAAAGCGTGGACCTATACATACAATGTTTCGCCACACGAACTAGGACCCATTATAACCTACAGATAACAATTCTCAGACAGAACCGTGAAAAAATGTGGCAAAAATCATCAAAATATGGAAGCTATGTCCCTTGGAGGTCTTCTACAGTAGATTTTTAACAGGCGTGCCATGGGAGGATCTATTAGTCCTTTCAAAATATTCCCCAACAATGCAGACTCTGTTAGTTTTTATACGATCCGCCATACTATGGAGGGTGTATTAACTTTGTCATTCCGTTTGTAACTCCTCGAAATACTCATGTCAGACCCAACAAAGTCGATTTAGCGATGTCCGTCTGTCTGTTGTAATCACGCTATCTTTCGAAAGAATTGAGATAGAAGCCTGAAATTTTGCACACATGTTTATTTTGCAGGCAGGTCAAGTTCTTAAATGGGCCTTATAGGTCCACGTTTTCATATAGCCCCCATATAACGGTACCTCCCTATATTCGGTATTTTGATGATTTTAGCGACATTAGTCACCGGAATTGTTTCAAGACAGAAGAAATTGTCTGTGCAGGTCCAGGTTTTCGTATAGGGGGCCTATACATAACGGTACCTCCCAATATTCGGTTTTTTGATGACTTTAGCGTCATTATTAACCGGAGTAGTTTTAAATTAGGTACAATACTCACCGAAATTATTTGAGATGTCGTGTTTGAAGTTCGTAATGGAAGCTACAGCCTGTGAAAGAAAATTATCTAACGATACCTCCCTATATACGATATTTTGATGATTTTAGCTACATTATTCACCGTTTATTTCAAGTTTCGAATTTGATGGCTTATGACAAACAAAGCCTATGTAGGTCCACGACGTATAGACCCAAATTTTTCGGTATTTTTAAGATTTTAACAGAAATATTAACGGATTTTTTTTTTTTTTTTTAAAATGTCCAAATTCTTTCCAAATGGTGGAGGGTATGCAAAGTTCGGCCCGACAGAACTTGTTCTAAAATATTTCTTTTAAGCCCCTGTTTGGAGATATTTTAGCCCTACAAAAACTATTCTTTAAAAATTATGTTGATCGTTAAAGCTCTTCAAAGGACTTTTCTTAATTTTCGGGATTTAAGCTCTGTCTGTCCATCAAAAAATTACCTTGCGAATAGAGGGTTGAAGGTTTTTTAGTACTTAAAATAATAATAATATTTAGGTTCGTCTAGGTAGAAAAAGAATTGTGGACCTTACAAGGACCTTCTATGAAAGGAAGACGTTTATCGGGTGGGATGTTGGAACTTCAAATTATTTTCCCAAAAAACCGAAGCTTTATTAGTTCTCCGAAAGTCTTCGTTTTAGGATTAGTTGTTCTCCGAAAGTCTTCGTTTTAGGATTAGTTGTTCTCCGAAAAATATATTTAAAAATACTGGATGCAAAAACTTTTTTTCAGAATTCTGTAGGGAAATTGTTTTATTAAATAACCTTTTTCTTTTAAGTCCCTTACAATCAGCTCCCTTGCTTGAAAATGCCTCTTTTGATCCTGAAAAAAAAAAACAAGTTCCTCAAACAACATCTTAAGGATATGTCGGTCTTTGAAAAAAAAAAAGATTTCTTTAAAACACACTTCCTGTCCTAGGCTTTTAAAGACGTATTTCTTTTACTTTTTACTGTTGGCCCTTGAAAAATTACTTCTTCTAAAATCCACGATGAAAAATTTTGTTGGTTAAAATATTTTCATTAATTTAAATAAATTTCTCAAATGTTCAGAATTGAAGCTCTGGCTTTCCTTTGAAAAAAATATCTTAAAAAAGAGTAAAACAGCAATAAAGTCCACCTTTTGGAAGAAACTTGAAAATTTCATAAAAAAAAAATCCGTTAAAAAAACAGCGAATATCATTAAAATACTGATTATAGGGAGGTACCGTTTTATAGGGTCTATACAAAAAGGTGAACCGACGTGGTCCATTTGCGAAATTAACCAGCCTACTGTGCAAATTTTAGCTTTCTATCCAAATTTGTTCGAATGATAGCGTGATTACAAAAAAACAGACTTCCTTAAATCGAAAGACAGACATACATCCAGAATATATATAATTAGTAGGGTTCAACATTCGGAATGGCAAAGTAAATATACTTTCACACCATATCCTGTGTTAGTAGAAATATCTGGAATGTGTCAAATTGGAAGGCAATCGGACTCTTGTTTCACATTTTTTACGAATTATAATCATTCAAAATTTTAGCCGAAATATTTCATCTTCACATCAGATCTTGTGTTGGTAGACATATTGAGATGTGCCGAGTTTGAAAAGAATGGGTAGCTCATATTGCGGTTAATGAGCTTCATGATTATAAAAAAAATTGACCCGTTGTGGTGATGGTACCAGAAGTATATATTCCATCTTCATACCAAATTTGAAGACAATCGGACTCCATTTTCGTATTTTATAAGAGTTATATTTATTCAAAATTTGATCTTTCGAGGGGAGGTACTTGATGGAGTGGTCCAATATTACTCATTTTCGCACTTTATCTAAAACTAATAAAAAGATTAGGATTTGCAAAATTTCCCACAAAATTGGATGATCCTATCTTGTTCCTTAAGGACAATTATTTTCTGTGACCTTTTGTAGGGGAGGTACTAGAAGGAGTGGACTGATATTGGCCATCTCCGAACTCGATCTAAGTTTGACAATAATATTCCGATGTACCATGTTTGGGTCAAATCGGTTAATCCCTTGGAGAGTTATCGACAAACATCCCTAGATCGTCTCCAAATGTCCTGAAACGGATTTGGTCCAAAGAGACGTAAGGTCTAAAACCGTCATTTCGATGAGGCATATTTTGACCGTGTCACATGATATATACACTCTGTAGCCATTTGACGGAAGGTATAAAATATACCTCTTAGTGGTCTCCTGTCTTGATGTGACCTCTAAATGCCTTCTGCGTATAGAGGAGGCTTTCCAGAAGTCCCCTGGCCCTATAAAGCCTCTTAGAGGTATTCTGCTTATCTGAGACCTCTTAAGGATTGTTTATTTACAGTAAAACGCCCTAAAGGTCTTCTGATTATATTGAGATTAAATTTTTTTCAATGGATCTTCTTAGATTTTTTCGGTCTATATTAGATCCCCCTATGTTATTTTGTCAATTTTCGGCCTTTTAGAGGTCTTCCGTAGACAGTCGGTCTTTAAGATTTCCTACAGGCATATACATCTTTTATTGACAGGAAACCTTTAAATAGTCCTCCATAAAATAATGTTTACACTTGTCCTATTGATATACTCTGAGAAAGGTCGTCAAGGAAGAAGACCTCATACTTCAACAATTCCCCCTTATGTTCCTTAATACCTCCTAATAGCTACCTTCATTGTGGCAACTGTGAAAAGGGGAGTAAATGCACCCCTCCTAACTCCAACCTAATTATTGGCTAGCAATGCAAATGGGTAGTGCAGGTTGTTGTCTCTGTTGTTGTTGTTTTTTTGTTATAGCGTTTGTTGTACCTGCACTTTGTAACAAATTAGGCTATGGCTAAATGTTTATTAAAAGCCTTTTATTAAATGAGTTTTCAGCTACTGTCTGATGAAGTTGCTCGCCCATATTTTTTCGTTTCGTTTTTCTTTTATTGGTCAGCAGTGGCGGTTGGAATGGTGGCTGCACTACTCTATGGCGGATCCTGGTTTCTCTTGTTGTTGTTGTTGTTGGCTGTCACTGGGCATTGCGTGAAACAATGTTGTCACAGCCAGCTGGATGGTTGGTTAGCTGGTTGAGTAAGTGACTGGCTGGCTGGTCGGTCGGTTGGCCTCGGTTGGCCTCGCCTGGCCCGACTCGGCTTTGGCTTGGCTGCAGGCCACAGGTGTTTTTCATATGAATATTTATTATTAATGATAAATGCGTAACAGCAACGAACGACCGAATGGTCGGCCGGCCGACCGTCTGAACCGACGAATCAATGGCTATGGGAATCATAAAAGGAAACGTTGCCATAGACGAGTAGAAATTACAATGACCACAACAGTAATAATCAAGAATGTCCATTAACATTGGTTAAATGTTGTTACCGCCGATGATGATAATGTTGTTGTTGCCATGTTTGTTTGTGTGTTTAAATAATTTATTGTTAATTGATGGTAATTAAAAATATAAGTAATTTAATTTACATTTACAAATGCATTTTCAAACAAATTGTACAATTTTCATGCTTGTCTATTTTGTTACATATCACATGCAGTGGAGGGTGGCAAGGAGGGTTTTGGGGGGGGGGGGCTTCTCCGAAACGAGCGCATTTGATAAATGTAATGAGATGGAATTTTTCGCAATCCATTTTTTTTGTTGGAGTGCTTAAAAAAATGCAGGCATGTGGTTCTTCGTGTGGATAATAGGTAGATAATTAATCGCTAAATTATTTAAAATATTTTACACGTTTTTAAAATTTTTGATTTCGAGATTATCATGGAAAGTTTGTAGCATTACATTTTGCGATATAATTCTGAGAAAAAAAAAAAAACTAGTTCGAACTTACCACTATTTAATGGCTTAAATATTATGAAGCTTACCTGCAAATAAAGCAAAACAAAATTATATTATTGGTATTGAGAATTGAAGGTTTGGGAATATACGATTAAATATCACCGATATTCGGTGTTTTGATAATCCTAGCCACAATTTTCAACGGAATGGTTTTAAATTTTGTATTTGAGATTCGCTATATAGACAATAATCCTTGCAGTGGATTATTGACTATATAGGATCTCGTTTTGATATGAATTTATAATATCAGACCAAACGCTGTCGATTGTTTAAGTCCCTCACGTTCGTAATATTTACTTCTCGACCATGATATTTTGTACCAGTTTTCAGATATATCTCAGAAATACATCTGCCATATTCGAGATCGATTTAGATTTGGATGTAGCTTCCATATACATCTTCATGCGATTTCTCAGTTATTGTCCACCAAATATGTAATGTCAGCCCAAATTGGATGGATCTTTGAACATTCGACCCCGATATTTGATATTTTGACGATTTTCGTATATAGAATTCGCAATGGGTGCTAAAGCCTATAGCAAAAAATTGCATATGCAGGCCCACGTCTTCCTATAGCCTCCATATAACGGTACCTCCAAATATTCGGTATTTTGATGATTTTAGCGACATAATTGACCGGAGTTGTTTCAAATGTCATATTTAGAGTACCTCCCTATATTCGGTATTTTCATGATTTTAAGTACAATATTCACCGAAATCGTTTAAAATTTCCTATTTGAAGTTCCTAATAGAGACCACAGTCTATGACAGAAAATTGTCTATGCAGGTCCAGGTACATCCCTATATTCGGTATTTTTAAGATTTTAGCAGAATCTTTACGGGTTTTATTTTTTTTTGAAAATTTCCAAATTCGCACCAAATGGTATTCAAAGTTCGGACCGGCCAAACTTACTGTTTTTACACTACACCAAAAGGTGGTCAGGGTGTTATGTCTTTGTGCATTTGTTTGTAACAGGCAACGGAAACGAGATAGACCCATAGTTCCTTTTGATGATCTGCATAGAATCACATTCTGAGTCGATATATGCAGGTCCGCCCGTACGTCTGTCCGTCTGTCCATGTATTTTTGTAAACAAAGTACAGTTTGCATTTATTGCCCTATCCAGATGAAATTTTGTACAAATCATTTGTTTGGCCCACGGACGAACCCTATTGAGATTGGAGATAACCGGTCAAAATTTAGATATAGCTCACATATATATATCTTCGTCCGAATTTCCTGAAAATAAGTATGCCAATTTTTATCGAGATCGGTTCAGATTTGGATATAGCTCCCATATCCCAGGGTTGCCCATATTCGACGGACAGATGACTCTTTGGGCCCATTCCAATCGACGAGGCTTGTCCGCAGGCAACATTCTTTGCGTCAATTGAATTTTGTACGGGAACAAATGCAAATCAATGCGATTAATCCGTTGTAAAGTGGACCGAGCCATGCCCAACTGCTGAGAACGGCGTTTTTGGGATGTTCTTGGGGACCTCTCAACACTGGCTCGTACGGCAGCGATATTCTCGGCCGATCGCCTTGGTCGACTTTTATATGGCCTCTTCGGATTGGAAAGAGCCTTACCAGTCGAAAAATTTTCGTATAATCGCTTAATGGTTGGTCTTAGAAGGCGCACTTCTCACATTTTTTAATGTTTTAAAAGCACGTTGAGTTTTCACAATTGACTTCTTCTGTTGAATGTAAATTTCAACTATTTCAGAGCGCTCGCGTGGCTTGTATTGGTTCATTGTAAAAATCTGCTTGGACTGACGCTTCAAACGCGGTATGTCATTAAGCGATGTGACATCTCTGTCAAAAGTTATGGCGTTGCCAGATGGGTCCGTCGAATATGGGCAACCCTGTACTTCTACCAGATTTCAGATACAGCTCAGAAAGACGTCTGTCATATTCGAGATCGATTTAGATTTGAATGTATGTCCCATATATCAGTACCTCCCTATATTCGGTATTTTCATGATTTTATAGACTCATAGTTCCTTTTGATGATCTGCCTAGAATCACATTCTGAGTCGATATATGCAGGTCCGTCCGTCCGTCTGTCCATGCATTTTTGTAAACAAAGTACAGTTTGCATTTATTGCCCTATCCAGATGAAATTTTGCACAAATCATTTGTTTGGCCCAAGGACGAACCCTATCGGTCAAAATTAAGATCTGCCTTTTATTGTGCACCAAACGTGTAATATCAGTCCGAATGGTATGGAATTTTGCACGTACGATTAGATTGGACCTGAAAATAAGTATGCCAATCAATCGAAATCGGTTGAGATATAGCTCCCATATATAGTGTTCATCCGATTTGTTATTTTTGTCCTCCGCAGCCGTAATATGCATTCCGTAACAACGATATTCGGGGAAATATATCAAATACAGCTCAGAAATACATTTGCTAAATTGTATCGGTTCAGATTTGGATATAGCTCCCACATATAACTTCGTCCGATTTACCTTTTATTGTGCATCAAACGTCTAATATTTGTTCAAATGGGATGGAATTTGGCACATACGACCGAATTGAGTCTAGAAGATAGTATGTCAAATTTAGTGAAGATCGGTTCAGATATAGCTATAGCTCCCATATATATTGTTCATACGTTTTGTTATATTTGTTACCCGCAGCCGTAATATGCACTCCGTAACAACGATATTCGGGGAAATATATCAAATACAGCTCAGAAATATCTTTGCCAAATTTTATCGAGATCGGTTCCTATTTGGATATATCTCCCATATATAACTTCGTCCGATTTCAAATTAATTGTGCACCAAAGTCGAAATACAAGTCCGAATGTAAAAGATACAAATGCTTCGGCATATTTAGTCCTTTAAACTTTAAAATATAATTATAACCATAGCGTGTATAATTGAATTCTCCCATAAAAACTTTTAATAGTTATGCGGAGCTCTACTAAATTAGCAAAGTGGTGTATGGTACCATAAAGTCGGGCTCGCCCGACTTTATGTCTTTTTTTTACTGGTTTTTAACATGAAGAAGGAAGCTAGATAGACCAATAGATACTTTTGAGTACCTTCATAGAATCACTTAATCTGAGTCGATATATGCATGTCAGAATTTTGGACGAGAGTAATTTTTTTGGAAATTCGTACTACAAGGGTGCGAAAAGTACTAAAATATACCCTTGTTGGTGGTACGCTTCTGATAAAGTGGTGGTTTTGGAAATGTGTACTACAAGTGCACGAAAAGTACTAAATTGTACTATACAGGGTGAGAAAAAAAAACAGCAACCAACTTCAGACTGCTATCATTTCTAAGCCACTCGTCCGACAGCTGTTAAAATTATTACAGTGACAGCTCATTATATTGTTTAAAAGCGTACAAAAGCATTTTGGTGAGAATTTTCCAGAAAAAAAGTTATTCGTGATGGAATTGAAGCGTGATAGTGTGATTTCTATATATTTGGCTGGAAAACCACATGTGGCTATCGTTAGAGCACTTCAGCATTTAAATGTGAATCAATCTTTTGTGTCTCGTATCATTGCTCGTTACCGTGATACTGGTAGCCTAGCCCGGCGTCAAGGAAATGAACGGAAGAAAACAGCAGCAACACCAGCAGAAATGTTTCGAAAAGTAAAGAAGCGACTTGATCGAAACTCGCGTAGCAGTTGCCGAAAAATGGCTCGTGAGCTGAACATATCGCATTATTCCATTCGACAAATATTGAAAAATGAGCTCAGGGTAAAGCCATAGAAATTCCAAAAAGAGCAAGAACTTACACCGCAACGGAAAGAAAATAGACTCAAAAGAGCTAAAGAGTTGCTTCGCTTGGCCGAAAGTGGTGGATTGCCGAATTTGGTTTTCTCCAATGAAAGAACATTCGTTGTCCAGCAGATTGTAAACAAACTAATTGATTGTGTTTACTTGCCAAATAGGTCAGCTGAAAATGTGCACCTTCGGTTGACCACCAGAAATCAAGCGCCAGCCATGGTGATTGTGTGGGCCGCCATAACAGCCGATGGTCGCTCTTCGCTCGTATTTATCGACCGTGGCCTCAGAGTAAATGCCGAATATTATCGCAAAAAAATATTCTGGTGGGTGTATTAAAACCTTGGGCACGCAAACATTTTTGCTGCAGACCTTGGACATTCCAACAGGACTCAGCACACGCCACCCAAGAATGGTAACAAAATGAGGTTCCCCGCTTCATTTCCAGCGAACAATGGCCACCACAATCTTCGGATACCAATCCGTTGGACTAATCCGGTGTCTGGATTATTTTGGAAAGCAAGGTTGGCACTAAAAAATACCAAAGTGTCGATCACCTTAAGCAAGCGCCTCGCCGGGAATGGGCCAAAATATCGCAGGACAACATTTGGGCAACGTGTGCCGGTTTCATTGGCCGTTTGAAGGCCATAATTCCTGCCAAAGGTGATCAATTCGAATAAATCTAGACTTATTCTAAAAGTTGATGCTATCTTCGACATATTTTGCTTTCATTCAATAAAATTAAAAAAAGTAAAAAAAAAACATTAAGTTCGGCCGGGCCCAACTTTTAATACCCTCCACCTTAGGGTAAAGGAAACATTAGAGCCCATTATGGCGCACATATACCAATTTTTAGACATATTCATAGAAAAATGTGCCAAAAATCATAAAAATACTGAATATCGGGAAATACGGCTATATGGGGCTATAAAAAAACGTGGACCTATACTTACAGTGTTTCGCCAAAAGAGCTAGAACCCACGAAGACCAACAAATACCAATTTCTAGACAAATCCGCGGAGAAATGTGGCAAAAACCATTAAAATGCCGAATATCGGAAGGTACCGTTATATGGGGGCTATGTTTCGCCAAAGGAGCTAAAACCCATTATGATCTACAAATACCAATTTTCAGACAAATCCGCGTAGAAATGTGGCAAAAATTATAAAATTACCGAATATCGGGAGGTACCGTTATATGGGGACTATACCAAATCGTGAACCTATACATGCAATGATTCGCCACACGAACTGGAACCCGTTATGACCTACAAATACCAGTTTTCAGACAAATCCGTGAAAAAAATGTGACAAAAATCATCTAAATACCGAATATCGGGAGGTACCGTTATATCGGGGCTATACCAAAGCGTGGACCTATACATGCAATGTTTTGCCACACGAACTGGGACCTGTTATGACCTACAAATACCAATTTTCAGACAAATCCGTAAAAAAATGTGTCATAAATTATCAAAATACCGAATATCGGGAGGTATGTTGGGACAATACCAAAACGTGGACCGATATATCTCATTTTCAATACAAACTATCCTAGACACAGTAAAAATTATTCTGCTAAATTTTGATGCTCTACGTCAAATAATGTGGCCTGTACCGTGATTTCAACAGACAGACGGACATCGTTAAATCGACTTAGAATTTTATTCTGATTATGAATATATAAACATTATGGGGTCTACGACGAATATTTAAGGATGTTACAAACGGAATGACAAAGTTAATATACCCTCCTTTCCAAGGTGGAGGGTATAAAAATGTAAAAATTATGGATTTTGACTTTGTTGCAGTTTTTTTATCTCACCCTGTATTTTTAAATAACCAGACATTGGCCGAGGTTATAAATCTGTCGGCAAAGCCGACTGATTTTTTTCGGTTGTTATATTTCATTTTTTTTATGATATTTTCCTTTAATAATGTCTAGACTTTGTTCTTTATTGTGATTGATACCAATCACCTTCAAAGGACCTTACAAAGGTCGGAATAAAATTATTTCATATAATGTCTGGAATACAAATACAAATTTTGTATGCGAATCTAAAAAAGGAATACCATTATCCTTACGGACACACTCCCAAATCCTGTGGGAAAAAGGTGAGCTGTAATTATTCTCCTTTACAGAAGTCCATAGCCTGTGATCTTTTATTTTTCTCTTTATTTTTGTCATCTATTTATGTAAAATTTCTTCATATATTTTCTTAATTACATTCAGCTGTGTAACTAGATTTAATTTTCAAAGCCCATGTCTCGCAGAAAATTCCAGTGACCGCCCGTTTTTTATTCTTCGTTATCTCCTTCCTTGTAGTCATAGATTTTAATGATGTACGGCATGTTGGAATAATTTAGCTGGTATTTATTTTTTATTCTCCTCTTTTTCTTCATCTTATTTCTGTCCGTTCCGTTCCATATGAATACATTTGATATATTCCGGGATCTAGTTAGGCGACTACATGGACATATGAGCTGAACTCTGCTCTACATTAGTAACAAGGAGTGAAGGAGAGAGAGAGAGAGAGGGGGAGGAATCCCCCTCCCCAACTACACAACACCGACTACCAGGTTAGGTGTTCATACATTTGTCTTGCAGGTATATCACATTACATCTCAGCATGCATATGAAAAAAAAAAAACGCAAGAACAACAACAGCAGCAGCAGCAAAATTATGGCTTACAGGCTTCAAACAACAATTCGTCTCGGGGTATTCAGGGAATCAGCGAACCGAATACGAAACTTACTTCGAGCAGCAGAACAAATAAACAAACACGCAGACAGACAAACCGACAGACAGACACATATTACATTTATTATCTTAATTACTTAATTTACTTGATATAATTCATTCATTGCAGTCAGTCAGGCAGGCAGTCAGTCACTCAGTCATACAAAGAGACAAAGCTGTCAGAAAGACAGCCAGAGCTACGGATCCATATATATCACAAAACCCACAGGAACAGCCAACCAGCAAACTTTTGTTGTGGTTGTTGGCTATTCATTTCATTTGCGTTTCTTTCTGCCTTCATTCAAATCCAATTCATTTTCTCGTTTCATGCAATTAACTGTGAAGTAGGTTGTTTTGTTCGAGGTTCGTTGTTCAGGCAGTCAGCTCAGCTCAGCTCCAAGCTGGCTTACTAGCTCGGCCTGGTATTACCTTTTTGTTTGTTTTTTTTTTTTTTTTGGTGACATACCAACACCCCAAGCAACCAGTAAAGAAAGTCATAAAGTCGGGCGGGGCTGACTTTATGATACCCTACACCACATTGCTAATTTAGTAGAGTTCCGCATAACAATTAAAGGTTTTTATGGGAGAATTCAATCATACACAATATGATTATATTTATAATTTAAAGGAATGAAGGACTAAATATGCTGAAGCATTTGTATCTTTTAAATTCGGACTTGTGCACAATTAATTGGAAATCGGAAAAAGACATATATGGGAGCTATATCCAAATCGGAACCGATCTCGATAAAATTTGGCAAAGATATTTCTCAGCTGAATTTGTTATATTTCCCTGAATATCGTTGTTACGGAGGGCATATTACGGCTGTGGGTAACAAATATAACAAATCGGATGAACAATATATAGGGGAGCTATAGCTATATCTGAACCCCGATCTTCACCAAATTTGACATACTAGCTTCTAGACTCAATTCGGTCGCAAATGCCAAATTCCATGCCATTTGGACAAATTTTAGACATTTGGTGCACAATAAAAGGTAAATCGGACGAAGTTATATATGTGGGAGCTATATCCAAATCTGAACCGATCTCGATAAAATTTGGCAAAGATATTTCTGAGCTGTATTTGATATATTTCCCTGAATATCGTTGTTACGGAGTGCACATTACGGCTGTGGGTAACAAATATAAAAAATCGGATGAACAATATGTATGGGAGCTATAGCTATATCTGAAACCCGATCTTGACCAAATTTGACATACTAGCTTCTAGACTCAATTCGGTCGTAAGTGCATCCCATCATCCCATTTGGACAAATATTAAACGTTTGGTGCACAATATAAGGTAAATCGGACGAAGTTATATATGGGAGCTATATCCAAATCGGAACCGATCTCGATAAAATTTGGCAAAGATATTTCTGAGCTGAATTTGTTATATTTCCCTGAATATCGTTGTTACGGAGGGCATATTACGGCTGTGGGTAACAAATATAACAAATCGGATGAAAAATATATATGGGAGCTATAGCTATATCTGAACCGATTTCGATAAAAATTGACATACTTATTTTCAGGCCTAATTTGGTTATATGTGCAAAATTCCATACTATTCGGGCTGATATTACACGTTTGGTGCACAATAAAAGGCAAATCGGACGAAGATATATATGGGAGCTATATCTAAATTTTGACCGATTATCTCCAATTTCAAAAGGGTTCGTCCTTGGGCCAAACAAATGATTTGTGCAAAATTTCTTCTGGATCGGGCAATAAATGCGAACTGTACTTTGTTTACAAAAATACATGGTGAACGGACGGGCGGACGGGCATGCATAAATCGACTCAGAATGTGATTCTATGCGGATAATCAAAAGGAACTATGGGTCTATCTCGTTTCCTTTTGCCTGTTACAAACAAATGCACAAAGACATAATACCCTGATCACCTTGTGGTGTAGGGTATAAAAATGGCTCTCCAAGCGGATGAGAGCTCACACACATGTATGAACATACATGGACATATATGTCCGTATGTATGTATGTAACACAAGTCTAGCTCAGCGTTGGTGTTGCCAGTGCCGGTGGTATGTTAATTCACAATTGTTTAATGGTTTTAAACATGTTTAAACAACCCGTTAGTAAGGTGTCACTGAGCACTGAGTAAAAAGCAAGCACAACAACAACAACAATACAAACTATGGCACTTGTGTGTAATAAACATGTCAAGCAGATCCATTAAATTGAAATGTTAGTCCATAAACAATGACCAATGGGTTTTTTTGGGGATGAGGGAAGGAATTTTCCCAGGCAAGCAAATGAGAAGGGATGGGAGTTTTTAACTTCCTAGCATATTTCTCACAGGCCCAAAATTTTCATAGAATCTGTCGGTTTTGCCGACAGATCTATACAGGTTTGCCCATATTCGACGGACCCATGACTCTTTGGGCTCATTCATCATCGACGAGGCTTGTCCGCAGACAACATTCTCTGTGTCAATTGAATTTTGTACGGGAACAAATGCAAATCAATGCGAATAATCCGTTGTAAAGTGGACCGAGCCATTCCCAACTGCTGAGAACGGCGTTTTTGGGATGTTCTTGGGAACCTCTCAACACTGGCTCGTTCGGCAGCGATATTCCAGATATAGACCGACCTAATTATTCCATTTCCATAATTCGTCTAATACTAGAATATCGAACATTTTTATCCAATTTTATGTGAATTATAAATTCCATATTTATCTCAGGTTTCTGGTTGAGGGAAATACTTAGAAGCTGCAAAGAATCGCTGGCATGTTTGTTTCGCAAGTTCTGAGAGATATAGGTATTGAAAATTGTGACCCTTTGTGGGTGAGGTACTAGAAGGGGTTTGCAGATATATATCATCTTCAAAAATATTTGTATGTGTAAATTTGAAAGGAGTTGGATGCTTATTTCGTCTTCTTTGAGCATTTTGTTTTTTAAAATGTTGAACCCTATGTGGGAGAGGTACGGGAAGAAATGGTCCGAACTCTACCATCTTTATAACTGATCTTGTGTTGATGGAAATATTGAGATGTACCAAGTATGTTTGGCAAACGGATGTTAATTTCGATTTTTATGGGCTTCACGGATATACAAAATTATGACCCTTTGTGGGGAGGTATTAGAAGGGGTAGACCGATATATCCCATCTTCACAGCAGATATTGTGTTAGTAGAAATAATGGACTGTGCGAAATATGAAGAGAATCCCATCTTATTTCGGATTTTACAATCGTTTTTGTTTTTCAACATTTTGATCGTTCGTGGGGGAGGTACAGGATCGCAATTTCGGCCCTTTGTGGGGGTGGTACAAGAGGAAATGGACCGATATATTCCATCTTCACAGCATATATTGTGTTAGTAGAATTAATGGGATGTGTGAAATATGAAGAGCGCCGGATTTTATGATCGTTCTGGATATTCAGAATTTCGATCCGTTGTGGGGTGGGTACCAGAAGGATTGGAGTGATATATTCCATACTCACACCAGACCTTGAGTTAATAAAAATATTGTGATGTGTGAAATTTGAAGACAATGAGACACTTAATTTCGACCCTTTGTGGGGGAGGTACAAGAGCGAATGGACCGATATATTCCATCTTTACAGCAGATATTGTGTTAATAGAAGTAATGGGATGTGTGAAATATTAAAAGGACCGGATGCTTATTTTGGATTTTATGATCGTTCTGGTTATTCAGAATTTCGATCCTTTGTGGAGTGGGTACCAGAAGGATTGGAGTGATATATTCCATACTCACACCAGACCTTGAGTTAACAAAAATATTGTGATGTGTGAAATTTGAAGACAATGAGACTTTGATATCACATTTTATAAGAGACAAAATTATTTAAAGTATTGACGCTTTGTGGGGAAGGAATTTTATGAGTGGACCGACATTGTACATATTCGCACCTGACCTAGCACTCATGTAAATATAAGGATTTTTTGGAAAGTTAGAGCGAAATCGGATAGTCCTTTCACTTTCTGTGCAGTAAAATATTTTCTTTGAAAAAGTTGGCATTTTGTAGGGTATGTACCAGAAGGAGTGTACTGATATTGCCCATATCCGAACTCAATCTAAGTTTGATAATAATATTACGATGTACCAAGTTTGGACCAAATTGGATACTCCCTTCAAGAGTAATAGTGCGCATCAGCCAGACAGATAAACAGACATACGGACGGTCATCGCTTGATCGACTCTAAATGTCCTGAAAAGGATTTGGCCCAAAGAGACCTACGATCTAAAATAATTATTTCGATATGGCACGTTTTGACCGCATCAAATGATATACAAGGGTGAGATAAAAAACTGAAACAAAGTCAAACGCCATAATTTTTACATTTTTTTTCAAATTTTATTGAATGAAAGCAAAAAATGTCGGAAATAGCATCAAATTTTTTAAATAAGTTTGGATTTGTTCGAATTGGTCACTTTGACACGAATTATGGCCTTCAAACGGCGAATGAAACCGTCACACGCTGCCCGAATGTTGCTCTGCGGTATTTTGGCCCATTCCAGGCGAAGCGCTTGCTTGAGGTGATCTACACTTTGGTATGTTTTAATGTCAATCTCTCTTTCCAAAATACTCCAGACACAATAGTCTAACGGATTGGTTTCCGGGAGATTTTGATGGCCATTGTGAACTGGAAATGAAACGAGGAACCTCATTTTGTAATCATTCTTGGGTGGCGCGTGCTGAGTGCTATGGTGCTTAGACCTGTTAGAATGTCCAACGTCTGCGGCTAAAATGTTTACTTGTCCAAATCTTTAATACACCCTCCAGAATATTTTCGCGATAATATTCGGCATTTATTCTGATGTCACGATTTATTCACATTTAAATGCTGGAGTGCTCTAACGTCTAATATTTGCCCAAATAGTATGGAATTTTGCACATACAACCAAATTAGGCTTGAAAATAAGTATGCCAAATTTGATCGAAATCGGTTCAGATATAGCTATATATCGGTTAAGATATAGCTATATATCGGTTAAGAAATAGCTATATATACATATATATTGTTCATCCGATTTGTTATTTTTGTCCTCCGCAGCCGTAATATGCATTCTGTAACAACAATATTTGGGGAAATATATCAAATGCAGCTCAGAAATAAATTTATCGAGATCGGTTCAGATTTGGATATAGCTCCCATATATAACTTCGTCCGATTTACCCTTTTTTGTGCACCAAACGTCTAGTATTTGTCCAAATGGGATGGAATTTGGCACTTACGACCAAATTGAGTCTAGAAACTAGTATGTCAAATTTGGTGAAGATCGGTTCAGATATAGCTATAGCTCCCATATATAATGTTCATCCGATATGTTATATTTGTTACCCACAGCCGTAATATGCACTCCGTAACAACGATATTCATATCGTAAATATATCATATCGGAAATATATCAAATACCGCTCAGAAATATCTTTGTCAAATTTTATCGAGATTGGTTCCGATTTGGATATAGCTCCCATATATATCTTTATCCGATTTCAAATTAATTGAGCACCAAATGGGCAATACAAGTCCGAATTTAAAAGATACAAATGCTTCAGCATATTTAGTCCTTTGAACTTTAAATTATATGTATAATCATAGCGTGTATGATTGAATTCTCTCATAAAAATTTTTAATTGTTATGCGGAGCTCTACTAAATTAGTAAAGTGGTGTAGGGTATCCTAAAGTCGGCCCCGCCCGACTTTAAGACTTTCTTTACTGTTTTTTTTTTTTGAAATCGTTGGTCTTTAAAAAATATTCTTAAAAATCCACTTTGCCTGAAATAAATATTCTTAATAAATGCGACATTACTGTCACTGTGGGTCCTTGAAAAATATTTCTAAAATCTATAAATTTCCTTTTCTGATGTTCTGTGAAAAAAATTCCCTAACAAATCCAGGATAATTGTTTTCTTCGTCCTTTGAGAAATATTCTTGGGAACTCCTGATTATGAATCTATTAATCCTCTGAGACACTTATAAAAAGTCAATGCGGTCTTTTGGTCCTTGAAATAGTATTGTACGAAAAAATATTTATAAAAATCCCCATTTATTTAGCTGTTTGTTCATGAAAAATGATTCTTGGAAAATTCACTTTTATTGGTCTATTGGTCTGCAAAAAATATTCTTGAAAATGCACGTACATATATTAGGCTGTTGTTCTTTGAAAAAATATTCTTAGAATGTCCACTATAAATTCCACTGTAGGTCCTTGAATGAAATATTCTTAAAAAATCCGCTATTATTTTTACTGTGGGTCCTTGAAAAATTCTTTTAAAATCACCACGTTTTTTGGTCTCTTGACATAATATTTTTAAGAATTTGTAGGTATTGCATTTTTTTGATGCTCTTTGGAATTCACCATAAATGTGGGAGCAATTAGCTTCCAAAAAAAATTTAAACCAACTACCATTTCGATCAGATAAGAGGAACTTTCCTTAAGAGCAAGTAATTATTTACCTGTCACAAAGTATACCCAACTTAGCTCCTTTTCCTAGAATCTCACTTCCAATGGCGTTGTAATTCTCAGCATAAAAAAATCATTATTTATAACCTCAACATTTCTACATAAAATTTAGACATACATATGTCTAAATTTACATTTGTAACCAGTCTCAGCTAATTTAAATGCCATTTCAAAGTTAACAGCAATGTTTACTTAAGAAGAAATTAATTAAAACAATAATTAATTTTAAAGAAAAAAAAAGAGAGAATGATATGGAAATGGTATTATTTTTTTTTTTTTTTGGTAAATCAAGCAGCCATTAGAAAGAAACCATGAAGCGGGTCTCCACAAGAACGTTCCAAGGAAAAAACAGAGCAAGAACAACAACAAAAATGATAAAGTGCAAAGCGTCTAGGGTAGTAAATCACACTAATGGCGGTGACGGCAGTACCGGTGTTCGGATGGATGATTGGACGCATGGATGAATGTGTCCGGATGTCGATGCTTTACATGTCTCTTCTCCCATTGGCCAAGCCACGGCACAACCGGTGCTAGGCCGCTGCTTCAACTCAAAATGTGTGGCTAAACAGTGGTGGAATGTTGTCAGTCAGTCCGTCCGGACAGCGAACGGTCGGTGGCAAAATGTTATAAAAACATTTTAATTCCCACATTAACAAAGACATTAATGTTGATTAATTATGTTTTAAATATTTTACATAAAAACATCAGCAACAACAATAACAGCAACGCACCAACACCAGAAAGCTGGTGCCTCTTTTGTAAGCTGGTGCGCCGCTTTTAGTTTATCCGGCATAATCAAGTTCACAAAACAGAGACCCAACAGACAATGACAGCAAACAGCTAATAAATGTCGAAAAATGTCGACCAAAGATGATGGAGATGGTGTTAGAATTAGAGGTGGTAGTAGCAGACATGGGTTGCGGAGGCACTATTGACACTTGGAAACAAGTGCCGGACGTCTTTATGTAAAAGAAAATTTTAAATTTTTTAATAGAAAAAACTCTAAAAAGTGAAAAATAGCAGAAACTTTAATTTTTCTAAACATTTTTTTTTTTCAAGGAAAACAAGTGCTACACAACTTCGACATTTTTTTAGAAAAGGACCAAGGACTAAAAAATCGCAATTTTAGATTTTAAAGAATAATTTTCAAGGACAAACCCAGAGGAAACTAAGACCCCTAAGACCCCTAATAATTGATTTGTAAAAAAATATTTTCAAGGGGGTCCCAAAATGTGGCGACTTTAAGAAACCAATGAAATCGGGTTTTTAAAGATATTTTTTTTAATAAAACAATTTTTTACAAATATTTTTTTTTTAATATCAATAGACCTATCAATGAGAATTTTGAAGAAAAGAGACGAGAAGAATTTTCTTTATGAATGTATTTCAAAGATCAACAGAGCCACATAGTTTAATTATTAGGAAGGGTTTGTGTTCAAAGACCACCAGAGCTAAAAAATCTGAATTTTTAAAGATTTTTTCCAGAGTAAAAAAGTATGATTTTTAAAAAGACTTTTTCTCGGCCAAATCAGAATCGTGGGAGACATACAAAAAGGACCACCCACAGGAAGTCTTCTCCTGGGAAAATGGGGGCCAAAAGTCGTGGATTTTTTTCCAATTCCAAGAGAGCATCATAAAGAGTATTATTAAAGGCATGAAAGTAGTTTAAAAGATTTTTTCAAAGACCAACAAAACTTCAAGGAAAATGGACCAATGAAAGTTAATTGTTCGCAAAAATTTTTGCAGGATTATTGTGTTTTTTTTTTTACAAATTTGCCAGAAGCGACATGCAAATCGAGCAAAAGACCAATAAACATGGATTTTATAGAAAAAAATTTTTTCAAGGATCAAATAACCAATATATTTGAAGTTTTTAAAGAATATTTTTTTCAAGGACCAAAATACCAATAAACATGGATTTTTAAGAGAACATTTTTTCAAGGATCAAAAGACCAATAGATTTGAAGTTTTTAAAGAATATTTTTTTCTCAAGGACCAAAAGACCAATAAACCTGGAGTTTTTAAAAAATATTTTTTCAAAAACCAATGAACGTGGATTTTCCAAAGAATATTTTTTCAAAAACCAATGAACGTGGATTTTCCAAAGAATATTTTTTCAAGGACCTTCAGAACAATAAATGTCGATCTTTCAAAGAATATTTTTCAAGGACCTTCAGACCAATAAATGTCGATATTTCAATGAATATCTTTAAAGGGCCAAAAGATCCATTTTTCAAAGAATATTTTTCCAACCTAGCACCAATAAACGTGGATTTTTCAAAGAATATTTTTAGGACCTTCAGACGATTAAATGTGGATTTTTTAAAAAATATTTCTTGAGGACCAAAGAACGTGGATTTAAAAAAACTATTTTTTCAAGGACCAAAGGATTAATAAAAGTGGATTTAAATAAAGTATTTTTCCAAAGACCGAAGGATTAATAAACGTGGCTTAAAAAATATTTTTTCAAGGACCAAAAGATCAATTAACGTGGATTTAAAAAAATATTTTTTTTTTCAAGAGCCAAAGGATCAACAAAAACGTTGTTATAAAAAAAAAATAATTTTTCAAGGACCAACGAATCAATAAACGTGGACTTAAAAAATATTTTTTTCAGGGATCAATTAACGTGGATTTTAAAAAATATTTCTCTTTTAGAGATCAATAAACGTGGATTTAAAAAAAATAGTTTTTTTCAAGGATCAAACTATCAATAAACGTGGTTATAAAAAAATAGTTTTTTTCAAGGATCAAACTATCAATAAACGTGGTTATAAAAAAATATTTTTTTTATGGATTAATAAAAGTGGATTAAAAAAATATATATTTTTTTTCATCAATAAACTTGGATTTAAAAAATAAATATTTTTTTTTTTTTGAATAAATAAACGTAAATTTAAAAAATGTATATATTTCGAGGACCCAAAGACAGATGAAAGTGGATTTTTTAAAGAAAGACCCAAAGAACAAAAGACCAATAAACGTGGATTTAAAAAAAAAAAATTCAAGGACCAAAAGATTAATATCCGTATATTTGTTAAATAATAGTTTTTAAGGAACAAAAGACCAATAATCTTGGATTTTTAAAAAATATTTTTCAAGGATCCAAAGGCCAATAAACTTGGATTTATTAAAGAATATTTTTTAAGGACCAACAGACCAAAAAAATATTGTATTTTTGAGAAATATTCTCAATAAAAGTGAGATTTTAAGAAGATATTCTAAATGATCTTCAAAGGAGTCTTTTTAATAAATCATCCGATTGTCTTTAAATGTCAATTTTCACATATCCCAATATTTTTACTAACACAAGGTCTAGTTTTAAAAAAAGTTCGATACGTATATCTCTTATGACTTGGGAAACAAATCAGCAAGGAAATACTCACCAAATTAAGTCACACCTTTGTCAATGCAAAAATGTAGAATGGAAATAAATATTCGATTTTCTTTTAACTTTACATTCTTATGAACGGGTATATACATTCTAAGGCTGAGGGCAAACAAACAGATATTTTTATATTTGTATATTAAAATTTGTCATTCCACGTGCAGGACCTCCAAATATTCGTCTGTGATTTAGCGATGTCCGTTCGCCTGTCCGTCTGTATGTTGAAATATAGACTATTTAATCTAGAGCTTTGAAATTTGACACAATGGTTTACACTTTATGCAGGCTGATTAGTATTGAAAGTGGTTTCTATTGGACTCAGTTTAGGTATAGCCCCCATATATGGGTACCTCCCGATTTTCTGTATTTAGATGGTTTCTGTCACAATTTCCAACCAAATTAGTTGAGACTTTACATTTGGAGTTCTTCGTAGTTCGTAGTTCGATATAGACCCTCCAATTCGTATAACTACCATAAAACGGTATCTCCCGATTATCGATATTTTGAAGGTTATTTGCGTTATTTAAATTTAGACGTTAATGTTTTTGCTCATTGGGAGTTTTGAAATGTTTCAATGCCTAAACTATTTATGTATCAGGTTATTAAGACTATTCCATCCACCTTTTTCATGTTCTTTTTTATATTTGTACTGCTTTGCCCCAAGTCCCACATAAATTGACACCGTTGGCTTAGAGGCCTAATTCCTTTCACACCATTCATCACCGGTAGATAACATACATCTTGAGTCTCCCCCTTTTCCCCCTTCACCACTCTAATATTCATAAGCGGATATCATAATTTTTCTAATGTGTTTCAAACCCTTTTTTTTGTCCCAACACTGCCACTGACATTAGCATTTTCCAAAATTGAGTCATAATGCCAAAAAACATTTTATCACTTTCGTATTTAAATTAATTTTGGGGCGCTTAAATTAGTCAACAGCCTAGTCTGGGGTTAGCCATTGCGGGTTGTCACAATTCAAAAACCGAAATAGAAAATACGAAAACATAACAAATGAGTTCATGCTTCAGTTAAAAAAAAACTTATGAGACCCAACAAAGAACAACAACGGCAATGTAAATGTTTCAACAACGAATCTATTAACAACAAAATATGGCTACTTTGCATTTTTAATTAGACACCAAAACTCACTTTGAAACAGCAATAATTTACTAACACAAAAATATGTTTTCTTAGTTGGACCCCCCTCCCCCCATTTCATAAAATAACTAGTTCGAGGGATAGGTAAGAAAAACTCTTAAAATTTCGGCGTAATTTCCCTTTGAAAGCAATTGATTAAGTGGCGGGTGCCTAGCCGTGGCTATCATTGGTGAAATATGAAACATATGCCGAGTGACCATCACGACAAGGGTGCCAACCAAGTTGGAGTGTCATTTTCTTGTGACTCCCTTTTTCCTCTCAACAAACACCGCCACCACCGGATTGCTACCAAGTCGTGTTGGAGATAAAGTTGTCTATTTTTTTCCTTCTGCTTTATTTGGGTAATAAAACAATGCTCTTGTTGTTGTTGCCTTTTTATATTGTGTTAATATTTTGTTTGTTTTCTTAAATATTAACACGTTGTTGTGTTTGTTGTTGTTGTGGTCGACATTTCTGACCTGCCATGCAGCGGCAACCCAAAAAAAAAAACGCCTAGGAAATAAAATTTTAGAAAACAGAACATTAAGATAATAAACAACATAATTAGAGGGGACAGGTGGGAAGAGGGTAACCTCTGAGTAAAGGGAAAAAAAGAAAATTCTTTTACGAAATGAAGGTCTTTTCACAAAATGAAAAAATCGAAAAATCTACAAGATGTACAAAAGCAAATCTATGTTGATTGCTACTTCCAAAAATATACCTAAAAACATTGGTTTCTTGGAATACTCATCTAAGATCCACATTTTCCTAAAAGTTGATTTTAACAATTTTTTTTACTTTATTTAAAGGGAGAATTTCAAGCAAAGGTTCTAAATCGATCAGATTAACCAACGTGGAGTGTTAGGAAGGTTTCTGAAAAAATATTCATAAAAATTCTGACTTGTCTCGCAAGTTATGACAGATAAAATTATTGAAAATGAAAAAATGACCCTTTATGGGGGAGGTACCAGAAGGAATGGTCCGATCTCCACCGTTTTTATAACAGATCCTGTGTTGTTAGAAGATGTGTCAAGTTTGAATGGAATCTGATGTTTTATAAGCTTAATGAACATTCAAAATTTCGACATTATGGGGGGAGGTACCAGAAGGGATGGAGCAATATATTCCATCTTAACATCAGACCTTGGGTTAATAAAATTATTGAGATGTGTGAAATTTGAAGACAATTAGACTCTTACATCACATTTTATGAGATTTGTAATTATTCAAAATTTTGACCATTTGTGGGGGAGGTACTTGAATGAGTGGAGCGATATTGTCCATTTTCACACCTGACCTAGCACTAACGCAAATATTAGGATATGCAAATTTGGAGCAAAATCGGATTATCCTTTCTCTTTCTGTGCAAAAAAATTTTTTTCTTGATAATTTTGACCTTTTGGGGGGGATGTACCAAAAGGAGTAGGCCGATATTGTCCATCTTAACATCAGACCTTTGGTTAATAAAATTATTGAGATGAATTTGAAGACAATCGGACTTTTACATCACATTTCATTAGAGTTGTAATTATTCAAAATGTTGACCCTTTGTGGTGGAGATACTTGATAGAGTGGACCGATATTGTTCACCTGACCTAGTACTGGCGCAAATATTTGGATTTGCAAAGTTGGAGCAAAATCTGATTATCCTTTCATTGTCTGTGCAGAAAATATTTTTTTTGAAAATGTTGACCTTTTGTGGGGGAGGTACCAGAAGGTGTGGACCTATATATTCCGTTTAAACATCAGATCTTGGGTTAATAAAATTATTGAGATGTGTGAAATTTGAAGACAATCGGATTCATACATCACATTTTATAAGAGCTGTAGTTTTACAAAATTTTGACCCTTCGTGGGGGATATTGTCCATTTTCGCACCTGACGGATTTGCAAAGTTGGAGCAAAGTCGAATTATCCATTAACTTTCTGTGCAAAAAAAATAAATGTTAAAATATTTTTTTTTTGAAAATTTCGACCTTTTGTGAAGGAGGTTGGTACCTCCAAGGAGTGGGTCGATATTGCCCATCTCCGAACTCGATCTTAGTTTGACAAAAATATTACGATGTACCAAGTTTTGGACCAAATCGGATACTCCCTTCGAGAATTATCGTGCGCACTAGCCAGATAGATAGACGGACGGACATCGCTAGATGGACTCCAAATTTGGAGAAACGGATTTGGTCCAAAGGGACCTAGGGTCTAACACCATTAGTTCGACCAGGCACGTTTTGACTGTATCAAATGATCTAGCCATATAGGTGACGGTATATAAAAACTTCATGTTGGCTCTTGAAATAATATCCTCTCGTTTTGAAGCTTGGATGGTCCTTAAAGAAATATTTCTAAAAGTAATTCCCATTTTGTCCATGATCTGAAAAAGTATTCTTAAAAATCTATATCCTTGGAAAATTATTCTTAAATATTCATTGTTGTGTTATTCTTAAAATATTTGTTGAAAAAATCGAAAATTCTCTAAAAAAAAGTTAAAAAAATCAATGTTGAGAGACTTTGTAGAAACCAAAAACTTCCAAGGCATGGCTTTTTTAGTTTCCATACCCGTCTCTTTAACAAGATTTCCAAAATTCCCCAAAAATATTATTGATTAAAATTCATTCATCTCACAAGACTACAGCCACAGTAGTGACCATCATTGGAACGATTTGTCTCAGTCATGTCAACAGCGATTACCTTGGACCAATACCAAATAAGATTTGACACATGTACCTCCGGTAAACACACACATTGTCTTTCACACAATCATACACACATAGGTATCTTGGTTTTAACACCACACCTCCACCTCCGACAAAACAAGTATTTGAATACTGTATCAAATATGGAATCTCTTAATTGATTTTCTATGGAATTTCTAAATCGTTTTTTTGTTTTCAGCCTCCCCGTAAAAAGAAGACACACATTTTAGATTAAGACATAAATTTTGTTTTAAATATTCTATCACCTCTCGCTATGTATGTAAATGAGCTGGAATTTTAAATAATTTAACAAAAAAGAAGAACAACAAGTGACGTTGTTTGTCACCAAACTTCTTTACGCAGCAAATGGGGTCATGACAAAGAAAAATTAGATTTAAGCCGGTTAGACTTAGAAATGTTAAATTGATTCGTTTTATTTTTTTTAATTTTGATTTTTTTAAATTTATTTTTTAATGAGAGAGGGAGGGGAATGGAAACCAGTTCCATTTCGAAAATAAATAATATTTTGAACAAAAATTCCTTTTAGTTCAAAATTTGGCGGGGTGTGACAAATTTTAAGCTTGAAGACATGAAATGATTTTTCAGGTCTTGTAAAAGAAGTAAGATATCTCCTATTGACAGAAATCCTTTTCGGATCTTTAAGAATATTTTTCTGATTTTTTATATGGCTTATTTTATCAATGATGGTAGGTTTAAAAAATATTTTCTATACTATCAACTATAGTAAACATAAAGGGTGAAATGAAAAAATTGCAACCAACTTCAGACTGCTGTAATATATATATATATATATATATATATATATATATATATATATATATATATATATATATATATATATATATATATATATATATATATATATATATATATATATATATATATATATATATATACCCTCTGTAGCCATATGGCTGAGGGTATAAATATTCTGATAGAGCTTCGTAAAATACTCTTAAAAAATTCACAACCTGTTTGAATTGATGAAAAAATGTTAATACCAATCAACTTGTGTTTTTTTTTTCAATTGTTAATTTATTATAATAATATTCCGCCTCTTCACAACTTGTTCAACTCTGTCTGCAATTGTCTCATCTGCTTTGTCGTTTGTTTCAAGTTCTAACAATTTCTCAATTTTCTTTTGGTGTTGTTGTTGTTAGCAAATGCTAATAAAGCAATAAAGCGTGGAAAAACTGAAAATGTTTCTTTTTAATGGTTTCTAATTATTTTTCATAATTTGAATTTTATAGCTTCTTTAAAGTTATACCCGGCTACCTTCCCTCCCAGCCAGCCAGCCAGCCAGCCAGCCATCTAGCCGGCCATTGGAGAAAGTTTTCTTCTTCTTCTGCTTCACGTTTCGTTTGCTTTTTATGATTTGGGGGAAATTGAAAAATTATCTTCACAAGAAAATTAGTAATGAATTAATAATGAATACTATTTTTACAAGAAGAGGAGCTTGGGTCAGCTTCTTGTTTCTGAAACTTCTTCATCTTCATCACATCATGAATCACCAGCAGCAACATTGGTAGGCTACTTCAGCAGCATCTTGAGGACCATAAAAATTATCTGCGGTAGCAAAAGTGACCGTGGGTAGTGGTAGCTCATCGTCGGAGATATTGGCTTTTTTCATGCGATTGATGTAACAGAATTAGTCTCCTCTCCTCCCCTCCTCTCTCTTTTTCTCTAAAAGCTTTGTTCATTCTTAGTCATACTGAGAGGAGATGAGTAATGTTATTTTAGAATATTTCTTTTTTTTTTCAATTTCAATTTTATTTTTGGTTATGGATTTTTGTTCATTATTCTGAGAAATTAATTAGAATTTTTAATAGAAATTTTATTTGACGCCCATATAAAGATATTTTCTTAGCAAAATATTGGCCAGCTTCTTTGGCCAGGCCAGCCATTTTTTTGGTTGTCTTGAAAATTTTCTCATCATTGTTAGCCAAATGGCGTAAAATGAAGTTTTTTCGTTATGGAAGAAAAGTTTTTCTAATGACTATTTTTGTTTAATGCAATCAATTATAAAGAAGTTTTATGAGAGGTGGAGAAGGAGGGGAATGGAGTCAGGGATATGGAAAAATAGCGATTTTTATAATAGTAAATTAAAAGCGTTTGAGGCTAATTTAAATGTAATGGTAGTTGAATTAATGCGAATTTATAGATAGCTTAAGTTCGTCATTCCGTTTGCCACATCTCGAACAATTTATCGCAAAAAACAAGTAGTGAAGGTCCTATATAACGGTATTTCCTTATTTTCGGTATTTAGAAGATAACGCTCCAATTTCAAACAAAATTAGCTGTAATTTAAATTTTGGGATTCCTCTCAAAAAATATTCAATATTGTCATAGTTTCAGAAAATATATTTTCTTTGTAAGAAATAGAAATAAAGATGCCTTTTCTTTTTTTGTCCTTTTTTCACACTTCTAGGATGACGTTTTAGGAGTATTTTTCGAAAACTCACATAGAGTGTGGTTTTATACCCTAGACCCATAGTTACTTTTGGGAATCTTCATAGAATCCCTTTCTGAGTCGATTTATGCATGTCAGTCCGACCATCCGTTCGTCAGTCTGTCCATATTTTTTGTGAACAAAATGCAGGTCGCATTTATCATCCGATTGAAATGAAATTTTTTCTAAAATATTTGTTTGAATCCTACCAGAATTGGCGAGAATCGGTTTAAATTTAGCTATAGCTCCCATATATAGCTTCAACCGATTTTAGGTTAATTTTGCACCAAGTGGCCAATATCAGTCCATGTGACCGGCATTTTGGCACATCAGACCGAATTTAGTATAGAAACAAGTCCATTTGATGAAAATCCGATCCGATTTGGTGAAAAATATTTAGTGCCACATAACTTATGGAGCTCTAAAATACCTCTGTGAAATTTTATCGAGATAGGCTCAGATTTGGATATAGCTTCCATATATATCTTTATCTGATTGTGCACCAAATGGCTAATGTCAACCCAAATGGACTGAGTGTTGGCAATTCTGACTGAATTCATCCTAGAGATAAATACTTCAAATTTAGTGAAATACGGTTTAGATATAGCTATAGCTCCCATATACATGTTTAATTCGATTTGGGGTTTTAAGTCCCTCAGAAGAAGAAGTGCTTCAAATTTTTGTCAAGATCGGTTCAAATTTGGATATAGCTCCCATATATATCTTTATCCGATTTCAGGTTGTTTGTGCTTGAAATGGCTAATATCAGTCCAAATGAAGAAGTACTTCAAATTTGGTGAAAATCGGTTCAGATATAGCTATAGCTCCCATATATATGTTTTATCCGATTTGGTGTCCCTTCTATGCGTAATATGCATATCCACATCAGATACTGCTCGAAAATACCTCTGCCAAATTTTTGTCGTGATCGGTTCAGAGTTTTATATAGCTTCGATATATATCTTCATCCGATTTTACGGTTATTGCTCACCATATATGGAACACTAGCTGAACCCGGTGCAGGAAACTGTAATCTTTTGAAGTTGAGTGACATTTCTATTGTAATTAGAGAATTCGAGGTAGCAAAATACTTCCCCGTAATAATCGTATCATGTTGTGTTGTTGTTGTAGCAGCTCATACATATGTGTTCGTTTGGTTTCCATTTTCTGACTCAGTTCAATCCGGTTCTGCCTCTAAGTCCAGTCTCAAAAAGGATGCAACCTGTATGGGTTGAGTCCATAACGAGACTGGAGTTAGGTGAGTAGGCTTGGCTGGGCAGCGAAATAAATGCGGCGTGTCATGTGGGCCTGTGCCACATGCTGGGCAGATGTTCTGCACTTCGCCGTTGATCCGGGCCCAGTAGGAATTTAGGCGGCTGCACCATCCGGATCGTAATTGAGCCAAGACTACTCGGGTTTGTCGGGGCAGCTCTCGTTCTTCAGCTGCGACGGGAGGGGGATGGTCTCCTAGCACAGTATTCACTCTATATCCTTCAATGGCTTCTGAGACCGCATTAGAGTGAATACTATTCAGTCCCGCTTGATAGGCCTGTTGATCTAGAGGCTCTCTCTTATACCTCTGTACCTCTCTCTCTAGATCATGAAGGTCTTTCCTAACGTGCCTGGGCGGAGGTTGCCTATCCACAAGATGGTGATTTGAATGGCTTTGTCTATAACACCCAAGCAGGTATTGCATTGACAGCATTTTGTTATGCTGTCGCACCGGTAAGACCTTCGCCTCCTCATGTAGGTGATCGACGGGTGTCATGAGAAGGCACCCTGTTGCGGTTCTAAGGGCGGCATTCTGGCAGGACTGAACATTTTTCCACTGCGTAGCACTGACGTTAGCGGACCACACTGGAGCCGCATAGTTTACCACAGACCGGCCTATCGCGTTGTAAGAGGTCAACAAGGTCTTCTTATCAGCTCCCCAAGTACTGCCGGCCAGAGACTTGAGGACCTTGTTCCTACTTCTAATCTTGTCGCAGATAGCTGTGGTATGCGCGGACGACTTAAAGAGGCTATCGAATGTGACCCCTAATACCTTGGGGTAGTTGGTGGTCGGAATAATAGTACCATCGACCTGCACATTCAAG
Source organism: Musca domestica (assembly GCF_030504385.1). Taxonomy (NCBI): domain Eukaryota; kingdom Metazoa; phylum Arthropoda; class Insecta; order Diptera; family Muscidae; genus Musca; species Musca domestica. The sequence continues at coordinate 1,340,534 of NW_026712145.1, read as the reverse complement.
GATAGCCCCATCTCCGCAGTCCATGTGGTGAAAAGTGTGGCCGTCGACTTAGTGGCGGATATCTTCATATTCCTCGCAGTGAAAAAGGCGGTAAGATCAACCAGGTAAGCGTTCAACCGATCGCAAATGTCATCAATAATGGGTCCGGACGCCACGAGCGTACAATCATCTGCGTACGTAATAATCTCTATGCCGTCTGGAGGGCGTGGAATTTCAGAAAGGTAGAGGTTAAACAGTTCCGGAGATATCACCCCACCTTGGGGAACTCCCTGTTTAACTCTACGGATGCTCGACTTCTTGTTTCTGAATTCCACGTACGACTGGCGTCCACACATGTAGTTTACTATCCAACGTTTCAAACTTGGCCGGAGGGTGGTGCGTTCAATGTCCTCGAACAGTGTGGCGTGATTGACTGTATCAAAGGCTTTTGATAAATCAAGTGCCACCATAACTGTTCTATCGCACGGCCTGTTCTGGTTGAGACCTCTACTGACATGTGTGGAAATGGCGTGTAAAGCTGTTGTTGTGCTATGCAATTTTCGGAATCCGTGTTGATGATCGGCTACTGGGAAACACTCTCTTATGCTGGGGAGGAGTAAAGCCTCAAGCGTCTTTGCTACTGGTGACAAAAGTGATATCGGCCTGTATGAATCACTTTTGCTGGCATCCTTGCCTGGCTTCAGTAGCGGGACCACCCTGCCCATTTTCCAGGCATCGGGAACTACTAGGGTGGCTAACGACAGATTGAGAAGCTTTGTCAGATACTCAACTCCTGGTTCATCCAGTTGCTTCAACATCACCATTGAGATTCCGTCAGGACCAAGCGCTTTGGATGACTTTGCGCTTCTGATGACCTGTGCAACATCTGCCAACGTAAATTGTGGTGGTACCTCCTCGGCTGGAAGGGATCGTACACGGCGTAGTATCCTTCTCTTCGCCCTGTCACTCTCGGGGTGCTCTACAAACTGCCGGTTAAAATAACACGCGCACCTCTTCGGATCTGTCACTTCTACGCCGTTAAATGAGACAGATGTCCGATCGTCCTTTTTTCCAGGGTTCGAAAGCGACTTAACCGTTGCCCACAATTTACTCGTTCCGGTACCGATGTTGCAATGCTTCAGATGTTCTAGCCACTTTTTCCGCTTATGCTCGCCTACTAACCTGTTTACCTCCAGAGTAAGTTCCCTGACTCTGGGGTTATTAGGGTTAGTACGGCGAAGCTCATCTCGCTCGTTTGCTAATCCCGCTGCCTCTGCTGGGAAATTTGGTCTTATTTCAGGTATTCGACCAGCAGGTATATAGCGAGCGGCTGCAGCTTTGATGATGTCCCGGAAACACCTATCTGCTACCTGAACATCAGATGGGTTGGGCAGTTCTCTGAAGCGGCGATTGGTATACTCTCTGAATTCTTGCCAATTAGCTTTCCCGTGGTTAAGGAAAGTGCGGCGTTCAGAGTCGATGAAGTCGGGTGGTCTATTGATGGCGATAATAATGGGGAGGTGGTCTGAGCCTAGAGAAATGACTGATTGCCAAGTTACGTCATTCGTCAGACCTGGGGACACGATGGATATGTCCGGAGAACTGTGGCAGTCTCCCCTTATTCTGGTGGGCGCGTCCTCATTCACTGTGCAAAACGTGGAGCTATCGATTTGCTCAGCCAGCGCCATGCCTCTCTGGTCATTACCTAGGACGGAATGCCATAATTCATGATGGGCATTGAAATCCCCTAGCACCAGACGGTTATTGCCTACCAGTAGTGAACTGATATTAGGCATATAACGTGGGGCACAGCTATTTAACGGCGGAATGTACACGTTGAGCACCTCTACCTCGGCGGTTCCACACTTGACCGCTACCCCCATACATTCCATGTACGGGTCACTAGAGTCAAGCTCAGGCGAGATAGGTCTGTACTGGACAGAGTGGTGCAATAGGAACGCTAATCCTCCACCTCCACCTCTGGAGCGATCCTTCCTCAGTACGTTGTATCCATCACAACTTTGAAGCCTGCAGGTGGTACTCAGCTTCGTCTCCTGGATCGCTGCGACCTTGATGTTCTTCCGACTCATAAAGCTTACAATTTCGTTGATCTTACCTCTGAGACCATCACAATTAAATTGGAGAAATGATGCATTGTCCGGAACTTGAACAGCAATGTGTGGCGTCAGCTGCTGCGTAGATTGCTGTTGAGGAGATTGCGGGGGAGTCTCATATTGCGACGACGATGAGGACGCCGAAGATGAAGACTCACTGGGGTCTACATTGACGCAGCAGGAAGCAATGTAGTCCCTATCGCTATACTCCTGTATCCGGTTTAGGCCGGAACAATTCCGGAAATGCACCCACTCCATGCATCCGTTGCATCTCACCGAAACCGATCTGTGGTGGATGCGATTACGACAAACGGAGCAGAACCATGGTCCGGGGTTGGTCTCGATCCCGGCTCGGACCAAGAGAATACGGAGCAAACATTCCGGGTAATGTTGCTCCCACATCAGAAAAATGGACGAACACGAACATGTATTTGCTGGGTTGGCGGCCCCTGGTCGGAGAAATGTGCCTCCGAGTCAATCCGGTACATAGAACCGGCCGCCGTGGGATTGTTGTTGATCATGTTGTGTAGTTTTTTTTACTGTTAGCCATTGTGGGTCAATGTTTCTTAATTAAATCATATCCCAATCTGAACCGATTCCAATGTAATTTGAAAAAAAAAAATTCTTTTTGGGCTAGATTCCTTCACACCTTCTATATTTCATTGAAATTGGAGATACGTAGCGTATTTGGTGCATCAACTATGTGAAATCAGCCGAGAATATACATGGGAGGTATATCCAAATTTCAACCGATTTTAATATAATTTGGCATTGTATTCTGTACCAAATTTCGTCTCTCTGTCCGAATTTTTTATTGGAATCGGACATAAATATCGTGTTTGGTGCATCAGATGTGTGAAATCAGCCGAAAATTTATATGGGAGCTATATTCAAATCTGAATCGATTTCAATATAATTTTAGCAAATTAATTTTCGTTTCAAATTTCGTTACGTATTCCAAATTTGGAGACTGTATCTGTAATCGATCAACAGATATGTGCATATAAAATCTTAATTTTTGGGAGGTACCTCCGATTCTGATGCTACATCTCCGTTTCCATGTGTAATTTCAAAAATATATATATAGCCTATGTTACCTTTAGGCAATGTTGTAGTATATTTAGACATTTTCAAGGAAATATGTGCAGCATTTTTTGAGTCGATATATTACAGACGAACAATCAATCAAATATCAAAACATTCTCCTCTTTTATAGATATAGAAGGACATCAGCCCAATTATAATAGATTTCATATTTAACTGAATTTTTCCATTTGGCGAAACTCGGTCCGGCTCCAATAAATATTTTTTTAATATAATCTTTATCGAAGTAATATCATGTACTGTACATAAATCTTTTTTTGGTACAAGAGGTATAAATGCCTCCGTAAAATTTTTTGAAAATCGATTCAGAGTTGGATATAGTTCCTAAATTGTGACAACTCTAAAGCCATGATACACATTCAAATAAGGTTCATAGTTGGTATGATCTACTTCGCACAATTTCCCAATATAAACGTTTTTTATTACGGGAGCTCTACTAAATACGCTTAGTGGTATAGGGTATCATACAAACGGCCCCTCCCGACTTTTGACCTATCCTTACTTGTTATACCCTCCACCTTGGACAGGAGGGTATATTAACTTTGTCATTCTGTTGGTAACATCCTTAAATATTCGTCGTAGACCCCATAAAGTATATACATATTCATAATCAGCATAAAATTCTAAGTAGCTTTAACTATGTCTGTCTGTCTGTCTGTTGAAATCACGATACAGCCCACATTATTTTACGAAGAGCGCCAAAGTTTAGCAGAATAATTTGTATTGTGTCTAGGATGGTTGATATTGAAAATGAGATATATCGGTCCACGTTCTGGTATAGTCCCCATATAACGGTACCTCCGGATATTCGGTATTTTGATGATTTATGCCACATTTTTTCACTGATTTGTTTTAAAATTGGTATTTGTAGGTCATAACGGGTCCCTGTGAGTGTGGCAAAACATGCCATGTATAGGTCCACGTTTTGGTATAGCCCCCATATAAAGGTACCTCCCGATATTCGGTATTTTCATTATTTTTGCCACATTTTTTTACGGATTTGTCTAAAAATTGGTATTTGTTGATCATAATAGGTTCCAGCTCAGGTGGCGAAACATTGCATGTATGGGTCCACGATTTGGTATAGCCCCCATATAACAGTACCTCCCGATATTCGGTATTTTGATGGTTTTTGCCACAATTTTTCACTGATTTGTCTAAAAATTGGTATTTGTGGGTCATAATGGGTTCCAGCTCCGGTGGCGAAACATTGCATGTATGGGTCCACGATTTGGTATAGCCCCCATATAACAGTACCTCCTGATATTCTGCATTTTGATGGTTTTTGCCACATTTTTTCACTGATTTGTCTAAAAATTGGTATTTGTGGGTCATAATGGGTCCTAGTTCGTGTGGCGAAACATTGTATGTATAGGTCCACGTTTTGGTATAGTCCCCATATAACGGTACCTCCCGATATTCGGTATTTTGATGGTTTTTGCCACATTTTTTCACTGATTTGTCTAAAAATTAATATTTGTGGGTCATAATGGGTCCCAGTTCGTGTGGCGAAACATTGTATGTATAGGTCCACGTTTTGGTATAGTCCCCATATAACGGTACCTCCCAATATTCGGTATTTTGGTGATTTTTGGCACATTTTTTCAGGAATTTCTCTGAAAATTGGTAGTTGTAGATCATAATGGGTTCCAGTTCGTGTGGCAAAACAGTGCATGTGTAGGTCCACGATTTGGTATAGCCCCCCATATAACGGCACCTCCCGATATTCGGCATTTTAATGGTTTTTGCCACATTTCTTCTAATGTTTCCTTTAAACCCTCCCTAAGGTGGAGGGTATTAAAAGTTTGGCCCGGCCGAACTTAATGTTTTTTTACTTGTTTTTAACTTGCATATACAAAGCCTCAGGATCATCTAGCTTATGCCGAACGCTCAGTACCATTCGTACTATTTTCCGTGACTTTTGGTATATTTCGTACCCTTCAAGCACAAATTCCAAAAAAATCCTGCGTGTCTAATTCAATTTTCCCCGAGACTGACCTCATTCCAAACCTCCAGATTCTACCTTCATCCAATCAACAAAGTTCACTCACTCGCTCGCTACTCACATTAAATACATTGATCTTTTAGAACCTCCTCCTCATTATTTTGTTATTTTTTCTAAAGTTCAACTACCACCAATATTCTCCATCGGCACGTTCAATCTATGTTTCGCATAGTAATCAAAACAAACAACAAAAAAAGTAAACTACAAAAAATAACAACCATAAATAAATAAATAAATAGAAAATCATAATAACGGAATATTCCAACATGTCTCGGGACATGTCAGAGGTAATAAATAAATAATAAAAAATAGAGGAATTGCTCTATGTTTCAATTTTAATGGTTGTCTAGTTTTTGTGTCGAGTTCAAGTATTCTATTCGATTTTTTTTTTCGTTTTGGTTTGGTTCTTTATCTTTGCTCCGCATCAGCAGCTGCTGCACGAACTGATGACACTTCAATTCCACAATGTCTTTAGGACTTGTCAACACTCTGGCAGCATCTTCTAATAACTCCTACGAAAAATAAAATTGGTTGGCATTTTGTTATTACTCCCTCACCGATTTTCATGAGGACAGTGGAGAAGTCATAGAAGTCTTCTTAGAATGCCATAGAAACAAAAATAGTTTTCCAAACCAGGCGCATAGAACAAATTGTCCAAAGCGAGTGTTGCCTCGACTAGCCTCCACATATATCTCCATACAACAATAATATTTTATCGGGTACACACAATGACAACAACAACAACAAAACACACAACTCGGCCATAAAAAGAGATTTTATTAGCGATCGTAAAATTTGAACACACCTTCCTCTTATCTGTGGCCCACTGGCTGGACGACTGGGTTGGCTTGGATGGCTGCCTGACAGGCTGTAAAGCAGCAATGACAACTGCTGTTCAACTGTTTCCATTTAAAGTGTTTTGACAACAACAGCAAATGATAATCAAATGGACAAGGCTACCAGACGAAAGACGCTGGAGGGTAGGTCGCACTTCTCTCTGCCCTGCGCTGGACGTGCATACTTGGATGTGACCCAGCCGAAAGAGTGACCGGACAGACACACTGATAGAATTATTTAAACATTAAAAAATGCAAACAACAACTGTTTTTATTGCTTTTTTTATGATTTTATGGCAGCGAATTTGTTGTCTCATGAATAGAGAGAGAGAGAGTAACAACAAGAACAACACGCAAAAGAGGATTATAAAACAATGTGCTGGCTTGACAAATTAAATATTTAATTATAATACAAAAAAAAAAAAAACAAGCAACGACACAATGTTTCAGTAGGTATTTGCCATAAAAACTAATCAACTGGAGAGCTGGAGAGAAGAAAAATAGCAGAAAAAGGAATGGGAGCGGGTTGGAATACGCTTGGGTTGGGGTCACCGCAGGAGTGTTGCGGGGGCAAACAATGGTAATTTATGACTTTAGAATTTCAATTTTTCCACACAGGTGAACTATAAAACTTGGAAAATTCCCCCTCGCCCCGCCCTGGAATGTATTTAGCTGGTGAAAACATGATGTTCGTGTAGATAAGATGGAATACCAATTTAGATTCGTGTCGTCGTCGTCGTCGTCGTCAGGGGCACACAATCACAATAATAATAGGAGGACATAAACCCCTTTGGAACATAAAACAATAAATTCTACTACTGTCTTTAATTTTATTATGGAGATATGGATACATTAATACATGCATAGATGCATGTTTACAATTATGGCGGATCAGGGAGGAAAGCAGGGGAAAACTCTGGGCCCGTCCCTTTCCGATATGATAACTTTTCTAACATTTTTCATAAAAAATTTTGGTTTTAAAAAATAATATCTCCGACATGTTTTTGAAAGACATTTCTGAGTTAGTCTCCGTTTCGTATGGGCTATACTTAAATGACATAACTTCTATCCTCTGGGAATGCTGCTGAACGACCCAGGACACCTTATATTGGAGATACTGTTAAATGACGGTTTACAGGGTGAGATAAGAAACTGCAATACAGTCAAACACAATTTTTATTTTTTACAATTTGTTTTTATTTTTATTGAATGAAAGCAAAAAAATATCGGAAATGGCATCAAAGTTTAGAATAAGTTCAGTTTTTTTCGAATTGGTCAACTTTGGCACGAATTATTGCCTTCAAATGGCCAATGAAACCGTCACACGCTGCCCGAATGTTGCTCTGCGGTATTTTGGCCCATTCCCGGTGAAGCGCTTGCTTGAGGTAATCGACACTTTGGTATTTTTTAGTGCCTACCTTGCTTTCCAAAATACTCCAGACTCAATACGGATTGGCATCCGGAGATTTTGATGGTCTTTGGTCGCTGGAAATGAAGCGAGGAACCTCATTTTGTAACCGTTCTTGCGAAGCAACTATTTAGCTCTTTTGAGTCTATTTTCTTTCTGTTGCGGTGTAAGTTCTTTCACTTTTTGGAATTTCAATGGCTTTATCCCGAGCTCAGTTTTCAATATTTGCCGAATGGAATATTTGCCGATATGTTCAGCTAACGAGCCATTTTTCGGCCACTTCGACGCGGGTTTCGATCAAGTCGCTTCTTTACTTTTCGAATCACTTCTGCTGATGTTGCTGTTATCTTCCGTCCGTTCCGTGAGGGTATATATCATTTGATACGGCCAAAATGTGCCGCATCGAAATTGGACCAAATCCATTTCAGGACAGTTGGGGTCGATATGGCGATATCCGTCCTCCGTTTATCTGTCCACCTGCTGGTAGAAACGATAACTTTCGAAGGGAGTATCTGATTTCGTCCAAACTTGGTATATCGTAACATTACTATCAAACTAAGATCGAGTTCGGAGATGGGCAATATCGTCCCACTCCTTTTGGCATCTGTCCCATAAAATGTCAACATTTTCAAAAATAATAAATAAATAAAATAATAATTTACGGCACAAAAAGAGAAAGGATAATCCAATTTTGATCCAACCTCAGGTTGGATTATAGTACTTCCTGCACAAGGGTCAACATTTTGAATAATTATAACTCTAATAAAATGATAAAATGAGTCCGATTGCCTTCAGATTACACACATCACAATAATTTTATTAACCTAAGGTCTGGCGTGAAGATGGAATATATCGGTCCACTTTTTCTGGTATCTCCCCCAAAAAGGGTCAAAACTGACTCAGACTTGGCACATTTCAATATTTTCATCAACACAAGATCTGTTATAAAGATGGAAGAGATCGAACCATAAAATTCGCAATAAGCATCCGCTTCTCTTCATATTTTACACATCCCATTATTACTAAGAACACATGATCTGCTGTTATGATGGGATGTATCGGTTCACTGGTACTTCCCCCAAAAAGTATCAAACATTTGAAAATCTATGATACGCGAAATTAATATTTTCCATCAACACAAGATATGTTATGATGATGGTATAGATCGGACGCTTCCTTATGGTACCTCTTCCACAAAGGGTCAAAGTTTTGAATAATCAAAGCGATCATAAAATCCGAAATAAGCATCCGGTTCTCTTCATATTGCACACATCTAATTATTTTTACCAACACAAAATCTGCTGTGAAGATGGTATATATCGGTCCACTCCTACTGGTACCTCCCCCACAAAATGTCAACATTTTCAAGAAAGTAATTTGCTGCATAGAAAGAGAAACGATAATCGGATTTTGCTCCAACTTTGCATATCCTTATATTTACGTCAGTTCTGGGTCAGGTGCATCAAGTGCCTCCCAAACAAAGCGTAAAAATTTTGAATAATTATAACTCTTATAAAATGTGATGTAAATGTCTTCAATGAAATTGTCTTCAAATTCCACACATCGCATTAATTTTATTATCTCAAGGTCAGGTGTTAAGATGGGATACCTCGGCCGACTCCTTCTGGTACTTCCCCCATAAAAGGTCGAATTTTTGAATATCCATTAAGCTCATAAAACGCAAAATGAACTTTCGATTCCATTTAGACTTGGCACATCTGAATATTTCTATCAACACTGGATCTGTTATAAAGGCGATAGAGATAGGACCATTCCTTCCCAGAAAGGGCCAATGTTTTGAATAACAAAAACGATCATAAAGTCTAAATTATTTCCACTAATACAAGTTCTGCTGCAAAGATGGAATATATCGGCCCACTTCTTCTGGTACCTCCCACACATAGGATCGAAATTTTTAATATCCATGAAGCTCATAAACGCGAAATGAACACCCGATTCCATTCAGACTTGGTACATATCAATTTTTATATTAACACAAAATCTATTCTAAAGATGGTAGAGATCGGACTCTTTCTTCTGGTACCTCCCACACAAAGGGTCAATGTTTTGAATAACCAAAACCATTATAAAATCCGAAATTAGCCTCCGGTTCTCTTCATATTTCGCACATCTCATTATTTCTACTAACACAAAATCTCCTGTGAATATGTGATATATTGGAGCACTGCTTCTGGTACCTCCCTCACAAAGGGGTAAACATTTTTAATAACCATGTAGCTCATAAAACGATATATATGATATATATGCAAACCCCTTCTGGTACCTCTCCTACAAAGAGTCACAATTTTAAATATTTTTATCTGTCATACAACTTGATATATTTAAATATTTCTCTCAACCAGAAACCTGAGGTGAATATGGAATTTATGATTTCGCATAAAATTGGATATAAGTGTTCGATTTTCTTGTAATTTTGCCCATTCCAATATTTTTATCGGTATTAGAGGAAGTATGAAAATGGAATATTTCGGTCAACTTTATATGGTACCTCACGTACATTTTAACATTTTCTAAAAATTACCACAGGTACATCTGTCGACAAAACCGACTGATACTTTTTGACTTTTTATACCCTCCACCTTGGAAAGGACGGACTTTGTCATTCCGTTTGTAACATCTCTAAATATTCGTCGTAGACACCATAAAGTACATATATTCATAACCAGGATGAAATTCTAAAGATGATAGTCTGTCCGTATGTCTGTTGAAATCACGAAACAGCCTACGTTATTTGTACGTAGAGCGTGAAAATTTAACAGAACAATTTGTATTGTGTCTAGGATGGTTCGTATTAAAAATAAGATATATCGGTCCATGGTTTTGTGTAGTCTCCATATAAAGGTACCTCTCGATATGCGGAATTTTGACGATTTTTGACACTTTTTTCCACGGATTTATCTAAAAATTGGTATCTATAGGTCATAATGGATTCTAGCTCCGGTGGCGAAACAGAAGTGTAAATTTCATCTATTTCAGAGCGCTCGCGGGGCGTGTATTGGTTCATGGTAAAAATCTGCTTGGACTGACGCTTCAAACGCGTTATGTCATTAAGCGATGTGACATCTCTGTCAAAAGTTATGGCGTTGCCAGATGGGTCCGTCGAATATGGGCTACCCTGTAGGTCTACGTTTTTGCCTCCATATAACGGTACTTCCTGATATTCGATATTTTGATAAAAAAAAAATTGGTATTTGTAGTACTAATGGGTTCTAGCCCGTTGGCAGAACATTGAATATTTAGTTAACGTTTTCCTATAGTGTACATATGACGATACCCTCCGATATTCGGTAATTTGATAATCCTAGTCACATTTCCCCACATAATTGTTTCATATTTGGTATTTTAGAAGATTTGATAGATGATAGCAATAATTGAAGTATGAAATTGTCTATAGAGGATCCCATTTTGGTAAGGCCCCATATATCAGCCATCGCATTTGGTATTTGACACAAAAAACCTTTTGCCCTGGATTTCCTCGGCATCGCCGACCCGTTTATTTTCACAGGCCATAAATACAAATAACATAATTTGATTCTCTCTAAAAGGAAACATATATTTCTAAATCCCTTGGGGAAATAACAAATGACCCCTTTTAAGCTATTTTCCGTTTATATTGTTTCTCACCAAAAAAAAAAATACGCTTTCTTACTTATTTTTATTAATACTAATTTTTATTTGATTTTCAAATCTTTTCAATTTAAAGCCATACCCTTTAAATGGGGTTTCGAGTTTATTGCTCTTTAAAGAGTTAAATTTTATGTCTACTAAAAAAACTACAAAATTAAAAAAAATAACAGAAAAAAATCAAAGCAACATTTTTTAAACTGTTTATACGACCCACAAATGACCCGACAATCTCCACGAACGGGTCTGTGTCAATGACAATGATGATGTATTTAATATCATCAGAAATGTACCATAAAAATTTAATTATTTTTTATGGCTTTATCAAATGACAAACGAATGAGCGAACATCGATGACAATGGCCATTTGACGACGACGACGGCGGCGATGATGATGCCGACCAAAAAATATTTACATAAATTTCTTTAGATCGCTACCGATCAAAGGGTTTTCCATTCGGCCTGAGATCTTTGACATCGCAAAGCCTCCATTTTAAGTAGTAGTCCATCATCAAATCAGCAACCCGCAATGGCCTTACATTTGTAACTGTCATTCCATGCCGCGTCGTGATTTTTTCAAAACTAATTTATTACCTAAAATTTGGATATCAACCAAAAAAGAAAACAATTAATATTTGAAATACGACTTGACATCTTAGCGGCGGCGCGACGCGGCATGGCATCGTCAATGGAAGCAGAAGAATCTGTAATTTAGTGGTAGTATTTAAAATTCTTTTGTTTTGAAAAATGTTTCTCATTTATTCAATATTTTGTAATCGCCTAGCCGACGACGACTGGGTTGGGCTAAAACTGTTTTAATTGTTTAAATCAATCTTCTTTTAATTGATATTTTATTGGATATGGATTTCCTTTCGACATTCTTTTTAGTCCATAAATTTGAAAGTAATCAAATCCGAGACCAATGATCTGAATTTTATGTTTTGAAAACAAAAACGAACACTCTGTCTGCAACATCTCGCTTACACAACAAGAGGGCATGTAGATACAACGTTGCATGCCATCCGTCCTAGGAAAGCTCGACTTTCAAATCATCGCTTCCTGATGTCCCATTATTCTTCTTTGTGGAGGAGGTGCCAGAAGAAGTGGACCGATATATTTCATCTTCACAGCAGATCCTGTAGAAATGGATGTGTGAAATTTGAAGAGAGTTGGATACTTATTTTGCTTTCTTTGAGCGTTTTGTTTTTCAAAATCTTGAACCCGATGTGGGGGAGGAACCAGAAGAAATGGTCCGATCTCTACCATCTGTAGAATAGATTTTGTGTTAATTGAAATATTTAAATGTACCAAGTCTGAATGAAATCCGATGTTAATTTCGCGTTTTATGAGCTTTATAGTTATTCCAAATTTTGACCCTTTGTGGGGAAGATACCAGAACCAGTGGACCGATATACCCCACCTACACACCAGACTTTGGGTTAATAAAAATATCGTGATTTATTTAATTTCAAGACAATCGGACTCTTATTCCAATTATTTTGTCCCTTTGTGGGGGAGGTACCAGAAGGTGTGTGTCTATATCTTCCGTCTTCACAATAGTTCTTGTGTTGATAGAGATATTAAGATGTGCCGAGTTTGATATGAATCGTATGCTTTTAACGCATTTTATGAGCGTTTCGGTAATTTTGAGTCTCTGTGGGAGGGAGATACCAGAAGCAGTGGACTGATATATTTAATCTCCACACCAGATCTTGTGTTAATAAAAATATTGAGATGTGTGAAATTTGATGAGAATCGGATTCTTATTTCGCATTTTATAAGAGTTATAATTAGTCCACATTTTGACCCTTTGTGGATGAGGTACTTGACGGAGTGAACCGATTGTCAATTTTCGCACTTGACCTAGTACTGATGCAAATATTAGGATTTGTAAAGTTGGATTATCGTTTCTCTTTCTGGGCAGTATTTTTTTTTTTTTTTTTTGAAAATTTCGATTTTTTGTACCAGAAGGAGTGGACCGGAATTGCCCACCTCAGAAGTTGATCTAAGTTTGGTAATAATATTACGATATACCAAGTTTGTACCAAATCGGATACTCCCTTCGAGAATTATCAAGCGCACCAGCAAGCTAGTCAAACGGACGGATATCGCTACATCGACTCCAAATATCCTGAAACGGATTTGGTCAAAAGAGACCTAGGGTCTGAAACCATTAGTTCGATGAGGCACGTTTTGGCCGTATCAGATGATATGTAATCCACCCTCTCTAGTCGTATGTCTGAGGGTATAATAAAGGTCATTCTGTTCCAGACTTAGCAACACGAATTGAAGAATTGTGTTTCTTGTGAAGCTTGATTTTGCCAAGCCAAACATGTCATAAGCATTTGACGAGCATATGGGTGTCATTGCCTATGATTATATCAAAGAATGACGAATCCTTGATAAGGTTGAAAACAGATATTTACTATATTGTGGTCATTTTGCCTTTGACATGTATCCTTAACCCGGTCTAAGTTTGGTACATACGTTGGAAAGGCTCATACGTTTTAGTGATAAGACATAATCTGTATGAGTTGGCATGACATGGCATTGCATCAAACATTTTTTTTGGTGTCATGATCAATTGTAGTTTTTAATCCATCAGTACATGGCAAGGAGTTTCGCTCCTTCAACATTGCCATCGAAAATATGAAAAAGCCTCAAGGAAACCGGATTGGCATTTAGCATTTTTCGTGCCATGGGAAAGTTTTGTTTTTCCGCAAAGCTCACATCATGACATGAAATGTTTTGTGTTGACATGACATGGTGTGACATTGAAAATTTGCACTCTTGTGTTAGTTGAATTACTAAGAAAGAGGTCTGATAATTGTTTTCACTTTATAGGACCTCTTCTGTGGCATTGGCCAAATAAATAAAGAATCAAGCTCCGAAATGCAGTCTAAAGTCTGACAAATATGGCCTACAACAACTTCATAGAACAACAACTTCATGGATAACTATTTTGAATTGTTTCAGGAAATGTTTGAGTTTTGAATACCTGCAAAACTGACACAATTTTGTAACATGACATACTGGTTGACTTGACATCCCAGAACATCATAACTTGCTTTCAGTTGACATGACATGGCATGGCTATTTTAAGTAGACTTGACATGGAATGGCTATTTTGAGTAGACTTGACATGGAATGACATTAAGTATTTTTGAGTAGACTAACATGGCACTTAACTGTCCTTGGGTGCCATGCAGGGATATGCGGTTTGCTCTAGTTGGGCTTATTATAGTATGGCATGACACTTTTTTGATGTTATTTTGAAATGACGTGACATAAAACATTAAAGTGTCGTATCCACTTATGGTGAATGATCCTGCTATAAAACTCCCTTAAATAGTTTTCTGTTGATAAATTTCCATTAATGGATACCCCTGCCGGATGTTTTCCTCTGAGAGATGTTTCATTTTCAAAAAACAAATCCATCGATTTCCTTAATTTAAAAACTTTAAACATGTTTTGAACTGACACAATTTTGCAACATGACATGCTGTTTGACTTGACATGACAACATCAAAACTTGCTTTCAGTTAAACAAGTCCAGGCATGGCTCTTGAGTAGACATGACTCTAGACATGACATGACATTAAGTAGTTTTTTAGTAGACTAACATGGCATTGAACTGTCTTTGAGTGCCATGCAAGGTTATGCAGTTGCTCTGGCTGGGCGTATTATGGTGTGGGGTGACACTTTTTGATGTTGTCTTGAAATGACATGACATCAAACATTAAAGTGCCGTACCCAGTTATGGTGAATGATCCTGCTATAAAACTCCCTTGAAAAGTTTTCTGTTGATAAACTTCTATTGATGGATGTCCCTTCCGGAAGTTTTCCTCTGACAGATTTACTATTTACAAAAAACAAATCCTTCGGTTTCCCCAATTTAAAAACTTTAAACATGTTTTGAACTGACACAATTTAGCAACATGACATACTGTTTGGCTTGACATGGCACAACAGCAAACCTTGTTTCAGTTGACATTACATGGCCTGCTACTCTTGTGTAGACCTGATATGGCATGACATTAAGTATTTTTGAGTAGACTAACATGACATTGAACTGTCTTTGGGTGTCATGCAAGGTTATGCAGTTGCTCTAGCTGGGCTTAGTATGGTGTGGCATGACATGACATCAAAGTATTATACTGAGTTATGATGAATGATCCTCCTATAAAACTCCCTTGAGTAGTTTTCTGTTGATATAGTTCTATTGACGGATGTCCCTTCCGGAATTTTTCGTCTGAGATATGTACTTTGTTCAAGAAACAAGTTCTTCGATTTTCCCAATTTAAAAACTTTAAACATGTTTTGAACTGATACAATTTTTGAACATTACATACTGTGTGACATGACCAGACATGACATTGAGTAGTTTTTGAGTAGACTAACATGGCATTGAACTGTCTTTGGGTGTCATGCAAGATTATGCAGGTTGCTCTAGCTGGGCTTAGTATGGGGTGGCATGACACTTTTTGATGTTGTCTTAAAATGACATGTCATCTCATGTTGTCTTGACATGACATACTCAGTTATGGTGTATGATCCTGCTAAACTCCCTTGAGTAGTTTTCTGTTGATATACTTCTATTGATGGATGTCCCTTCCGGAAGTTTTCCTCTGAGAGATTTACTATTTTCAAAAAACAAATCCTTCGATTCCCCCAATTTAAAAACGACATTGGATTCCCGTTCTTTTTTTCAGAAGTTAAACTTGACTCGACTTTTGTTGTTCCCAATTCTTTTAAATATTTATTTTATTGCATTTACGTTTGTATTCATTTAATGTAATTAAAAAGTTTTTTTTTCCTTTTCACCCCTCATTCCATTTGTTATTGATTTTTTTTGCCACGCTTGTTTTTCCCCAGTCTTTCCTTATCGCCGAAAAAAGCACAAACTTTCAGTTTGTTGTTTGCAAAGAGTTTAAGCCTGCGAAAGCAAAGAAAGCCAAGGAATACCAACAGCAATAAGAATAAGAAAATACAAACGCGGAAATAAAACTTAAACGAAACATTCATTTATTATTTTTCGTTGTTGGTTTTTTTCCCCGTTTGGAAAATGTCTTTGCGCCAAGAAGCAGCTGAATGCAACGGCAAGCTAATGGAAAATAAATAGCAAGTTTTTCTCTTTCTTGTATCGTTCTCTGTTTCTGTTTTGGCAACAAAGAAATTTAAGAAGAAAAGAATAAACTTGGTTTGGCAACTTTGTGACAGTTGTTAAAGCAAATTCCGAATTAAAACTGTCAATACGTGAGGGGATAGAAAATAAATTAACACCAAAATTGAAAAATAAACTGTCAATTGAGATTGTAGTGGGATGGGAGGGGGAGGGATAGGGGATAGAAAAATGTAGGAAACACTAAAACCAATAAAAACATAGAACGTAAAAAAGGAAACAAAAATAAGTACGCAAATATTTATTTTCTATACGTTCTCGGAAGATAGAGTGATAAAACGCCATGTAAATGCGAATTATTTCCTAAATAATTGAAAACCTTTATAGAAGGTGGCGCAAAGGTAGATTTCCTAAGTTTTTGGCTGCAATTAAAAAAGTGATTCTTCTTGTGGATTATTTTAGTTTTAGTCGTTTTTTTTTAAATCAAGCCGACATCATATCATGCAAATTGCCGCCAAAACTTGGCCTAAATTTCCGGCGATAGGTCCCCACATATTTGACGGATATTGTGTTTAAGAGCTGAAAAAGTCTGAGGCTTGTTGACATAAACCCGTGACTTCAAAAAGCCCCACAAAAAGAAGTCTGGAGCGGTCAAATCGCCAAAACGGGAGGCAGGAGGAATTAGGCATCCTTCAGCAAATCGATTTTGGCAGGTGCATTGTGTGTGCCTTTACACCGTCCTGTTGGAACCACATGTTTTCCAATCCCAATTCATCAAGTTGCGGCAAAAAGAGGTCGTTGATCATTGTTCTGTAACGCTCACCATTCACAGTAACCGTTTGGCCCGCAACGTCTTAGAAGAAAAAAAAACTTTTTGTGGGTTTTCAGTGCCCCAGAAGCCTAAATTTTGCTTATTTACGTACCCCCTAAGATGGAAATGGGCCTTACTCAGGATAATTTTTTAATGAAAAATCATCTTCTTCTTGGTGGCGATTAAGGATGGATTGAGCGTATGTTAGACGTTATTGATGGTCACCAGCTAACTGATGTACTTTCTGGACTTTGCGCGGAAACATCTTCAAATCTTGTATCGAAATTCGCTGTAAAGACCGTCGACTAATACCCATTTGCGTGGCAAGTCGTCTGATCGATATCGACGGCGCTTCCATGACATCCTCGGCTACAGCAGTAATATTCTCTGCACAATGGATACTTCGGGGTCTGTCTCGCCTGTCAGCATATTTTATTGTACCAGTTTCTTCGAGGGGAGTGACTAAACGTCGCAGTCGTTTACCAGTAGGCGTTGAACGGCCAGGAAATCTGCAACGAAATTCACGTTTCGCCAAAGTCAACGACCGATTATTGGTCAAATAAGTAGTCACCAATATTCTGCGTTCTGGACCAGTGTAGAGTAACTTCTTATCAATCTGGTGTTACGAAGTAAATGAGAATTATTTTGTCACTACTAGAAAAATAAATATAGCTGAATTCAAGTTTTCCACTGTAGTCCTACTCGGGTCGCCGGTAAAATGAGATATTTAAAGGCGAACTTTTTATCGGATTGGTGTTGGGAAGTAAATGGGAATTATTTTCTCTTATCTTAAAAGCAATTGAATTTGAGTTTTCTTTTCCTATTGTTGACCTTCTCCTGGATTCTGATTCTTGACAAATGGGGGGATGAAGGGTCGAACTTCTTATACAATAGTTTGAGTGAAGTAAATGTGAATTATTTCCTCTCTTATTGAAAACAATTAAACCTACGTTTAAATTTCTCATTGTGGCTTACTTCGGGTTGTCGTCTAACTGAAACTTTGTAAAGTATATGTAAATTATTTTCTAACATTTGAAAACAAATACAATGTTATTCATGTTTCCTACTGTTGTCCAACTCTGGACCCCGAAAAACTGAGAGATTTCAAGGCGAACTTTTTATTCGCCTGGTGTTGTGAAGAGAATTAGAATTTTTTATTCACTTCTCAAAAACAATTACACATGAGTTCATTTTCCCCATTGTTGTCCAACTCTGGACACTGGTTCTAGACAAATTTAGTGTTAAAGGCCCGAACTTTTGATTCAATACGTTTTGTAAAGTACATGGAATTTATTTTCTCAATAATAAAAAACAATTGCACCCTATTTTACATTTCTCATTGTGGATCAATTCTAGTTATAGATAAATTAAAATCAAAAATACCTGAGTTCATATTTCCAAATGTTATCTTATTCTGGTCCTCGACAAACCGAGTGATTGGAAGCCAGACTTTCTAAATGTCTTCCGCTGTGAAGTAAATGAGAATTATTTTCTCATTGTTGGTCAACTCATGTCCATAAATGTAACCGTTGTCTCAAGTGTTATTCCTTTTGAAAATAATTCTAATTTACTTCACCAGGTTAGACGGATATACAATTCGGCCCTCCCTCAATTTGTAGAGTACGAATTTAAGACATCAATATTATATGTGAACTCAGGTGTATTTGTGTTCAAGAAGAGGGGAAATAATTCTCATTTACTTCATAAAAACTACTAAATTTGATGGTTCTCAATAACCTGAGTGAAAAAGAGCCTCATTGTAGGAAATGTGAACTCAGGTGAATTTGAGTTCAAGAATTGAGAAAATAATTCTCATTTACTTCACAACAAATTCTCAATTCGAAGGTCGTTTATTGAAAAAAGTCGAACTTTTTAATCATCTCGTATTGAAGTAAATTAGACTTTTTTCTCATTACTGGCCAGTGGAGAATAAAACTCTTGATTCACCTGGGGGTTTGGAGTAATTAAGAATTATTTCCTCACTTTTTAAAAGCAGTAACACTCGACTTTTTATTTGCCACTGTTGGCCAACTTTGGTTCCCCACAAGCACGATTATAAAGAGAGATACTTCAACGATTCATTCACAGTTACCAAGAAATCCGATAAGTGTTTATTTCTTTGCAATTTCCCAATAATCGCGAAAATACAAAACAGAAAGCACCCTCTGGGGAAAAAAATCTTTTCTGTAAATACACTTTTACGATTCCCTGGCATTCGGGAAAAAAAAACTTTTGCATTGCCAGCGCTTCTCTCCATGTGTGTGGTCCTCATTATGAAAAGCAATGAAATTTCCAATATCTTGAGAATCCAAATAAGAAAGAAAAAACCGCTCAACCAAAATATTTCCATTCATAAATGTAACCCTTGTCTCAAGTGTTATTCCTTTTGAAAATAATTCTAATTTACTTCACCAGGTTAGACGGATATACAATTCGGCCCTCCCTCAATTTGTAGAGTACGAATTTAAGACATCAATATGATATGTGAACTCAGGTGTATTTGTGTTCAAGAAGAGGGGAAATAATTCTCATTTACTTCATAAAAACTGCTAAATTTGATGGTTCTCAATAACCTGAGTAAAAAGGGCCTCATTGTAGGAAATGTGAACTCAGGTGAATTTGAGTTCAAGAATTGAGAAAATAATTCTTATTTACTTCACAACAAATTCTCAATTCGAAGGTCGTTTATTGAAAAAAGTCGAACTTTTTAATCATCTCGTATTGAAGTAAATTAGACTTTTTTCTCATTACTGGCCAGTGGAGAATAAAACTCTTGATTCATCTGAGGTTTAAATTAATTAAGAATTATTTCCTCACTTTTTAAAAACATAAACACTTGACTTTTCATTTGCCACTGTTGGCCAACTTTGGTTCCCCACAAGCATGATTATAAAGAGAGATACTTCCACGATTCATTCACAGTTCCCAAGAAATCCGATAACTGTTTATTTCTTTGCAATTTCCCAATAATCGCGAAAAATACAAAACAGAAAGCACCCTCTGGGGAAAAAAAATCTTTTCTGTAAATACACTTTTACGATTCCCTGGTATTCGGGAAAAAAAACTTTTGCATTGCCAGCGCTTCTCTCCATGTGTGTGGTCCTCATTATGAAAAGCAATGAAATTTCCAATATCTTGAGAATCCAAATAAGAAAGAAAAAAACCGCTCAACCAAAATATTTCCCTTCAGTCATATTTGCTGAAAATGCGGCCACCACCGAAGGGTGGCGAATGGTTTACATTATGCAATTGAGCTGCGTCGTCTCCATCACCAACTCATGTAAAGTAAATTCCATTTCAATTTCAATATTAAGAAAAGAAGAAAATAATTCTTTGAATAAAGTTATGCCAACAAACAAATATCAGAAAAAAAAATAAATAAATATATGAACCAGACCACCCAACATCCTTCAGCAGTCGAATAAAGAAATATTAAAAATATTTTTGCATAAATAAACGCTCACTCGCTGGCTTTGGGAGCATATTTGTTTACGGTATATTAAAAAATGTATTTTTCTGAAAATGTATTTATGTGCGTTGTTATTGTTGGCTCTGTTAAGTTATTTTCACTCTTTTTTTTTTGTTGCTCGTTCTTGTGATTAACGCCATAATTGTGGGGAATTTTATGTGAGGAGAGGGTGTATGCGAAGACGCAAGGCATCTCATCTAGGATACATATTAAATTTTAAACTTAAAATTGTTATTTCCGAAAGTATTTGTGTTTGGGGTAAAGGGATGCCAGTCGTTGGACTTTTTTGTAAAAATCCATATTATTTTTATCTTGGGAAACTTCTACTCTGATTTTACAAAAAATATTCTTAAAATATTTTTTTTGGAAATTAGAAATTTCCCATTAATACAGTACAGTTTTTCTAAAATTAAAGAACAAAGGATTTTTAAAAATATTATGAGTTGGTTTTCCAATTTTTTTTTTCTCTGGACCAACCAATTATTTATTCTTTAGGAATGTGTATTCTTTAAGCATATTTTACCCCAGGAACAACAGCCCATTACACTTGGATATATTAGGTATATTTTTCCTGGTTCCAATGAACGTGGGGTTTTTTAAGAACCTGGATTTTATTTTAAGAATAATTGCCCGTGTTTAAGTAATCGTAGATTTGTTTAAGAATAGTTTTCCTATTAACAATAAATGTAATTTTTTTAATAATATTTTTCATATCACAAATGAACGTGGATTTTATTTTAAGAACATTTTTCCTAGTTCCAATGGACGTGGATTTTATTTTAAGAACATTTTTCCTAGTTCCAATGGATGTGGATTTTATTTAAGGAACATTTTTCCTACTTCCAATGGACGTGGATTTTATTTTAAGAACATTTTTCCTAGTTCCAATGGACGTGGATTTTATTTTAAGAACATTTTTCCTAGTTCCAATAAACGTGGATTTTATTTTAAGAACATTTTTCCTAGTTCCAATAAACGTGGATTTTATTTTAAGAACATTTTTCCTAGTATTTTAAGAACATTTTTCCTAGTTCCAATGGACGTGGATTTTATTTTAAGAACATTTTTTCTAGTTCCAATGGACGTGGATTTTATTTTAAGAACATTTTTCCTAGTTCCAATGGACGTGGATTTTATTTTAAGAACATTTTTCCTAGTTCCAATGGACGTGGATTTTATTTTAAGAACATTTTTCCCAGTTCCAATCGACGTGGATTTTATTTTAAGAACATTTTCCCTAGTTCCTAGTTCCAATGGACGTGGATTTTATTTTAAGAACATTTTCCTAGTTCCAATGGACGTGGAATTTATTTTAAGAACATTTTCCCTAGTTCCTAGTTCCAATGGACGTGGATTTTATTTTAAGAACATTTTCCTAGTTCCAATGGACGTGGAATTTATTTTAAGAACATTTTTCCTAGTTCCTAGTTCCAATGGACGTCGAATTTATTTTAAGAACATTTTTCCTAGTTCCTAGTTCCAATGCACGTGGATTTTATTTTAAGAACATTTTTCCTAGTTCCTAGTTACAATGGACGTGGATTTTATTTTAAGAACATTTTTCCTAGTTCCTAGTTACAATGGACGTGGATTTTATTTTAAGAACATTTTTCCTAGTTCCTAGTTACAATGGACGTGGATTTTATTTTAAGAACATTTTTCCTAGTTCCTAGTTACAATGGACGTGGATTTTATTTTAAGAACATTTTTCCTAGTTCCAATGGACGTGGATTTTATTTTAAGAACATTTTTCCTAGTTCCAATGGACGTGGAATTTATTTTAAGAACATTTTTCCTAGTTCCTAGTTCCAATGGTCGTGGATTTTATTTTAAGAACATTTTTCCTAGTTCCAATGGACGTGGATTTTATTTTATGAACATTTTTCCTAGTTCCAATGGACGTGGATTTTATTTTAACAACATTTTTCCTATTTCCTAGTTCTAATGGACGTGGATTTTATTTTAAGAACATTTTTCCTATTTCCAATGGACGTGGATTTTATTTTAAGAACATTTTTCCTAGTTCCAATGGACGTGGATTTTATTTTAAGAATATTTTTCACATAAAAAACAACGGAGAATTTTATTTTAAGAACATTTTTCCTTGGAACAATGAACGTGGATATTTTAAGAATATTTTTCTTAGAAACAATGATCTTAATTGTGGATTAATGAACGTGGAATATTTTTATAGAAGCAACGTTTTTTGTATTAATAAACGTCGATTTTTAAGAATATTTTTATCTGGTGGGGTAATATAATATTTTTTTTTCTGGAAAATTCTCACCAAAATGCTTTTGTATGCATATTAACAATATGATGAGCTATCATTGGAATAATTTTAACAGCTGTGGGACGATTAGCTTAGAAATGACAGCAGTCTGAATTTAGTTGTAGTTTTTTTTTTTATCTCACCCTGTATATGGGAGCTATATCCTGAGCTGAACCGATCTCGAAGATAATTGACATACGTATTTACGAGCTGTATCTGTTGTCCGATACCAAATATCGTTCTCGTGGAGTGCATATTACGCATGTGAGGGTCTTAAAACCCCAAATCGGATGAAACATATGTATGGGAGCTATAGTTATATCTGAACCGATTTTCTCCAAATTTGATGTACTTGCTTCTAGACTGAATTCATGTGGATGTGCCAAAAACAAGTCATTTGGACTGATATTGTCAGTTTGGTGCACAATTAACCCGAAATCGTTTGAAGATACATATGAGAGCTATTTCTCAAATTAAAGCGATTCTCGGCAATTTCAATAAGGCTCGTCCTTGGGCCTAATAAATATTGTTGGAAATATTTCATCTCAATCGGATAATAAATGTGACCTGAATTTTGTTAACAAAAATACATGGACAGACGGACTGACATGCATAAATCGACTCAGAAAGTGATTCTATGAAGATCCTCAAAAGTAACTATGGGTCTATCTCGCTTCCTTCTTCATGTTACAAACAAATGCACAAAGACAGAATACCCTTACCTATGGGGGTAGGGTATAAATACATAGATATTCAGAAATATTTTTTTGACTTAATTTTGATTTGGCATCCCTGAAATACCAGCCAATAGTCAGGCTTGTGGTGCCATACGGCGCGCACTTAATGAAAAAGTTTTTTCTCTGCGTTTTTTTTTTTTGCTTTTTGCGGATTTGCAACTTGAGAACAATTTCTGCAATTGATAGCAAGTGAGTTTGGTGGTCCTGGTGGTGGATAATGGTTAGGGTAAGTAGTAATAATAATGAATTTGTGCAGTCTGCTTCATTTTCTCGAGTTTTTTTTTCCAACTTCTTTTGCTGGTAATTACTCAGTTTTAATGGAATAAAGTGCACTTTGGCGTAATAGTTTAACTTAGGGCTTGTAATTGATGCGTAAGGATATAGTTGTAAGATAATTTGCTAAGAGGGGAAGGGTTGGAGGATGTTTGGAGCATATTATGCTAGAAGGGGGTGGGGGACTTAAATATTACCCCCGATGCCATTGTGTGAAGCACATAAGCCATTTGCCATTTTGGGCTAAGATAAAGTCAAAAACTTCATAACTTATTGACTTTAATAAGGAATGGTTACGAGGATATCAAGATTTGAAATAAGACAGAGAGAGGTTAAAAGGATTTTTGGAATGTGATTTTAAGAATTGAAAGCAAAGTTTAATTATTTTTTATACACGGGAAATTATTGGCCCTCAGCCTGGAAGGCTGGAAATCAAAATTAGATGCCAATGCAACAAAATCTCCCTATGGTACCTTATGACTCACCTTCCAAATATCCTTGATCGTATTGACAATTTAGCCTCCTTCACATATTTCATTAACAAAACCAGTAAAGAAAGTCTTAAAGTCGGGCGGGCCGACTTTATGATACCCCACACCACTTTGCTAATTTAGTAGAGCTCCGCATAACAATTAAAAATTTTTATGGGAGAATTCAGTCATACACACTATGATTATATTTATAATTTAAAGGACTGAAGGACTAAATATGCCGAAGCATTTGTATCTTTTAAATTCGGACTTGTATTGCCCATTTGGTGCACAATTAACTTGAAATCGGATAGAGATATATATGGGAGCTATATCCAAATCAGAACCGATCTCGATAAAATTTGGCAAAGATATTTCTGAGCTGTTTTTGGATATATTTCCCTGAATATCGTTGTTACGGAGTGCATATTACGGCTGTGGGTAACAAATATAACAAATCGGATGAACAATATATATATGGGAGCTATAGGTATATCTGAACCGATCTTCACCAAATTTGACATACTAGCTTCTAGACTCAATTCGGTCGTAAGTGCCAAATTCCATTCCATTTGGACAAATACTAGACGTTTGGTGCACAATAAAAGGTAAATCGGACGAAGTTATATATGGCAGCTTTATCCAAATCTGAACCGATCTCGATAAAATTTAGCAAAGGTATTTCTGAGCTGTATTTGATATATTTCCCAAAATATTGTTGTTACAGAGTGCATATTACAGCTGCGGAGGACAAAAATAACAAGTCGGATGAACAATATATATATGGGAGCTATAGCTATATCTGTAGCGATATCGATCAAATGCTTATTTTCAGGCCTAGTCTGGTTGTATGTGCAAAATTCCATACCATTCGGCCTGATATTACACGTTTGGTGCACAATAAAAGGTAAATCGGACGAAGTTATATATGGGAGCTACATCCAAATCTGAACCGATCTCGATAAAATTTAGCAAATTTATTTCTGAGTTGTATTTGATATATTTCTCAAAATATTGTTGTTACAGAGTGCATATTACGGCTGCGGAGGATAAAAATAACAAATCGGATGAACAATATATATGGGAGCTATAGCTATATCTGTAGCGATTTCGATCAAATGCTTATTTTCAGGCCTAGTCTGGTTGTATGTGCAAAATTCCATACCATTCGGCCTGATATTACATGTTTGGTGCACATTAAAAGGCAAATCGGACGAAGATATATATGGGAGCTATATCAAAATTTTTACCGATTATCTCCAATTTCAATAGGGTTCGTCCTTGGGCCAAACAAATGCAAAATTTCATCTGGATGGGACAACAAATGCGAACTGTACTTTGTTTACAAAAATACATGGACAGACGGACGGACGGACGGAAGGATGGACAGACGGACGGACATGCATAAATCGACTCAGAACGTGATTCTATGCAGATCATCAAAAAGGAACTATGGGTCTATCTCGTTTCCTTTTGCCTGTTACAAACAAATGCACAAAGACATAATACCGTGACCACCTTGTGGTGTAGGGTATAAAAAATATTAACTCCCCGTTGTATGACATCAAATATTTCCATATTCCAAATATCCGATAATTTACAGCCCATGTTTTCAGATGACTTTTATTTCTTTACGATCTGTTATTAATAACTTTATTTAGATCAACAACAAGAGTGTGAAACACAATGTTTAGTACAGCACCTTTGACTGCACGAAAAATAAGAGAATCGCCTCTCCAACGTCATTTAAAATCAGCTTAAAATTGACAGCGACTTAAGATTGTGCAGATTTCAACACCAAGGTTGGTTGTGGTGTATGGAACAAGTTTTCGGTACCTGGTTTGTTGTCTTTTAATTCCATTTTAATATGACAAATTTCTGGTCACAAACAATGGCCATAAAATATTGAAAAATATGATTTTAACGCTCGAAAAGGTGAAAATAAAATTGAGATCTTTATTTTGTGTCGGATGCATGAAGACACTTTGAAGTTAATTTTAATGGAGAGAAGATGCAACGTGTGGGGGTGATTAAGCAAGGTTTTGTGGGTGGTCTTTGGCAGAAGTGGCAATTGATATTCCAAAGAACGAATATAAGTCAAAGTTAAATACTTCTAAGGCGTTTCAAAATAATTTTTTTTTTATGGGAGGCTTTACCAAAAGTTGGAGCCCTATTGACAATTTTTTATAGCCTCCACCATAGTATGGAGGGTATATTAAGTTTGTCCTTCCGTTTGTAACACCTCGAAATCTACCAACATCTCGAAAGACCCCACAAAGTATATATATATTCTTGATCAGCATAACATTCTATGTCGATTTGTCCGTTCGTCTATCCGTCCTTCCGTCTGTGGAAATCACTCTAGCTTCCGAATGAAATGAAGTAGATGGATAAAATTTTACTCAAATGTATATTAAGTCTGTAGGAGTTATGGTATAGAAAATGGTCCATGTAGGTCCACGTTTTCATATAGCCCCCATATAACTGTACCTCCCGATATTCTGTATTTTGATGATTTTAGCGACATTATTCACCGGAATTGTTCCAAATTTGGTATTTGAAGTTCGTAATGGATTCTGCGGCCTATGACAGAAAATTGGCTATGCAGGTCCACGCCTTCGTATAGCCCCAATATAAAGGTACCTCCCGATATTCGGTATTTTGATAATTTTAGCCTCATTATTCACCGGAATTGTTTCGAATTTGGTATTTGAAGTCCCTAAGGGGTACTACAGCCAGAGACAGAAAATTGGTTGTGCAGGTCCAAGTCTTCGTATAGCCCCCATATAAAGGTACCTCCCGATATTCGGCATTTTTATGATTTTAGCGACATTATTCACCGGAATTGTTTCAAATTTGTTATTTGAAGTTCCAAAGGGATATTACAGCCTATGACAGAAAATTGTCTGTGCAGGTCCACGTCTTCGTATAGCCCCCATATAACGGTACCTCCCTATATTCAGTATTTTGATGATTTTAGCTACATTATTCACCGGAATTCTTTCAAATTTGGTATTTGAAGTTCGAAATGGATACTACAGGCTATGACAAAAAGGTGTCTATGAAGGTCTAGGTCTTCGTGTAGGACCCATATATCAGTACCTCCCTATATTCGGTATTTTGACGATTTTAGGTGCAATACTCACCGAAATTGTTTGAGATGTAATATTTGAAGTTCGTAATGGATGCTACAGGCTGTAACAGAAAATAGTCTATGCAGGTCTTCGTCTTCGAATAGCTCCGATATAACGGTACCACCCTATATACGCAATTTTGATGATTTTAGCTACATTAATCACCGTTTATTTCAAGTTTAGAATTTGAAGATGGTAATGGCTTATGACAACAATGTCTATGTAGGTCCACGTCGTAGAGACCCCAATATAACGGCTATATTCTGTATTTTTAAGATTTTAACAGAATTTTTAACGGATTTTATGATTTGAAAATTTCAAAATTCGTTCAAAATGGTGAAGGGTATTGAAAGTTCGGCCCAGCCGAACTTACTGCTTTTAACTTATTTTTATTTTATTTTAAAGTTCTATCTTTTGTGGGGGAAAAGTAGTGGACCGATATTACCCCTCTCCGAACTCGATATATGTTTGATAATAATATTACAAGGTACCAAGTTTGGATCAAATCGGATACTCCCTACGAGTGTTATCGTGCGCACCAGCCAGCCAGACGGACGGGCGGACATCGCTAGATCGACTCCAAATGTCCTGAAACGAATTTGGTCCAAAGAGACCTAGGGTCTAAAACCGTCATTTCGATGAGGCACATTTTGGCCGTATCAAATGTGTATATACCCTCTCTTGCCATATGCATGCGGGTATAAAAATTAGATCGTTATTAGAGAGACAACCGTAGGAGGGACTTCTATAATAAAAAAAAACTTTTGAAGACCTTCTGTAGAAATAAGAATTATTGCGATCTTCTTTAGAAACATGATCTGTTGCTTGTCTTCCAACAAATATTTTGTGGATCTTCTGTAGGAAGAAGATAGATTGCCAGAATTCTATAGAAAGAAGACCCTTGGAAGTTCTTCTGCATATGTAGAAGACCTTTTGCAGATATGCTTCTTAGCGATGAACTTTCGTAAGTCTTCTATGGAAAGAATACATTTCGAAGGCTTTCTAAAGTAAGTAGATTTTTTTAAAGTCTCCCTTAGCAAAACTAGACTTTTCGAATATTTTCTATAAAAAATAAGCTTTTAAAAGTCTCCCATACAAATATTGTATCTCACACATAGTTCAACATTTTCCAAGAATTATCACATATTTACATCTGTCGGCTGATACTATTTGACTTGTTTTTATGAATATTTCGATTGGTTACCCTCGATCTGATGTTTATTTCGTTTTGGGATCCATCTATACAGGGTTGCCCATATTAGACGGACCCATGTTTTTTTTTTTTTAATCAAAGAAAAAAATAAAAATTTGGCGGTTGGCAATGTTAATCATTTAATTTGTTCCAAGTAGATTTGTTTACATCAATTTTTGAATATATGATATCTCTCAAATGGCCGCCTTTGGCGTTGATGACGTATTGTGCCCTTTTTGCTGCATTTTCCATCGTTTTTGCCAACATTTCGGCCGGAATAGCGGCTATTTCTTCACGAATGTTGTCCTTGAGCTCTTCTACGGTCCTTGACTTGTTAACGTAAACCTTTGACTTCAAATATCCCCACAAGAAGAAGTCAGGCGGCGTCAAATCGGGCGAACGCGGTGGCCAGTCCAAATCACCACTTTTCGACATCAAACGGCCCGGAAACAAATTCTTCAGAAAATCGATTGTTATGCGACATGTGTGTGGTGGAGCGCCGTCTTGTTGAAACCAGAACTGCCTCAAACGCTTTCGACGAATAATTGGCATCACAAAATTGGTCATCACGTCGCGATAACGCTCCTGATTGATGGTAACAGCATGGCCATTTTCATTTTGGAAGAAGGCCTAAAGACCGTTTTCGCACTAACGCCGCACAAAACTGTGACTTTTTCGTCATGAAGAGGCACTTCTTGAATCTCCTGAGGATTTTCAGTGGCGTAAAAATGGCAATTTTGCTTATTTACGGTCCCATTCAATGTAAAATGGGCTTCATCGGACATGATAATTTTGTTCCAAAATTGCTCGTCATCTTCGGCCATTTCGATGACTCTTTGGGCCCATTCCAATCGACGAGGCTTGTCCGCAGGCAACATTCTTTGCGTCAATTGAATTTTGTACGGGAACAAATGCGAATAATCCGTTGTAAAGTGGACCGAGCCATGCCCAACTGCTGAGAACGGCGTTTTGGGATGTTCTTGGGGACCTCTCAACACTGGCTCGTACGGCAGCGATATTCTCGGCCGATCGCCTTGGTCGACTTTTATATGGCCTCTTCGGATTAGAAAGAGCCTTACCAGTCGACAATTTTTCGTATAAACGCTTAATGGTGTTCTTAGAAGGCGCAATTCTTACATTTTTATACCCTACACCACAAGGTGGTCAGGGTATTATGTCTTTGTGCATTTGTTTGTAACAGCAGAAGGAAACGAGATAGACCCATAGTTCCTTTTGATGATCTGCATAGAATCATATTCTGAGTCGATTTATGCATGTCCGTCCGTCCATGTATTTTTGTAAAGAAAGTACAGGTCGCATTTATAGCCCGATCCAGATGAAATTTTGCACAGATCATTTGTTTGGCCCAAGGACGAACCCTATTGAAATTGGAGATAATCGGTAAAAATTTAGATATGGCTCCCATATATATCTTCGTCCGATTTGCCTTTTATTGTGCACCAAACGTGTAATATCAGCCCAAATTGTATGGAATTTTGCACATACAACCAAGAAGTTTGAAATATTTGCTAATTGCTAGCGAGGAAAAGAACATTTCGCAAGCGATCGATTGATGCAAATGTATGAGTGTGTGTGCATGTGTGTGCACATATCGATAATGTCATTTGTGTTAATGATATGAAAATTGTTGCCATATTAAAATGCCACTTTATTGCACATACAACCAGATTAGGCCTGAAAATATGTATGCCAAATTTGATCGAAATCGGTTCAGATATAGCTATATCTTCCATATATATTGTTCATCCGATTTGATATTTTTGTCCACCGCCGCCGTAATATGCACTCCGTAACAACGATATTCAGGGAAATATATCAAATACAGCTTAGAAATATCTTTGCCAAATTTTATCGAGATCGGTTCAGATTTGGATATAGCTCCCATATATATCTTTATCCGATTTCAAATTAATTGTGCACCAAATGGGTTATACAATTCCGAATTTAAAAGATACAAATGCTTCGCCATATTTAGTCCTTTTAACTTTAAATTATAATTATAATCATAGCGTGTATGATTGAATTCTACTATAAAAACTTTTAATTGTTATGTAGAGCTCTACTAAATTAGCAAAGTGGTGTAGGGTATCTTAAAGTCGGCCCGCCCGACTTTAAGACTTTCTTTACTGGTTTAATGTTTTAAAAGCACGTTGAGTTTTCACAATTGACTTCTTCTGTTGAATGCAAATTTCAACTATTTCATAGCGCCCGCGTGGCGTGTATTGGTTCATGGTAAAAATCTGCTTGGACTGACGCTTCAAACGCGGTAAGTCATTAAGCGATGTGACATCTCTGTCAAAAGTTATGGCGTTGCCAGATGGGTCCGTCGAAAATCTGATGTACGCCTTAATCTATGGACAACTTAATTTGTTACCATTTAAGGAGACATTTTCAAAAGCCCTGGCTTAATTTAAACCCTTATAAATAGTGTTTCGTTCCTGAAAATTTTGAAAATATTCCCTATTGGCCATAATTTTCCAAACGCTCTTACATTATCAATTGCATTTGCCATGTTAAAAT
Source organism: Musca domestica (assembly GCF_030504385.1). NCBI lineage: Eukaryota > Metazoa > Arthropoda > Insecta > Diptera > Muscidae > Musca > Musca domestica. Next base: position 1,309,422 of record NW_026712145.1, on the reverse strand, counting down.
CTCAATTTTAAATTGTAAATAAATCGTACTTCGAAACTCTTTCATAACAATGCTACTCCTATCGATTCATATCTAATAACTCAATTTGCCAACAGATCTCAACAAATCCAATCCCAATAAAGATATTTTCAACACAACAATCAAAGTCAATGGCTAGAACGCCATCGGAACAGTCATCAATGATTTGCAAATTTGCCAAAGCATATTCACACACACATACCAACACACATATGCACACACATATATACATACATATGTGTGTGTGTGGAGAGGGATGGCAAATAATGTATCATCGCCATTGCCATTTGAAGCCAAACACCAAATGACATGATTGCATGTCGACAATTTCATGCAACTGAAATTGCCACTGCCACAACTTGCAACAACAACAACACGAAAATCTACAACAACAAACTCTACAAACAAAACGACAATGAATGCAATTAAATATTTGTAAAATTAACAGAAAACATACGTGATGTCAATTACAGGTTAGATGGCTGGCTGGCTGTATGTGTGTGTGTGTGTGTGTTTAAGTACACATCTATACTCGTACATATGAGTGCATGTGTATGTGTGTGTTTGTTTTATGTTTATAGTGATACATTAAAATGTCATTCGTGTTAATTTTGCAAACAAAAAACTTTTTAATTCAAAATTGTTCGATGGCATATCCCGATAATTTGCTTCAACACAAACACACACACACATACGCACGAGCTCGCTCATAGACACGTACGTACCACACACGGGTGTTGTAAAAGAGACAATGTAGTGGCGACAACAGCAGCAAAAGTCAACACAAAGTTGCTAATTACTCAACAATCAATTTCGAAATTACCATCATCAACATCACGAATTCGATATGAATAACTTTTTTTTTTCGTTTGCTGATGTTGTTGTTGTTGCTGTTGTTTGAAGTTTGAAATATTTGCTAATTGCTAGCGAGGAAAAGAACATTTCGCAAGCGATCGATTGATGCAAATGTATGAGTGTGTGTGCATGTGTGTGCACATATCGATAATGTCATTTGTGTTAATGATATGAAAATTGTTGCCATATTAAAATGCCACTTTATTGAATTAACAATAAATTCGAATGGAGAACTTTTTTTAAATAAAAATTATTTGAAAATTAATTAAATGGTTGCAGTTGTTTTAATTTAAAGCAGAATGGAAAGGCAAAAGTCAGGCGGTGCCAACCGTATGATACCCAGTACCATTATGAATTTTTAGTAGAGACACCTGTAGCAAATAAAGGTTCATATTGGCAATTTAGGCATGAATTGCGTATTAAGGCTTTAGAGCGGTTAAAATGTGAAATCGGTTGAAACTAACCCATAACAAGTTAAAATGTATCTGGCGGTTTTGCCGACAGATATATACCCTCAAACAATGTTCGTTTATTTAATTATACAAGGTGAGATAAAAACAAGTAAAAAAGCTGTAAGTTCGGCCGTGCCGAACTTTTAATACCCTCCACCATTTGGTACAAATTTGGCAATTTCCAAAAAATAAAACCCGTTAAAAATTCTGTTAAAATCTTAAAAATACCGAATGCTTATACGACGACGTGGGCCTGCATAGGCAACTTTTGTCATAAATTATTACAATATTTAAATGCGAAACTTGAAGAAAAATCTGTTTATAATGTAGCTGAAATCGTCAAAATACCGAATATGGGGGGTACCGTTATATGGGGGCTATATGAAGACGTGGACCTACATGACTCATTCTTTGACTTTGGATAAAGTATCCATTACGAACTTCACATGCGAAATTTGAAACAATCCCTGTAAATAACGTCGCTAAAATCATTAAAATACCGAATATCGGGGGGTACCGTTATATGGGGGCTATATAAAGACGTGGACCTACATGGCTCATTTTTTGATTTAGGATGTAGTATCCATTACGAACTTCAAATACCAAATTTGAAACGATTCCGGTAAACAATGTCGCTAAAATCATCAAAAAACCGAATATCGGGGGTACCGTTATATGGGGGCTGCAGGAAGACGTGGACCTGCACAGATAATTTTCTGTCTTAGGCTGTAGCATCCACTACAAACTTCAAATGCCAAATTTGAAATAATTCCGGTGAATAATGTCGCTAAAATCATCAAAATACCGAATATCGGGAGGTACCATTATATGGAGGCTATATGATAACTTGGACCTACATGGCCCATTTACGAACTTAACCTGCCTACTGGGAAAAAATACATGTGTGCAAAATTTTAGCCTTCTATCTCAATTTGTATCGTGATTACAACGGACAGACGGACAGACAGACGGACATGGCTAAATCGTCTTAGAATTTTACGCTGATCAAGAATATATATACTTTGTTGGGTCTGACATGAATATTTCGAGGAGTTACAAACGGAATGACAAAATTAATATACCCTCCATAGTATGGTGGAGGGTATAAAAACGGCAAAAAGTCAACAGCCATAATTTTTACTTATTTTTTTAAATTTTATTGAAAGAAAGCAAAAATGCCGAAAATAGTATTAAATTTTAGAATTAGTTTAGATTTGTTCGAATTGGTCACCTTTGGCACTAATTATGGCCTTCAGACTACCAATGAAACCGTCACACGCTGCCCGAACGTTGCTCTACGGTATTTTGGCCCATTCCCGGCGAAGCGCTTGCTTCACAACAGACTTTGGGTTAATAACAACATTGTGATTTGTGTAAATTTACAATCTTAATTTTTGATTATTGGAGTATTTTGATTAACACAAAGTCTGGTGTGAAGATCTGGTCAAGATCGGTCCTCCAACAAAGCGTCAAAATTTTGAATATCCATGAAGCTCATAAAACGCGAAATGAGTATTCGATTCCTTTCCAACTCAGATATTCCAATGTTTCTATGAACAGAAGATCTGTTTTGAAAATGGTAGAGATCGGTCTTATGTACTCGTAGAAAAAAATATCTACGACTTTTATGGATGGAGGTATCCATAGCGGAGTTTTATAGAATGGTGTCTTTTGTAGGAAAAGGCCTCTCCTGAACTCTCCTTAACCCATGACGTCCTCAATGATGTCTTTAATAAAAGAAAGTGCAGATGAGGACATCAGTAAAAAAACCCTCTTGAGGTGTTTTTTTTTTAGTTTATGACCCAGAGGTAGTCCACGCAAATTCTTTGGTAGAAAAAGCCACCGATAAAGTAATCCATAGATGAAACTGCCTTCATAAGAAAATACCCATTAAGATATGTTGCTTATGAGGAGACCTTAATTATATCATCTACAAAAGAAGAACTCCAAAGGTTCTTCTTAGATGAGGTTCGATTACGCCTAAACGAATGATCACAAAGAGATCTTCTCTAACTGTAGAAATCGGTTAAATCTTCTACATGCTAATTCCTTGATAAGGATTTTCTCCTCAAGCCTGAAGTCTTCTTTAGAAGATGACCCAGATGAGACCTCGAAGATTTCTTCTATAGGGGCATACTTACATGAGGTCTTCAATAGGAGAAGTCCAATATGAGGTTTTCAATGAGAGGAGACCTATGTGAGGTCGTCTATAAGAAAGGATACCCAATGTGTTTCTTATAGAAGATCACCTCCATAAAATCTTATTTTTTTTTTTGAAGAACTCGATAAGGACTTTCCTGATTGAATACCTTAATGAGATCTTCTTTGAAAGGTTTCTATGAGGACTTCTATAGAAGAAGTCTAAGGTGAGGTCTTACAAGGCAGGAGAACTACAGGGGGTATTCTATAAGACAGGATACCCAATAAGTCTCTTACAGAATATCTTTTTTCTTGATCTCTGCAAGATCTTTTTTCTTGATATCGGTGAGGTCTTCTGTTATCGAATATATTAATTAGATCTTCTAGAAAAGGTTTCCATGGGTTCTACTCCAAAAGAAGGTTATCTTTCGAAGAAGACCTGTGTGAAACAAGTCCTGAACAATTTCTTCGCTAAACCAGTAAAGAAAGTCTTAAAGTCGGGCGGGGCCGACTTTATGATACCCTACACCACTTTGCTAATTTAGTAGAGCTCCGCATAACAATTAAAAGTTCATATACGCTTAATTATAATTTAAAGTTCAAAGGACTGAATATGCCGAAGCATTTGTATCTTTTAAATTCGGACTTTTATTACCCATTTGTTGCACAATTAACTTGAAATCGGATAAAGATATATATGGGAGCTATATCCGAATCGGAACAGATCTCGATAAAATTTGGCAAAAATATTTCTGAGCTGTATTTGATATATTTCCCTGAAAATCGTCGTTACGGAGTGCATATTACAGCTGTAGGTAACAAATATAACAAATCGGATGAAGAGTATATATGGGAGCTATAACTATATCTAACCGATCTTCACCAAATTTGACATACTAGCTTCTAGACTCAATTCGGTCGTAAGTGCCAAATTCCATCCCATTTGGACAAATATTAGATGTTTGGTGCACAATAAAAGGTAAATCGGACGAAGTTATATATGGGAGCTATATCTAAATCTGAACCGATCTCGATAAAATTTAACAAATGTATTTCTGAGTTGTATTTGATATATTTCCCAAAATATTGTTGTTACAGAGTGCATATTACGGCTGCGGAGGACAAAAATAACAAATCGGATGAACAGTATATATGGGAGCTATAGCTATATCTGAACCGATTTCGATAAAATTTGGCATACTTATTTCCAGGCCTAATATGGTTGTATGTGCAAAATTCCATAATATTCGGGCTGATATTACACGTTTGGTGCACAATAAAAGGCAAATCGGACGAAGATATACATGGGAGCTATATCTAAATTTTGACCGATTATCTCCAATTTCAATAGGGTCCGTCCTTGGGCCAAACAAATGATTTGTGCAAAATTTCATCTGGATAGGACAATAAATGCAAACCGTACTTTGTTTACAAAAATACATGGACAGACGGACGGACGGACATGCTTAAATCGACTCAGAATGTGATTCTATGCAGATCATCAAAAGGAACTATGGGTCTATCTAGTTTCCTTTTGCCTGTTACAAACAAATGCACAAAGACATAATACCCTGACCACCTTGTGGTGTAGGTTATAAAAATGCCTCGGAGAGGTTTTCTATCGAAAAAACATAAAAGTGTTACCTATAGAAAAATACCTCCCTTGTGGTCTGCTATGACTCTGTGACTCTCTACGATCTGCACTAAATTAAGAATTTGGTGAGGCCTTCTATAGAATAAGATATCGTCTTCTATGCAAGAGGAACTCAACAGGTTTTCAATAGAAAGGACCACTATTAAGCCTTCTTCATAAGAGATCTCGATGAAAGGTTCTAAAAGCGAAAACTCAGTGAAGTATTTTATAGATTAAGACATCGACGAGCTCTTCTGAAGAACAATTCCCGCTGAAGTCTTCTACAAAAGAAGACTGAAGATTGTGCTGTCCTCTTTTGTAGAAAAAACTCCATGAGGCCTTCCAATGAACTATGCCTTCAGAAGTTCTTTTGAGACAAAAAGAAAAAGTTCTCTATGAAAGTCTTTGTGGTGTCTTTTGTAAAAGAAGACATCTGACGTCTTTTATAGAATACACTGATTCATCAATTAGGCCTTCTTTGAAAGTAAGCCTTTAGAAGGTATTTTATCAAGAAGGCCTGTCAATGGTTATCTGTGGAAGAAAATCCCCATGGAAAGAAGATCCAAGAGATCTTCTTTGAAAGAAGAAAATTCAATAAGGTTACCTACAAAAGGAGAACCACTTACTGTCTTCTTTAGAAACAAATCGGCATAAGGTCTTCCATGAAATGCGTGAGACATTCTATTGATAAAGAAGAAATAAAGTAACTCCCCCTTGAGATCACCATAAGTTCTTCAGAAGAAGAATTATACTTATATTCTGTATTGAAGTTGACCTCAAGGTGATAACCTCGAGGAACTTCAGAATACGTCCTTCATTGACCACCTATTGGAAAAAAACATCTATAAAGTCTTTTGTAAAGGTCTTCTATAGAAGAAACATATCTTTATTTAGGCGTTTAAGAAAACCTGGGGAAATGTAGGTAACCAGGGCTCCATGAGGTTGCTTAACCAAAAAGACTGTATTAAAAATTGTTCTAAAATTTATGAACTTTTTACTCCAACATGGAATAAAAATAGTTCGTTTTATACCCCGCGATTTGCCTCCACCTAAATCGGCTTCTTATGTTAGGTATGTTTAATTTAATTTTAATAAAATTCTAGTAACAATTGGAGTCTGAAAAATTAAAGAATGTGTCTTAAGATTTTGGCAACCCCTCCTGCCTTCTTACCCTCTCCCATCTTAATTTCTCCTCCTATCCAAGTGTCACCACCTCATTATCCATTGTAATTCAATACACTTATGAGTTCTTTGGAAATTTATCTGTATTTATTTATTTGTCACGACAAAAAAAAAAATAAGTCACTCTTGGAGATGACATTTGAGGATAAATCTCTCCAAAAATAAGGTATTGTGTTTACATTGCTTGTTTGTTTGTTTGGGTTCCATGGAAAAACGCCTGAGTAAATTGCCAAAAATGTGATGTTCTTTCTTTCTTTTTGGCTGGCTGACTGGCAGGCAGGCTGACTGCCAGGCGTGAACATCAAAGCTATTTCCGTGGAACACAGCGGCGATAATCAGAGAGAACACTTTTGTACAAATGTTAATTTAATGTGCGCTTTTTAATTAAAACATATTTATGTCGCAAGGTATTGAAGTGAAAGAGATGTACATAATTGGCACAGACACGGAGGATATAATTTTTCGACATTTTAAAATGGAGGATCAAATTTTGATATACATATCCTTTAAATTTGTATAGAATTTCCCTCCCAGAGACTTTCAAATCACAATTTTCGTAAAAAAATAATAAAAAAACAAGTAAAAAAACATTAAGTTCGGCCGGGCCAAACTTTTAATACCCTCCACCTTAGGGTAAAATAAACATTAGAAGAAATGTGGCAAAAACCATTAAAATGCCGATTATGGGGAGGTACCGTAATATGGGGGCTACACCAAAACGTGGACCTATAATTACAATGTTTCGCCACACGAACTAGGACCCATTATGGCCCACAAATACCAATTTTTAGACAAATCAGTGAAAAAATGTGGCAAAAACCATCAAAATACCGAATATCGGGAGGTACCTTTATATGGGGGCTATATCAAATAATGGACCCATGCATGCAATGTTTCGCCACCGAAGCTGGAACCAATTATGACCAACAAATACCAAATTTCAGACAAATCCGTGAAAAAAATGTGGCAAAAATCATCAAATTACCGAATATCGGGAGGTCCCGTTATATGGGGGCTATACCAAAACGTGGACCTATAATTACAATGTTTTGCCACACGAACTAGGACCCATTATGACCCACAAATACCAATTTTTATGCAAATCAGTGAAAAAATGTGGCAAAAACCATCAAAATACCGAATATCGGGAGGTACCGTTATATGAGGGCTATACCAAATCATGGACCCATACATGCAATGTTTCGCCATCGGAGCTGGAACCCATTATGACCAACAAATACCGATTTTCAGACAAATCCGTGAAAAAATGTTGCAAAAATCATCAAATTACCGAATATCTGGAGGTACCATTATATGGGGGCTATACCAAATTTTAGACCCATACATGCAATGTTTTGCCACACACTCAGGGACCTGCTATGACCTACAAATACCAATTTTAAGACAAATCCGTGAAAAAACGTGGCATAAATCATCAAAATACCGAATATCGGGAGGTACCGTTATATGGGGACTATACCAGAACGTGGACCGATATATCTCATTTTCAATACCAACCATCCTAGACACAATGCAAATAGCTCTGCTAAATTTTGGAGCTCTACGTCAAATAATGTGGGCTGTATCGTGATTTCAACAGACAGACGGACAGACAGACAGACAGACAGACAGACGGACATCGTTAAATCGACTTAGAATTTTATGCTGATTATGAATATATATACTTTATGGGGTCTAAGACGAATATTTAAGGAGGGTATAAAAATTATCCCATTGAAAGTAATTAAATCTAATTGGGATATACGTATACATGTGAATCCCCCTTGCCGTTTAGAATTAACACATGTTTACCACATTTGAATTTAATTTGTAAAATAAACCACAAAAAACACAGCAAGTGAGGAGAACTACAACAACAAATAAACCCAGAACCAATACAGCATGTTCTGATTTTTTTTATAATTTTGCAAAAATTTGTCGGTCTCGTTTTGACTGTCAGTCAGTCAGCCAGCTAGCGAACCAGCAAGTGAATGATATCGTGTGTGTGTCTGTTTTTTTTTTTTGAAATATAATTCAGACTGTGTCTAATACAATTCCAGGAAAACTGTTACCTGTGTGCCATAAAACCAAAGAACCAAAACCAAAAAGAAAAACGTTCTGTTTTATTTGTGTACGCTTTGGTTTTGCTTTTCGTTCGTTTTGTGTTCATTTCATATTTATCTTGGCATTGTTTGTGGCATTAATAAAGTTATTATGTGGTGTAAACACCTTGCTATGTTGTACCCCCTTCCCCCCAAAATCCTGATGGCATAATGTTCAGAGCGGGGAGTTCAACACTTCGTCATCTTCATGATTGCCATTCGTTTCATTTACCGCAAAAATTGTTTTGGTTTTTTTCTTTATTTCTCTTTCAGACAATATGAATGTATGCAAAACTTTTTAGAGGACAGTGGTTCTGAAATAATAATTTTTGGTTTTTATTTTCTTTTCAGGTAAATTTAATGGATAAATGTATTTGGAGCCGAGATTCTTGGCAAATTTCGGAAAAAGGTAAAAATTATTATTTAAATCTTAAAATATAGAAAAATTGAAAATCCTTAACGAAAATATATTCAATACACATGCCAATGTTAGATTTCTAGATTTTATGAACTCGGTTCTTCAAATCAAATATTTTGAAAAAGAAGACCAGAAGGTCTTCTCATAGAAGACCGAAGGGTCGTCTCATGTAAGACCAGAAGGTAATCTCATCGAAGACCATCAGGACCAGAAAGTCTTTTAATTGAAGACCAGAAAAGGTCTTCTCATAGAAGACCAGAAGGTCTTCTCATAGAAGACCAGAAGGTCTTCTCATAGAAGACCAGAAGGTTTTCTCATAGGAGTCGAGAAGGTCTTCTCATAGAAGAGCAGAAGGTCTTCCCATAGAACAGCAGAAGGTCTTCCCATAGAACAGCAGAAGGTATTCTCATAGAAGTGCAGAAGGTCTTCTCATAGAAGTGCAGAAGGTCTTCTCATAGAAGTGCAGAAGGTCTTCTCATAGAAGTGCAGAAGGTCTTCTCATAGAAGTGCAGAAGGTCTTCCCATAGAAGAGCTGAAGGTCTTCTCATAGAAGAGCTGAAGGTCTTCTCATAGAAGAGCTGAAGGTCTTCTCATAGAAGAGCTGAAGGTCTTCTCATAGAAGAGCTGAAGGTCTTCTCATAGAAGAGCTGAAGGTCTTCTCATAGAAGAGCTGAAGGTCTTCTCATAGAAGAGCTGAAGGTCTTCTCATAGAAGAGCTGAAGGTCTTCTCATAGAAGAGCTGAAGGTCTTCTCATAGAAGAGCTGAAGGTCTTCTCATAGAAGAGCTGAAGGTCTTCTCATAGAAGAGCTGAAGGTCTTCTCATAGAAGAGCTGAAGGTCTTCTCATAGAAGAGCTGAAGGTCTTCTCATAGAAGAGCTGAAGGTCTTCTCATAGAAGAGCTGAAGGTCTTCTCATAGAAGAGCTGAAGGTCTTCTCATAGAAGAGCTGAAGGTCTTCTCATAGAAGAGCTGAAGGTCTTCTCATAGAAGACCCGAAGGTCTTTTCATAGAAGACCCGAAGGCCTTCTCATAGAAGATCCGTAGGTCTTTTCATAGAAGACCGAAGGTATTCTCATGGTAGACCGGGAGGTCTTCTCATGGAAGGCCAGAGGTATTCTCATGGTAGACCGGGAGGTCTTCTCATGGAAGGCCAGAGGGTCTTCTCCTAGAAAACCAGAAGGTCTTCTCATAGAAGACCAGAGAGTCTTCTCATAGAAGACCAGAGAGTCTACTCATAGAAGCCCAGAGGGATTTCTCATGGAAAACGAGAAGGTCTTCTCATTGAAGAACTGACGATCTTCGCATAAAAGACCAGAAAGGCCTTCCCATCAAATCCAAAAGGTCTTCTCATAGAAGACCAAAGACGTCTTCAAAGAAGACCAAAGAGGTCTTCCCATAGAAGATCAGAAGGTCTTCTCATAGAAGACCGGAAAAAGTATTCTCATAGAAGAACCGAAGGTCTTCTCTCCAGAAGGTCTTCTCTCATGGAAGAGTAAGGGTTTTTTTCATATAAGAGCAAGAAGTCCTCACATAGAAGACCCAAAGGTCTTATCATAGAAGACCAGAAACGTCTTCTCATAGAAGACCAAGAGGTATTCTCATAGAAGACCAGAAGACCAAAAGGTCTTCCAACAGAAGACCAAAAGGTTTTCCAACAGAAGACCAAGTGGTCTAGTCATAGAAGTCGAAGAAGCCTTCTCGTAGAAACTCAAAAGGCCTTTTTATGGAAGACCAAAATGTCTTTAAAGCGAAGACCAAAAGGTCTTCTCACTTATCGAAAATCAACAGTTCTTTCTCCAGGGACTTCCAGGGACACTCAAAAAAAATCCTAAAAAACTCCAGGACTTCCAGGGACACTTAGAAAAATTTGTTAAAAATGCCTGGACTTCCAGGGACACTTAGAAAAATTTGTTAAAAATGCCAGGACTTCCAGAACTTAGAAAAATTTGTTAAAAATGCAAGGACTTCCAGGGACACTTAGAAAAAATCCTTAAAAAATCCATGACTTCCGAGGACACTCAGAAAAAATTTTTTAAAAAATCCACGACCTACGGGGACACCCAGAAAAATTCTGTAAAAAATCCACGACTTCCAGGGACAGCCAGAAAAATTCTTTAAAAAAATCCACGACTTCCAGGGACAGCCAGAAAAATTCTTTAAAAAAATCCACGACTTCTAGGGACATTCAGAAAATTTCTTTAAAAAATCCACGACTTCCAGGAACACTCATAAAAAATTCTTTCCAGGGACACTCAGAAAAAAATCCTCGACTTCCAGGGCACTCAAACAAAAAAAACCTTGAAAAAATTGAGACTTTCAGTGACAGCTAAAAAGATCCTTTTAGAAATCCGCAACTTCCGTGAATCCATGCATTAAGAACTCTCTGAAAAATTATTTAAAAAGAATTTTATACTCAGAAAAATTCTTTAAGAAATCCATGAATTCATGCAACACTCAGAAAATTATTTATAAAATACACGGCTTCCAGGGACATTCCCCAGAAATGCAATATCAAAAGGATCAAAGTCCTTTGAAAAAAATATGTAATTTAAGATAACAAAATAAGTCTTTAAAAATAAATAGTCTTCAATAATCTTTTTTCAAAATCTAAGATGAGAGATCTTGAAACACTTTGATTTTTTTTCAAAATTCTAGGATTAGAGAACTCAAATATTCGTAAAATTCCACAAGCTCATTGTGAATTTCCAAACTTTATATCCTATCTTTCTTTACATCACTGTTTGGTGTATGCAAAAATCTCTCAGAAAATACCGATAAATGTTTACTCGTGTGCACCTAACACAGTTGTTGAGGTTCGTCCCTTGTGAGTCGGCCCCTTTCCCCCTATCAGCATGTCATAGTTATTGCCGTTGTTTTATATTTGCTCAAAATGTAGATTAAGTCAGATTCAGATTTAGATTATGATATGAGACAAATAGTGGCAACACATTTTGCCTGGCACGACATCACTCAGCAGCAGCAGTGACAGGCAGGAGGAGAGGGTATGCAGATCCACATAGTACAATTGCCATGCAATAATATGCATGCATACATACATGCATGTATGTATGTGTTCTCGCACATACCTACATTTTTATGGTAATTATATGTTGAAATAATAACACGATTTGCTTTAGTTTTGAATTGACTTTGGTAGAAGTTGAAATGAATTAATTGCGAATTTCCATTTGGAGGGGTTCTGACGTGAGTTCAGTTGAGAGCGGTGATGATGATGATGACGTCGACGATGGTGATGAATTTAATGGCATTCTTGGAATTAGTTGACGAGCCTACTGGCATTCCGTATCCTTTTCATAGGCTGCTTTTTAATAGGCTGGGTCGAAGCCTATTTGGGGTTTTAAAGGACTTAATCGCATTTCAAAGAGGATTTTTGAAAACATTGCTGATGAAGGATTTTCAGACGTTTAATCGCGGATTTTTAAACGATTTTTAAAGATATTTGCAAAGCACCTAATGTTCATTAGACCTTGGAGTTTTTAAAGGTATTGCGACATTATTCACCGGAATTGTTTCAAATTTGGTATTTGAAGTTCGTAATGGTTACTACAGCCTATGACAGAAAATTATCTGTGAAAATAGGTACCTATAATGGTACCTCCCTATATTTGGTATTTTGATGATTTTAGCTACATTATTCACCGATTTTTTTAAGTTTTGAATTTGAATATTTGTATGGCTTATGACAAAAGTAGCCTATGCAGGTCCACGTCGTCCTATATAGCCTAATATAACGGCTAAATTCGTATTTCTAAGATTTTAAAAGAATTTTATAATCTTATAAAAAAGAAGTAAAAAGCTGTAAGTTCGGCCGGCAATTTTCCAAAAAGTCGGAGTTTAAAGTCCGTTAAAAATTCTTTTAAAATCTTAAAAATACGAATTTAAAGGACCTTTTGTCACCTATTCGTGAAGATTTAAAATAACTTTAGGATTTCTTCAAATCGTAAATGTTGTAAATTATTTTAAAAATACCTTAAGCCCTCTAACACTTGATACTTATAGACATTTTAAAAGGTATCGAAGTCCTTTAATCATTAATTTTCAAATTTTTTTTGTACTGGATTTTAATGTCCTGTGATTTTGACATTCGTTTGTAGGTATTTGGGTCTTCTTTTTTACGTTTAAAGAAATTCTTTAAAATATCCAAAATCTCTTAACTTCGATTTTGATAGGAAAAAACTTAAGGATTTGAAGTCCTCTAATCCTGGACTGTGCTAAGAATTTTTCGTGGAGTTTAAGTCCCTGATCCCTTTTTCGGAAATAAATATAAAGAATTTCAAGAGATCTAATCGTGTTTTTAAACGACTTTAAGTCTTCTAAGGACTTTAACCGTACAAACGTGGATTTTTAAGGACATATTTTAAGGTTTTAAATCCTCGAAACTTGAGCTTAATAATGATTTTAAGGACTTCAATTAATTGAATAGTGGATTCCTTAAAGAATTGTTTTAGTTGCCATTAAGGAGAACAACATTGCTTTCTATTGGATTTTTTAAAGGACATTAAGTTCTGTATTGGTATTTTAAATTCTTTGGTTCGTCTCCCACTGAGCTTACTATCTCATCACTTGGGATTTTTATTTTGTCAAGAATATCCCCAGACAAAAAACCAAGGGAACTAATGATGACTGGTGGCTCCTTCCGAAACCATGGTATTCCCTGCCTTACCCCCTGATATATAGTATCATCTAAGAAATAAACGTTGTTTTTATTTATGGTATAAGGCCTTACTATTTTGTAAAAACAAGAAAGGACATCTTTTATCGTGGATATTTTTCTGTTCATATATTTCTTAAAGTATATTGTGGATTTTAATATGAATCCTTTAAAAGACTTTAAGTCCTAAAAAAACGAGGATTTGTATAGATTTTCTTATAAATAACCTAAGTCCTTTTAGGCTATAATTTTCACTTTTTTAAAATGGCCTTATGTCTTCTGCCATTCTACTTTTTAATGATAAAGGATTTTAAGTGGGTTTTTTTAAATTATTTTTTCCAAAGGATTTTAAATCCTCCAAACGTAGAATTTTAAATACTTTTTTAAAAATAACGTTTAATACTAAAAGTTCTTTCGAGATCAAAGTCAGTTTTTTTGTTTCACATAATCATTTTAAAGGATATCTCAAAGGGCATATTTTCCTCTAATCGTAGACTTTGTAAAGAAATGTTTTTATGACATTAGGTCCTCTAATCATCCTTTCGTATTTTAAAGAATTTTTCCTCAAAGGAGTGTAAATAATAGATTCTTCGAATTTTTCTTTAAAGGATATTTCAGATTTTTTTTATATAATTTTTGTAAAGGACATATAGCACTCTACTCGTGCTTTAAGAAAATTGTGGATTTTACCAGGATTTTTTTTAACTTTATGTTCTCTAAGCGTGTGGGTTTCACTTACCACCATTTAATGGCCAAAAATTATGAAGCTTACCTAAAAACAAAGGAAAAAATTATTGTTAATATTGAGAATATTATATGGGATTATTTTTTTTGGGAGATAATATCAAAATTAATAATAAACATTTTTACAATAGAAAAATGCCACGTATTGGTCTCATAAAAGTAATGAAAGACCCAAAGTTTCTATTGTTTTTATGGATCCGCCCTTCTGTGTTGTGAGTAGTTAGAACTATTTTTATATCCTCAGCCGTATGGAGGGTATATATAATTTAAATCGGCCAAAACGTATCTTGAAAATAACTTTTTTAGACCCTATGTCTAGGGGCGTCCGGCTGCTTGGTGCGTTCGATAGCTCTCACAGAGAGTATCCGATTTGGTCGAAACTTGTTAGATCGTAATATTATTATCAAACTTAGATCGAGTTCGGAGATGGGCAGTATCGGTTCACTCCATCTAGTACCTATCCCACAAAAGATTAAATTTTTCTTATAACTCTTTTAAAATGTGATGTAAGCGTCCGACTGTCTTCAAATTACGCATATCATAATATTTTTATTGACCCAAGGTCAGGTGTGAAGATGGAATACATCAGTCCAGTCCTTCTGGTATCTCCCCCACAAAGTGTCAACATTGTGAATTCTCATGAACCTCCTACAACACGAAATTAACATCCGAATTCATTCAGACTTGGTACATCTCAATATTTCTATAAGCACACATCACAATATTTTTATTAATCAAAAGTCTGGTGTGAAAGTGGAATATATCGGTATACTCCTTCTGCTACCTCCTCCACGAAGGGTAAAATTTTTGAATATCCATGAAGTTCATAAAACACTAAATTAACATCTGATTCCATTCAGACCTAGCCCATCTCAATATTTCTATCAACACAAGATTTGTTACAAATATGGTACAAAATGGACCATTTCTTCTGGTACCTGCCCCACATAGGAAATATTTCCCTAGCAAACGTGGATTTTCTTAATATTTTTTTAGTACCCTTGGAAGTCGTGAATTTTTTTGATATTTTTTCTGAATGTTCCCAGAGGTCGAGATTTTTTAAAGAATTTTTCTTTTTCTGATAGCCTCCAGAAGTCATTATAAAGATTTTTTCTGTCGAACTTCTAGAAGTTAGAAGTGTTGGATTTTTAAATATTTTTCGCAGTATTCCTGAAGTCGTCGATTTGTTCAACAATTTATTTTGAGTATCGTCAGATATTTTGAATTTGTTAAATAATTTTTCAAATTGTACCTTGAAGTAGTGGATTTTTTAAATAATGTTTTCAGTTTCTAGAAGTCATGGAATTTTTGTATAGTTTTCAGAGTGTAAGCAAAAGTCATGGGATTTTTACTAACTTTTTAGAAGTCGTAATTTTTTCAAGATTTTTTTCCGTGTCTTTAGAAATCGTAGATTTTGTAAAATGTTTCTGATTCTGATTGAAGGTCCTTTTTATATAGAAGATCCTTAGAAGGCCATGGACTATAATATATTTCTTCACGGCCTCCCATAGACTTGGATTTTAAAATAATATTTTTTTAAAGACCAAAGGAGACAACAAATGTGGATTTTTAAAGAATATTTTTGCAAGGACCCCCAGAGCAAAAAATGTATATCTTAATCAATATTTTTCAAAGATTAGAAGACTAATGAACTTGGATTTTTAAAGAATATTTCTTCAAGGACCAGAATAGGACATGGATTTTTAAAAAATGTTTTTTCAAGGACCCTCAGAGCAATCAATGTGTATTTTTAATGAATAATTTTTCAAGGATAAAAATAGGACGTGGATTTTTAAAGGAATATTTTTTCAAGGACCAAAGGAGGCACCAAACGTGGAATTTTAAAGGAATATTTTTTCAAGGACCAAAGGAGGCACCAAACGTGGAATTTTAAAGGAATATATTTTTTACGGACCAAGGAGGCGCCAATCTTGGATTGTTAAAGGAATATTTTTTTACTGACCAAGGAGGTGCCAATGGTAGATTGTTAAAGGAATATTTTTTCATAGATCAAGGAGGCGCCAATTCTGAATTGTTAAAGGAATATTTTTTCACAATCAATCGTGCATTGTTATAGGAATATTTTTTCAAGGACCCTCAGAGCAATAAACGCGGATTTTTAAAGGAATATTTTTCAAGGATCCAAGGACCAATAAACGTGGATTTTTAATGAATATTTTTTCAAGGACCAAAATAGGGCTTGTATGACGAATAAATTTTCTAAGGTCGAAAAATTGTTTAAAGATTTTTTTCAGTGTCTATAGAACGAATTTTTCTCATCTCAAGTTATGGAATTTTTGAATAGTTTCTTAGAATGTTGGGGGGCTTTTTAAAATAAATTTTTCTGAGTGTCCCCAGAAGAATTTTTTGAGTGACCCTTTAAACAGGCGTGTTTTTTAAGTATTTTTCACGGTTTCCGAAGGTCGATTTTTATGGATTTTTTTTATTATCTCAGACCTTGTGGAATTTGAATAATTTTTTCTGACATTCCAGAGATTAATCCTAGTCTAAATATTAGTGTTCCTCGACTCTGAGAATTTATTTGTGTGACTTTAGACTTCTACGATTGTCCTTAGACATGGCTTTCTTAATTATCTTAGGGTCCTTTGGCTTCGTCCACATTCATTTTTTTTGAAAATTTTCAGGGGCTTGAGAATATTTTCAATAATGTTTTGGGTATATTCAGACATATTGGGATTTCTTAACAAAATGTTTTTGAATATGCAATGTATGTTAAAAAAACTCAGAAATTTTGGAATTTTTAAATAACTTTTCGGTCGGTTATCAGTCTTCGTTGACTTAAAAAATTGTCTTCAGTTCCTAACGCATCTTCGATTCGTTTAACATTTTTTAGTTATCTGCAAAAATGGTGAATTTTTATTGTCCTTAGACATTCAAATAATTTAATAAAATTCTTAAAATCATTTTATGGTCCATTTGTTGAAGAATTTTTCTCGGCCTTGACTAATATTTCCATTTCTTGAGAATTGTTGTTAGAATTGTGTCCGATTAGTGGCTTAGAACTACAATTCACACGCCATATTCCAAGAATGTTTGGCAAAACTATGAATGAATCTTTGGTCTCTGTTATTACAATCGGGCGATGGAGGCAACGTGGGCAAAGATGTTTAAAAACGAAGTTTGAAAAAAAAAGAAAAAAAAAACTCCAAACCAAAGTTGGTGTCAACTAATTGGCAGCGACACCAAACAAAACGTGAATGAACGTCACATATTTTTTTGTGCGATTTTTTCATTTTTTTTTTTTTTGAAAATTTGTTTTTGTTGATTTCCATGGAAACTGCAAATAAAATATGATGTGGCGTCTATGGCCAAGAGTATTTGTAGTCTACCTGGCCTAACACTACTTCTAACCATGGCAAGACCTAAATGGTTGGTTATTTTTCCAAAAATGCCTGCTACCTTTTGCAAAGGACGTCCTGCTGTTAGGTTGGGTGTTTCAATGTTTTTTTTTTTTTTTTGCAAACCCAGAAATCTCCTTCTAATGCCTTGGACCGACAGCTCATGTGGACATGACTTCTCTATTTTTTGTTGTTGTTTTGCTTCAAGTTAAAAACTCAAAATTTATTTGTCCACATTCGTCTTAGTGGCACAGGTTTATCAAATGGAATTAAAGCGAAACAAGGCGTTGTTTCTGAGGAGGGGGTAAATTTTCGCCTCCCTTCCTCTAGGTTGCCTGATGTTCTTTGTCAGGGACCCGACCCAATGGCTGGCTTGTGACCGGTCCGTCGAAATGTGTGAGTGTCGCTCAATTTTTTTCCTTCCATTTTATGTCCGCCTTTTGGTCATGCTAAAGAGCCGCGGCGGAACCCCGTCTAAATGTATAATTGACGCTTGCTGTTTTTGGGTCCGGCAAAAAACCTCAAACCAAATTCAGAAAAAATGAAAACTAATGTCTTAATTTAGTTGGAAACATGTCAAGTATTATTGCACATTGTTTTAGTTTTATTTCAGAGGTTGATGTTGTTGTTTTATTATTTTTGTTGTATTTTAGGCATGAACGATTTCCTTTATGTTTTTATAATTGTTATGGTGTTTTAGATTGTGTAAACACCTACGGTGTGCCCATGGAAAGGGTAAGGTATTTTGGAAGGACGGAATTTTAAAGAATATTTTTTCAAGAATCAAATAAGCCTGGATTTTCTAAAGAATATTTTTTTCAATGGAACAAAAGAGGACGTGGATTTTTAAAGAATATTTTTTCAAGGACCAAAGGACTAATAAACGTGGATTTTTTTAAAGAATATTTTTTCAAGGACCCAAAGACTAACAAACGTGGATTTTTTAAAGAATATTTTTTCAAGGACCCAAAGACTAATAAACGTGGATTTTTTAAAGAATATTTTTTCAAGAACTAAAGGACTAATAAACGTTGATTTTTTAAAGAATATTTTTTCAAGGACCAAAGGACTAATAAACGTGGATTTTTTTAAAGAATATTTTTTCAAGGACCCAAAGACTAATAAACGTGGATTTTTTAAAGAATATTTTTTCAAGGACCAAAGGACTAATAAACGTAGATTTTTTAAAGAATATTTTTTTAAGGACCAAACGACTAATAAACGTAGATTTTTTAAAGAATATTTTTTTAAGGACCAAAGGACTAATAAACGTGGATTTTTTAAAGAATATTTTTTTAAGGACCAAACGACTAATAAACGTAGATTTTTTAAAGAATATTTTTTTAAGGACCAAAGGACTAATAAACGTGGATTTTTTAAAGAATATTCTTTCAAAGATCAAATAAACGTCGATTTTTTAAAAATATTTTTTCAAAGATCAAATAAACGTCGATTTTTTAAAAATATTTTTTCAAGGATCAAATAAACGTGGATTTTTTAAAGAATATTTTTTCAAGGTCCAAAAGAGGACGTGGATTTTTAAAGAATATTTTTTCAAGGACCAAAAGAGGACGAGGATTTTTAAAGAATATTTTTTCAAGGATCAAATAAATGTGGATTTTTTAAAGAATATTTTTTCAAGAACCAAAAGAGGACGAGGATTTTTAAAGAATATTTTTTCAAGGATAAAATAAACGTGGATTTTTTAAAGAATATTTTTTCAAGGACCAAGAGAGGACGTGGATTTTTAAAGAATATTTTTTCAAGGATCAAATGAACGTGGATTTTTTAAAGAATATTCTCAAGGATCAAATAAACGTGGATTTTTTTAAAAATATTTTTTCAAGGATCAAATAAACGTGGATTTTTTAAAGAATATTTTTTCAAGGATCAAATGAACGTGGATTTTTTAAAGAATATTTTTCAAGGATCAAATGAACGTGGATTTTTTAAAGAATATTCTCAAGGATCATATAAACGTGGATTTTTTAAGGAATATTTTTTCAAGGACCAAAAGAGGACGAGGATTTTTAAAGAATATTTTTTCAAGGATCAAATAAACGTGGATTTTTTAAAGAATATTTTTTCAAGGATCAAATAAACGTGGATGTTTTAAAGAATATTTTTTCAAGGATTAAATAAACGTGGATTTTTTTTAAAGAATATTTTTTCAAGGATTTTTTTTAGGAATATTTTTTCAAGGACCAAAAGAGGACGAGGATTTTTAAAGAATATTTTTTCAAGGATTTTTTTAGGAATATTTTTTCAAGGACCAAAAGAGGACGAGGATTTTTAAAGAATATTTTTTCAAGGATCAAATAAACGTGGATTTTTTAAAGAATATTTTTTCAAGGACCAAAAGAGGACGAGGATTTTTAAAGAATATTTTTTCAAGGATCAAATAAACGTGGATTTTTTAAAGAATATTTTTTCAAGGATCAAATAAACGTGGATGTTTTAAAGAATATTTTTTCAAGGATTAAATAAACGTGGATTTTTTTTAAAGAATATTTTTTCAAGGATTAAATAAACGTGGATTTTTTAAAGAATATTTTTTCAAGGATCAAATAAACGTGGATTTTTTAAAGAATATTTTTTCAAGGATCAAATAAACGTGGATTTTTTAAAGAATATTTTTTCAAGGATCAAATAAACGTGGATGTTTTAAAGAATATTTTTTCAAGGATTAAATAAACGTGGATTTTTTTTAAAGAATATTTTTTCAAGGATTAAATAAACGTGGATTTTTTAAAGAATATTTTTTCAAGGATCAAATAAACGTGGATTTTTTAAAGAATATTTTTTCAAGGATCAAATAAACGTGGATTTTTTAAAGAATATTTTTTCAAGGATCAAATAAACGTGGATTTTTTAAAGAACATTTTTTCAAGGATCAAATAAACGTGGATTTTTTAAAGAATATTTTTTTAAGGATTAAATAAATGTGGATTTTTTAAAGAATATTTTTTCAAGGACCAAAAAAGGACTTGGAGTTTTAAAGAATATTTTTTCAAGGACCAAAAAAGGACGTGGATTTTTAAAGAATATTTTTTCAAGGACCAAAAAAGGACGTGGATTTTTAAAGAATATTTTTTCAAGCACCAAAAAAGGACGTGGATTTTTAAAGAATATTTTTTCAAGCACCAAAAAAGGACGTGGAGTTTTAAAGAATATTTTTTTAAGCACCAAAAAAGGACGTGGAGTTTTAAAGAATATTTTTTTAAGCACCAAAAAAGACGTGGATTTTTAAAGAATATTTTTTCAAGCACCAAAAAAGGACGTGGATTTTTAAAGAATATTTTTTCAAGCACCAAAAAAGGACGTGGATTTTTAAAGAATATTTTTTCAAGCACCAAAAAAGGACGTGGAGTTTTAAAGAATATTTTTTCAAGGACCAAAAAAGGACGTGGATTTTTAAAGAATATTTTTTAAAGGACCAACAACAAACGTGGATTTTTTAAAGAATATTTTTTCAAGGACCAAAAGAGGACGTGGATTTTTAAAGAATATTTTTTCAAGGACCAAAAGTGGACGTGGATTTTTAAAGAATATTTTTTCAAGGTCCAAAAGAGGACGTGGATTTTTAAAGAATATTTTTTCAAGGTCCAAAAGAGGACGTGGATTTTTAAAGAATATTTTTTCAAGGTCCAAAAGAGGACGTGGATTTTTAAAGAATATTTTTTCAAGGTCCAAAAGAGGACGTGGATTTTCAAAGAATATTTTTTCAAGGTCCAAAAGGGGACGTGGATTTTCAAAGAATATTTTTTCAAGGTCCAAAAGGGGACGTGGATTTTCAAAGAATATTTTTTCAAGGTCCAAAAGAGGACGTGGATTTTCAAAGAATATTTTTTCAAGGTCCAAAAGAGGACGTGGATTTTTAAAGAATATGTTTCCAAATATTTTTTGAAGGATTGTAGGTAGGTGTATATAATGTCTTTGAAAATTCCCTTCGCAACTAAAATTCCATCATTTCCCTCCTTACCACCCTTTGCTCCAACCAAATACCCTTTGAAAACGACAACAACAACTTAAATTCAAGCCATTAAAAAGGTGAAACATTTTATTTCACTTTTGTTTCATTTTTTTTTTGTTATTTTTGCAACACAAATAAATTAGGGTCATTTTGTTGTTTTGATGGCGGCGGCAGTGGCGCGGTCGTCATTATTGTGCGTTGCCGCTTGCCGTTGTTTCATTAGAATTTTTATTTGAAAACCGACTAATGACTTCTGAAGAATTGCAAAATGTTAAACCCATTATTTTCGACATTGTTAATACGAATGTTGTTGGTTTGACGAGGGGCCATAACAGCAACAACGACAACAATAATGGAAGCAGCGGCATCAGCTGAATCAAAATTGCCACAACCACCATTGCCACCACCGGACGGACGGACAGCCGTACCTCAACAATAAATGCTTATTTGGCTCTCTCACTCTCTAATGTCTTTATTAGTTGTCAAATGGGAGGTAACACTTTGGCGGTGATGGGAAAAAATTGACGTGTCTGGAAACAATATTTTGTGAAAACCAAAAAAAAAAAAAGTCGAAAACAACTGCCCAGAAACTTAATTGCGGTTCACATAATTTCTTTATTAAACAAATTGCTAATGGCCACCAGATATGGAGTGAACGGAGACAGCTAAAAAACAACTGCATATCCCCTCACTCCTCACTGCGTCCTATGGCCCACCTGATCCCAGGTGGTAATTTCTAACAAACAATAATTGTGAGAGGTGTTTCCTCCCTATCGTTATTTTGTTTCCAGAACATGGACAGGTGATTACTTTTATTGTCAAATGATTCAACTTCTTTGTTAGCGGAAAATTCAGATTGAGTTACTTATAGCGATTAAAAAGGACTCTGTCCTTAAGCTCAAGGAATTTTGAGAGGAACCAATTATATTTTCATAATAATGAAAATCCCATCACCAGTGTCAAGCAGGTTGTGGGTTTGCGGAGGGCAGCTAATATTCTCTTCCAATTTAAGAGATAGAGCAGTGAAAAAAGCCTTTATGGGTATATTTCCACATTTTAAGTCAGCGGATGCTATCATTCGATAAGAGAATGAGTGTGCAGGGCATTCCGATTGTGGACAGCAGCACCATCTCCACTTATATTTTGAAGATAGGATAGAAGCGGGTCCATTGTGGCCTGTGAGTAATATCACAACTCAAGGACAACCGAATTTTTGGAGACTGGTTTCTGCTATTCTATTCTTAAGGCAAACAACCATGTTTCGCAATGAAATACAAAATTATTTGGAGCTCCAGTCTCTCTGGAAATCATTTTATAGCCGAGTAGTTTATGTAACATGGGATTCTAGTCCTCTGGGACATTATTACATCGACAGATTTGCTACGGTCTTCTAGGATACACCCCAACGAATATCTAGTACATATATAGTACATGGACAATCTGCTCCTCTTTAAGAAATATTGAGCGGAACGAAATTGCATACACATTCGCAAAGAAGAGAGTATATGAAAGTGCACATCTCTCACTGACATTGGTCATTCTGAGCTAGTACGCCCATTCTTGTCTCAGTAGAGCCGAGTTCGGGAGTCACATATGTTTACTAAATGAGAGGAGAGTAAAATTGGGTAAGGAAGTCCCTGTGAAGAAGTGGTGTGCTCCTCTCGAAGGACATACGAAGGAGGGAGTTTAGCACCAAATTGAACAAACTCCTTAAAGAAAATAAAAAAAAAACTGCAACAAAATCGAACGCCATAATTTTTACATTTTTTTAAAATTTGAATGAAAACAAAAAATGTCGGAAGTAGCTTCAAATTGTAGAACAGGTTTAGATTTGTTCGAATTGGTCACCTTTTGCACGAATTATGGTCTTCAAACGGCCAATGAAACCGTCACACGCTGTCCGAATGTTGCTCTGCGGTATTTTGGCCCATTTCCGGCGAAGCGCTTGCTTGAGGCGATCGACACTTTGGTATTTTTTAGTGCCAACCTTGCTTCCCAAAATACTCCAGAGGCAATAGTCCCATGGATTGGTATCCGGAGATTTTGGTGGCCATTGTGCGCTGGAAATGAAGCGAGGAACCTCATTTTGTAACCATTCTTGGGTGGCTGTGCCGTGCTGAGTGCGGTGATGCTGAGTCCTGTTGGAATGTCCAAGGACTGCTGCCAAAATGTATGCGTGACCAAGGCTTTAATACACCCTCCAGAATAATTTCGCGATAATATTCGGCATTTATTCTGATGCCACAGTCGATTAATACGAGCAGGGAACGACCATCGGCTGTTATGGCGGCCCACCCCATCACCATGGCCAGCGCTTGAGTTCTGGTAGCTACCAAAGGTGCACATTTTCTGCTGACCTCTTTTGCAAGTAAACACGATTATTTTGTTTGTTTACAAAATGCTGGACAAGGAATGTTTTCTCTTCGGAGCAGTTCACCACTTTCGGCCAAGCGAAGCAACTCTTTAGCTCTTTTGAGTCTATTTTCTTTCTGTTGCGGTGTATGTTCTTGCACTTTTTGGAATTTCAATGGCTTTAAACGAGAGGAGTTTTCAATATTTGCCGAATGGAATATTGCGATATGTTCAGCTCACGAGCCATTTTTCGGCCACTGCGATGCGGGTTTTGATTAAGTCGCTTCTTTAATTTTCGAACCATTTCTGCTGATGTTACAGTTTTCTTCCGTCCACTTCCTTGTCGTCGGGCTATGCTACCAGTAACAGTATTACGGTAACGAGCGATGGTACGAGACACAAAAGATTTATTCACTGGAGTGCTCTAACGAT
The DNA here is from genome assembly GCF_030504385.1 of Musca domestica. NCBI lineage: Eukaryota > Metazoa > Arthropoda > Insecta > Diptera > Muscidae > Musca > Musca domestica. The sequence continues at coordinate 1,285,091 of NW_026712145.1, read as the reverse complement.
AGCCATTTGTGGTTTTCCAACCAAATATAAAGAAATCACACTATCGCGCTTGAATTCCATCACGAATAATTTTTTTTTTCGGGACAATTCTCCCCGAAATGCTTTTGTACGCTTGTAAACAATATAATGAGCTGTCATAGGAATAATTTTAACAGCTGTCGGATGAATGGCTTAAAAATGACAGCAGTCTGAAGTTGGTTGTAGTTTTTTTCATATCACCCTGTATTTTAAAACAGGTCTGCAGACAGCTCTTCCTGGGTAATAAGGAAGCAGGTACTGACTAAATCTCATACTGTTTCACATTTTAAGCCACCGGATGTTATCATTCGATAAGAGCAGGCCGATATGGACAACATCACCATCTTCACCGGCGTTTTAAAAATAAAGATAGAGCGGGTCTTTTAGGGTCTCCGATACTCATATAAGTTCAGTACAACCATATTATTTGAGATTCTGAGGAAAAACAAGGTGCCGGATGCACCAGCCTGTTCTTAAGAAATCCAACTAGGGTTTCCCTAAAAATACAAAATTATTTTACGCCCTGCTTCAGTAGAGCCGAGTTCATGAGTCACATAAGACAAATGATCACTAAATGAGAGGAGAGTAAAATTGAGTAATGAGGATGAGGGGCGCACCTGTTGAAGGACATACGTAGGAGGAGCCTTCGACATGGCCCAGATCCAAATTTTAAATGCTTATTTGGCTCTGTAGTATACCCAGTAACTAAATGTGGTACTCTTTAGTACATACCAAAAACATCGACATGTTTCCGCCCTAGACACCAATAATGATCCAAAATTTGTACCAATTTGTACTTTTCGAACACTTTTTGTGCGCATTTGAAAAACTACCCCCACATCTCAACTCCATGTACCAACAGTGACCTCTATATTAAATTTCAAGATTTCAGTTCTATCCCTTAAACCAATACCAAGATAGTGATATTTAGAAGTTTTCGTACAAATATGGAACAAATTTCCAAACTATTGCCAAATTTAAGTTGCAGATACCAATAGAGGCCTTAACAGTAAATCTGAGGATTCCAGCCCAATTCGTTCACCCAATACCAAATTTAGTACACCCAATACCAATATAGTACACATTTCCAAAACCGCATCTATATCTCAATTTCACATATCAACAGAGACCTCAATATAAAATTTAAGGATTCCAGGCCTAACCCTTTGCCCACATTTAGTACCATTTAGAGCTTTTTAGACAAATATTGGACGCATCTCCAAGCCACAGCCAAATCCCAAACACAAAGTAGTATGAATATCAAATTTCGGAATATTTTCTCCATTCCTTCATCAAATACCACATTTATTATTTCAAGCTCTATTTCAGATTTTAAGCTCTATCTGTTCGCCCAGTACCAAATTGTACCAAATATAGTAGCATTCAGTACTTTTCGTGCAATTATTGTGCACATCTCCAAAACCACCTTTTTACCTGAATGCCTTACCAAATTCAAAAAATCGTACCATCTAGTACTGTGTAGTACGTATTTCCAAAACTACCCTGAAATCTTAATTATATACAGCAACAGTAATCCTAATGACAAATTTCAGATCTCAAGCAGTATCTTTTCATGCTACATCAACTTTAGTACCATTTTGTACCTTTTACGGTACGAAATTTTACACTTCTAGACGGTACTCCCAAAAATCCAGCCTTATCTAACCCATATCACCAACATCACCTGCTTCGCCTGGGCGTAGATGAATTAAACAGTTACTCATTCTACCCTCAGTCATATGCCTACCAAACGTGCCTTATCGAAAAAACGATTTTAGACCCTAGGTCTCTTTGGACTAAATTCATTTCAGGACATTTGGAGACGATCTAGGGTTGTCCGTCCGTCTGTCTGGAGCACGATAACTCTGGAAGGGAGTATCAGATTTGGTCCAAATTTATTATATCGTAATATTGTTGTCAAACTTAGATCGAATTCAGAGATGGTCAATATCAGTTCATTCTCTTTTGTACCTCCCTCAAAGGAGATAAATTTTTTTTGGTAGGTCGGGAATGAAGATTTACAATATCGGCTCATGGCATCAAGTACCTCCCGCACAAAGGGTCAAAATGTTGATACTTTTTAACTTGTTGTAGAACAACTTGATAACGTCCTATATAACTTTTGATCGAACTTTGCCTTGAAATCCTAATATGCATTTCAAAATATTTCGAACTCCAGATATTGAGCTTAATTGCGTTGACTTGAAGCCCTTCTATCGTTCTTCTATTCAAAGAATACATATTTTAGATCTTTTCATCACATAAAGTCTTCCGATTTACATTTTATCTACATTTTTTTCTCTCGGAATGCTTTGGTAGTCTTTCCCTTGATCCGGATTATTTTCTCAGACTTATTCTTAACTGTCCTATCTAAATGAATGTCAATAAATCAAAAATGATTTAATTTTTATTAAAAGAACCAGGAAAAAAAAGAACTATGTAGTTGAATTCATAATTGCTTTTAGACATGCACACATTGCAGTGCTACTTCTAGTTTCCCTCGGTTTGAAGCTGTAAAGCTTTTGATATTGCAACATTTTAGATCTTTTATTAAAAAATGAAAAAAAAAAGACAAAGACGAAGTAGGAGAAGGGGAGAAAAAAATAATACAATAAGATTTTGCAATAATGTTAACAAATATTTCAGTTACGCCAAAAAGCCTGCTTATAATGTGCTTTATGGGTTGCCCATATGTGTGAGAGTGTGCCTGGTATGAGATAGGGATGTCAGAGCAGAGAGCAGGGGATTTTTAGGGAATTTTTGGGAAAATGTCTCATTGGCACTTTGGCACGGATATTGGCCTTCAAACGGCCAATGAAACCAAGTAAAACCGCAGCCCGAATGTTGCTCTGTGGTATTTTGGGCCATTCCCAGCGAAGCGCTTGCTTGAGGTGATCGACACTTTGGTATTTTTTAGTGCCAACCTTGATTTCCAAAATACTCCAGACACAATAGTCCAACGGATTGGTATCCATTGTGCACCGGAAATGAAGCGAGGAACCTCATTTTGTAACCTTTCTTGGGTGATGAGTCCTGTTGGAATTTCCAAGGTCTGCGGCCCAAATGCTTGCGTGCCCAAGGCCTTAATACACCCTCCAGAATATTTTCGTGATAATATTCGGCATTTATTCTGATGCCACGGTCGATTGATACGAGCGGAGAGCAACCATCGGCTGTTATGGCGGCCCACACCATCACTATGACCAGCGTTTGAGTTCTGGTGGCCAACCGAAGCTGCCTATTTTCAGCTGACCTCTTTGGCAAGTAAACACGATGTTGTTTACAACGAATGTTTTCTCATCGGAGAAAACCAAATTCGGCAGTTCAGCACTTTCGGCCAAGTGAAGCAACTTTTAGCTCTTTTGAGTCTATTTTCTTTCTGTTGCGGTGTAAGTTCTTGCACTTTTTGGAATTTAAATGGCTTTACCCCGAGCTAATTTTGCAATATTTGCCGAATGAAATATTGCGATATGTTCAGCTCACGAGCCATTTATCGGCCACTGCGACGCGGGTTTCGATCAAGTCGCTTCTTACCATTTCGCTCCATTTCTGCTGATGTTGCTATTTTCTTCCGTCCACTTCCTTGACGTCCGGCTACGCTACCAGCATCACTATCACGGTAACGTGCGATGGTACGATACACAAAAGATTTATTCACATTTAAATGATGGAGTGCTTTAACGATAGCCAGTTGTGGGTTTTTAGCCAAATATAAAGAAATCAAGCTTGAATTCTGACGCGAATAACTTTTTTTCTGGAAAATTCTCACCAAAATGCTTTTGTAAGCTTGTAAACAATGTAATAAGCTGTCACTGGAATAATTTTAACAGCTGTCGAACGTGTGGCTTAGAAATGACAGCAGTCTGAAGTTAGTTGTAGTTTTTTCATCTCACCCTGTACATAGTCTGAATTTCGCATTTTTTGAACTTCGTGGATATTCCAAAATGAAATGATCTCTACCATCTTTACAACAGATCTTGTGTTGATAGCAATATTGAGATAAGCCAGGTTTGAATGGAATCGGGTGATAATTTTGCTTTTTATGAGCTTCGTGAATTTTTCCAAATTTTTGACCCTTTGTGGGGGAGGTACCAGAAGGAGTGAACCGACTTATTCCACCTTCACACCAGACCTTGGGATACTAAAAAGAACACCATATTTTATGAGAGTTATAATTATTCAAAATTTTGACTTTTTTTGGGGGGAGGTACTTGATGGAGTGGACCGATATTGTCCATATTTACACCTGGCCTAGCACTGATGTAAATTGTAGGATTTGCATAGTTGGAGCAAAATCGGATAATCCTTCCTTATCCTCCCCTTTCAGTAAAATATTTTTGTTTGAAGTCTCTACTTCTTGTGGAGGAGGTACCAGAAGGAGTGGACCGATATTGCCCATCTCCGAACTTGATCTATGTTTGATAATAATATTACCATGTACCAACTGTGGACCAAATCGGATACTCCGAGAGACGTAGATCGACTCAAAATGTCCTGAAACGGATTTGGTCTAAAAGAGACCTAGGGTCTAAAACCCTTATTTTCATGAGGCAAGTTTTGGCCGTATCAATTGATATATGCCCGCCCTGGCTGAGGAGCCAAAGGCCAATAAACGTGGACCAACAATAAGCGTGGATTTTTTAAAGAATATTTTTTCAAGGACCCAAAGACCAGTAAACGTGGATTTTTTAAAGAATATATTTTCAAGGACCCTTAGACCAGTAAACGTGGATTTTTTAAAGAATATTTTTTCAAGGACCCAAAGACCAGTAAACGTGGATTTTTTAAAGAATATATTTTCAAGGACCCTTAGACCAGTAAACGTGGATTTTTTAAAGAATATTTTTTCAAGGACCCAAAGACCAGTAAACGTGGATTTTTTAATGAATATTTTTTCAAGGACCCAAAGACCAGTATGCCCTCCCTGGCTGAGGGTATAAAAAATGGCCCAAAAGATATGACTTTTTGGTAGATAGCTTTCATCAAAAATCAAATCTAAATTTGCAGGTTTTAGAAAATCTGTTTCTCTTGGATGTTTTCTGTTATGAAGGACTTTCTAAGAAATCGGCTTCCAAAAATTTCGAAATTTGGGAATTTTCACAAAATCAGTTTCCCTTTGGAAGCATTTCACAGAAGACCCCAAGCTATGTGTTGTGTTAGGGGATAATTTGTAAAGCTAGCTGTCCAACGACCCCCCTTCCCGGACATCATATCTCCTCCGGTGTAACATGTTGTTGTGCGATTTTTTTTTCTCGTTGTTGGTGGTTTATTGTTAGCATTTTTATTAATTTTCCTTAACATCTCCGACATACATTGTCTGTATTGTTGCAACATGCAACATCTTTGGCACTTTAGCAACATTTCACAAGACTAGCACTTTGATTGCCAGCTCGGTGACTGTTAGCCGAACAGGCTGAATGCCAGTGACCATATGCTGGCTGGCTGGCTGGCTTGTTGAGAAAACTAAAGCCAACCTAGGGGGAGTGATCTGCCATGATGGGCTACTCGCTTCAACGTTGCTTGCAATACCAGGCTGAGTGGAATGCAAAGAAATATTGCACAAATTAAAATTGTTTAGATTTTCCGCCTACTTTTCAAAGTTTGTTTTTTTTTTCATGTTTCTCCTTACCTACTTGTTACTGGCATCGAACAAAAAACATAGGTTTTGCAAACTCGTAAAAATGAATGTTAAAGTTAAATTAATTTATGTTAACATGCTGTAGGACACTAAAACCTCAGAGAGAACAAGACGATGCGCCAAAACAAGCCTAGAAATTTAACTGAAATATGAGTGGCAACCAACCCCCCACCCCCTTAACCAAAAAAGCAATCGGGCCTGCCCAATAGGTTGGTCATTTCAATTTAACCTATAAAATATCAGCAAGTGATTAATGTTGCTCTATGAGCAATGGAATGCAGAAGGTATTTGGGGAAGTTTCATGAGAAACGAGGGAAGGAGGGGTTTGTTGTCCACGTCATGGAAATGGAAAGTCTTGATGCCATTTTTTTTGGTACAAGGAAGCATAATCAATTTTCCTTCACATCTGAGAGGAGAAAACGTTGGATATCTTATCTGATATTTGATCAAATCATATTTATTTCTATTTGAGATTTAAAAATTTATGTTTGTTCGAAAAAAGGAGGAAGGTATGTAAAGTCAGAGAAGACCAACAATAAACGTGGATTTTTTAAAGAATATTTTTTTCAAGGACCCGAAGACCAATAAACGTGGATTTTTTAAAGAATATTTTTTTCAAGGACCCGAAGACCAATAAACGTGGATTTTTTAAAGAATATTTTTTTCAAGGACCCGAAGACCAATAAACGTGGATTTTTTAAAGAATATTTTTTTCAAGGACCCAAAAAACATGGATTTTTTAAAGAATATTTTTTCAAGGACCCAAAAAAACGTGGACTTTTTAAACAATATTTTTTTAAGGACCAAAAAAACATGAATTTTTTAAAGAATATTTTTTAAGGACCCAAAAAACGTGAATTTTTTAAAGAATATTTTTTCAAGGACCCACAAAAACCTGGATTTTTAAAGAATATTTTTCAAGGACTCAAAAAACGTGGATTTTTTAAAGAATATTTTTTTAAGGACCCAAAAAACGTGGATTTTTTAAAGAATATTTTTTTAAGGACCCAAAGACCAATAAATGTGGGTTTTTTAAAGAATATTTTTTTTCAAGGACCCAAAGACCAATAAACGTGGATTTTTTAAAGAATATTTTTTTCAAGGACCCAAAGACCAATAAACATGGATTTTTTAAAGAATATTTTTTTAAGGACCCAAAGACCAATAAACGTGGATTTTTTAAAGAATATTTTTTTAAGGACCCAAAGACCAATAAACGTGGAGTTTTTAAAGAATATTTTTTCAAGGACTCAAAGACCAATAAACGTGGATTTTTGAAAGAATATTTTTCAAGGACCCAAAGTCCAATAAACGTGGATTTTTTAAAGAATATTTTTTCAAGGACCCAAAGACCAATAAACGTGGAATTTTTAAAGAATATTTTTTTAAGGACCCAAAAAACGTGAATTTTTTAAAGAATATTTTTTAAGGACCCAAAAAACGTGGATTTTTTAAAGAATATTTTTTTAAGGACCCAAAGACCAATAAATGTGGGTTTTTTAAAGAATATTTTTTTTCAAGGACCCAAAGACCAATAAACGTGGAATTTTTAAAGAATATTTTTTTCAAGGACCCAAAGACCAATAAACATGGATTTTTTAAAGAATATTTTTTTAAGGACCCAAAGACCAATAAACGTGGATTTTTTAAAGAATATTTTTTTAAGGACCCAAAGACCAATAAACGTGGAGTTTTTAAAGAATATTTTTTCAAGGACTCAAAGACCAATAAACGTGGATTTTTGAAAGAATATTTTTCAAGGACCCAAAGTCCAATAAACGTGGATTTTTTAAAGAATATTTTTTCAAGGACCCAAAGACCAATAAACGTGGAATTTTTAAAGAATATTTTTTCAAGGGCCAACAATAAACGTGGATTTTTTAAAGAATATTTTTTCAAGCACCCAAAGACCAATAAACGTGGATTTTTTAAAGAATATTTTTTCAAGGACCAACAAATAACCTTGAATTTTTTAAAGAATATTTTTTCAAGGACCAACAATAAACGTGGATTTTTTAAAGAATATTTTTTAAGGACCCAAAGACCAATAATCTTGGATTTTTTAAAGAATATTTTTTTCATGGGCCAACAAATAACCTTGAATTTTTTAAAGAATTTTTTTTCAAGGACCAACAATAAACGTGGATTTTTTAAAGAATATTTTTTCAAGGACCCAAAGACCAATAAGCTTGGATTTTTTAAAGAATATTTTTTTCATGGGCCAACAAATAACCTTGAATTTTTTAAAGAATTTTTTTTCAAGGACCAACAATAAACTTGGATTTTTTAAAGAATATTTTTTCAAGGACCCAAAGACCAATAAGCTTGGATTTTTTAAAGAATATTTTTTCAAGGACCCAAAGACCAATAAACTTGGATTTTTTAAAGAATATTTTTTTCATGGGCCAACAAATAACCTTGAATTTTTTAAAGAATTTTTTTTCAAGGACCAACAATAAACGTGTATTTTTTAAAGAATATTTTTTTCAAGGACCAACAATAAACTTGGATTTTTTAAAGAATATTTTTTCAAGGAACCAAAGACCAATAAACGAGGATTTTTTAAAGAATTTTTTTTAAGGGACCAAAAAGACCAATAAACGTGGATTTTTTAAAGAATATTTTTTTCAAGGACCAACAATAAACTTGAATTTTTTAAAGAACATATTTTTTCAAGGACCAACAACAAACTTGGATTTTTAAAAGAATATTTTTTTCAAGGACCAACAATAAACGTGGATTTTTTAAAGAATATTTTTCAATCACCTTTAGACCAATAATTTGCTTTCTTATTCAATTATCAATTAATTGTCTTCAATTATTTTTGGTAATTTCATTCTTTTCGTACTCCTTGCCATCCCAATGTCCAAACTGATTCTCCTCTCCACAAAGAAAAAAAATCAAAAACTTCTATTCTCAACAATTTATTATTATTGATTATAAAGATAAGCGACAGATTTTTCAATTATTTTCTTGATGATGTTCTATCTTCCTCTTTGTTTTTCTTTTTCAATTTTTTCAACATTTCCGCTCTTGGACAAACTTCGAAAAGAGAAAAAAAGACATACCATATAAAGTGGCAATACATTGGCCTTTAACACACATTCCTTCATATGGCATATTTGCCTTCGTCTAGGCGATTTATTATCCAGTTTTCTCCCAAAAAAAAGTTTTTCTGTTGTTCCTTCTTTTTCACTTCTGGGGTCTGGTGTTAAAACTGTGGATTTTCCAAGGCTTTATTGGAAGAGCAACATTTTGGGGAAGACAGTGGTTAAGGGGGAGATAAAATCCGTTTTAAAAATCTGCGGTGCTTGTTTGGTTGGTTCCAGAAAATTATTCATAAAAATCCATTTTTATTGAGTTAAGAAAAATTATTCTTTAAAATTTTGAGAAAAATGCTCTTAAAAACCTTCATAAATTGGTTTTAGGAAAAATTATTCTTAAAATAAGTTTAAAGAAAAATATTCATAAAAATCATTGATTGGCCCATTGATCTAAGAAATGACATTATTAAAAAAATCACGCTGATGACACTTAGGACCATATTCTTAAAAAATGTTCTTAAAATTTCACACTGAACTTAGGAAAAGTATTTTTAACAAATAAACGTTGCTGAAACTTAAGAAATATATTCATAAGGAAAAATATTCCTAAAAAAGAGATTTTAGGAAAAATAATTTTAAAACCCGTTATATTATTATTGGTTACCCATAGGGAAAAAATTCTTAAATTGTCAAACAGATTGACCTTAGAAACCAACGTTGTTTACTCATAGGGAAACTATTCTAAAATTTTCAAACAGATTGGCCTTAAATTAGTTTTAAAATTACTAAAATGACCTAAAACGACTGGCGTTGGGGAACATATTCCTAGATATCCAAGAAAAACATTCCTAAAATGAATGATTTTAGGAAAAATATTCGTAAAATAATTATTCGTAGGAAAAATATTTCAAAAAAGTTGGTGAAGGTGAAGGGAAACTGTGCTTAAAACGGTTGGTCTTAGAAAAAATATTTATTACAAATTCTTGTCAGAAAGAATATTATTTAGCAAATTGGAAAGCATTCTTAAAACCACACATTAAGAAAAATATTCTTAAAATGATGGTTCATAGGAACAATATTCTTGAAATAGTTGCCTTCAAGAAAAATATTCTTAGAAAATCTGTGTTGGTTACTCTTGGGAAAAATATTTTTAAACTGATTGTTCTTAGGAAAAATATCCTTAAAAAATAATATTTAGAAAAATATTTTCAAAATTGTTTTAAAAATTAATCTTCAAAAATCCAAGTTTGTTATTCTTAGAAGACTAATAAGAAAATATTCAGAAAAAAATTCTTAAAATGATTTGTGTTAGGAGAAATATTTTTTAGAAAATTCACATTGATTAGGAAAATTTACGTTGATTGATTTTAGGAAAAATATTCTAAAAAAATCCACGTTGATTAGGAAAATTTGCGTTGATTGATTTTAGGAAAAATATTTTTAGAAAATCCACGTTCACTGATTTTAGGAGAAATATTCTTTAAAAATCCATTTTGATTGTTTTTCAAAATCATGAACCCTATGTGGGACAAGTAGCAAATTAATGGTCCGATCTCTACCATTTTTATAACAGATCTTGTGTTGACGCAAATATTGAGATGTGCCAAGTCTGGAATGGAATCGGATGTTGATTTCGATTTTTATGAGCTTCATGGAAAAAGAAATAACCTTCGTTGGTCTTGGGCAAAGTTAACTTCAATAAGTTAAAAAAGCAGTAAGTTCGGCCGGGCCGAACTTTGAATACCCTCCACCATTTGGAACGAATTTGGAAATTTTGAAAAAATAAAATCCTTAAAAAATTCTTTTAAAATTTAAAAAATACCGAATATAGCAGTTATATTGGGGTCTATACGACGTGGATCTAGATAAAAATTTAATTAAAATTTAATTAAATTTAATTAAATTCGAAACTTGAAATAAACGGTGAATAATGTAGCTAAAATCATCAAAATATCGTATATAGGGAAGTACCGTTATATCGGAGCTGTGCGAAGACATGGACCAGCATAGACGATTTTCTGCCACAGGCTAAATCATCCATTACAAACTTCAAATACGACAACTCAAACAATTTCGGTGGGTATTGTACCTTAACTCGTCAAAATACCAAATATAGGGAGGTGCTGATATATGGGGCCTATACGAAGACCTGGACCTGCATAGAAAATTTTCTGTCACAGACTGTAGTTCCCATTACGAACTCTAAATACGTAATTTGAAACAATTCCGGTGAATAATGTCGCTAAAATCATCAAAATACCGAATATCAGGAGGTACCGTTATATGGGGGCTGTACGATGACGTGTACCTGCACAGACAATTTTCTGTCTTAGGCTGTAGTATCTATTTCGAACTTCAAATACCCAATTCCAAACAATTCCGGTAAATAATGTCGTTAAAATAATCAAAATACCGAATATCGGGAGGTACTTATATATGGGGGCTATATGAAAACGTGGACCTACATGGTCCATTTACGAACTTAACCTGCCTACTGAAAAAATAAGCACGTGTGCAAAATTTTAGCCTTCTATCTCAATTCGTTCGAAAGATAGCGTGATTACAACAGACAGACAGATGGACATGGCTAAATCGACTTAGAATTTTACGCTGATCAATATATATATACTTTTTTGGGTCTGACATGAGTATTTCGAGGAGTTACAAACGGAATGACAAAGTTAATATACCCTCCATAGCATCGTGGAGGGTATACAAATTCGCGTTCAATAATTCTAATGAAAATATTCGTAAAAGATCCTGATTCTCTAGTACTAGGAAATGTACTTTGTTCTTCAGGATTATATTCATAGAATATGGTTTTAGGAACAATTTTTCTAAAAATCTTGAATATATTCTCTCTTCTACCACTGTCTCCAGCTCAAGTCCATTTCACTAAACCTGAAGATGGCAGTAGGAAGACTCCTAACGAAAAAACGAATCCAACAAACAAAACCAGCTAAACAACAAAATCCCAAAACAAAAAATTGCAACAGCAACAACAACAGAATATGATAAATCGCCATCAGTGATTGTGGCGATAAATTATTTTTCGATCGATTGTATGAAACGATAAAACAAAAAGCCGCCTATGGGCAATACTTGAGACAGGCTTTGGGTTTGATTTTCCACAGCCAGAATTCATTTGGTGTTGGCTGGACGAACAGACAGAGGAGATACAGAGACTTCCTTCATTCTGGTCCATGGTAGGAAGGCAACTCTTTGCCACTGCATTGCCTACATAGCTGGGCAAATTGAAAAGTGAAATTTCAACTCCTTGCCAATGTCCACTGGTCAAGTTTGGCGAAGGCAAAAAAAAAAACAATCTTCTCATTTATCACAAAATTGTAAAGTCTCATAGATTAGCCAGAATACCAGGAAGCATAAAAACATATTTATTCTCTTAGAAATAAAATTGGGTGTTGGCTAACGCCCACTTACCTATCGATCCATCCAGTGAATAGGCATTACGCTGCCATGCCCATGTGCATAGATCACAGGTTGTCAAACCATCGGCGGCCACACTCTCATCGAGGAAGGGCGGTCTTGGCGGTGGTGGGACAAAACGTCCATTCCACAAGCCATTCTCGCTGGCATCGAAGGCCAACGGCGAATCGAAGGTATCCTCTTCGATGGCATTCGCCCACCAGTCATCGTCGTTGGCAGGTAAAAGATTTGCTGCAGCACCGCCACCACCAGTGACGTCACCCATGAGGCCGCCGCCGCCACCACTGTTGCTGCCAGTAGCTATGGCCTCCACACCACCCGAAGCCGCAGCAGCTGCATCGCCGAATATTGTGCTGGCGGTGGCTAAGAAATCTGTTTGTATCGCTGGATCATAGGGTGACAACAATTGATGATTGCCCGCAAAGGCGGAAGCGGGTTGTTGGGTGGCGCCCGACGCCGCCAGTGATGGCGACGGCGCATGCGCATGGCTGCCATGGGAAGGTGTTAACGGTGATTGTCCATGCGTTTGATAGTTGTGATTGGCAAGGGAGTCTAGGCGGGAATTGGGAAATGCTGAACGCACCGTTGTCGTGGCACCGGCAAAAATATCATCATCCGGTTGCTGCAGCGGCAGCTGCTGCTGTCCAGTTAGGCGGGGAAACATGTTTGACAGGTAGTTGTTTGATATTTCTGTATTTCTTTTGTATGGTTTGTTTTCGTTTATTTTTTTTTTTTGTTTTTGGAGTAAAATCAATATGAAAATCTGTTTGTTTTAAGGCAACTGGAGCTGGTGGTTATGATTTGCATAGAACCTGGAAGAGAAAAGAGAAAATGTTCAGTTATTTAAATAAAAATATTTTTTTTTCTAAAATTGAGACATATTTTTCAGATTTAAAAAATAATAAAAAAATTAGATTTAAATAATTAGCTTCTTAGGGTTCCTATCCGCAAAAGATTTTTCCGAATCTGCCCACGTTTTGGTATATTTCCCAACACAACGTTTCTACCAATATTAAGTTGTTTGAAGATTTTGGTCATATTCTTAAATAACTGGTCCCACTAAAAATGTTCTTAAAGACCAACTTTGATTACTCTGACGAAAAATATTCTTAAAAATCAACCTTCGTCATTTTAAGTCAAAATATTCTTTTTAAAAAAACCTCCGTGGGCTACTCTGAGGAAATGTTGAATTGAAGTAATTTTTTTTTGGAAAATTATTTTTAAAAATCCGCGTAGGTTACTCTCAGACAAAATATGCTTACAATTATTTGTCAAGGGAATTAACTCAAAAAGTATCAGTCAACCCTCCAATAACAGGTTATTTAAATATATTTTGACCTGCGTTATGATAATTGAAACTTTTTACCCTCTATGGGGGGAGGTTCCGAAGAAGTAGGCCAATATTGTCCGAATCTTATCTTACAAAAGTCTGATAAAAATATTATAACTTCCGGGAATACTTCCTTCGCATTATATGAGACCTGCAAGTGCCCGCTACTTCGTCAGCGAAAAGTCCATCTTAAAATTGTAACCAAGTTCCAATAGTTCGTGTTAGGCCTTTTTATACCCTTCACCATAGTATGGAGGGTATATTAAGTTTGTCATTCCATTTGTAAAAAATCGAAATATGCAGGTCACACTTTTTATGCAGGTCACAATTTTTTACATTTTTTTTTTTAATTTATTCAATGAAAGCAAAAATTTCGGAAATAGCATTAATTTTAGAATAAGTATAAGTTTAGATTTGTTCGCCTTCAAACGGCCGCTGAAAGCAGTCACACGCTACCCGAATATTTCTCTGCGGTATTTTGATCCATTCCCGGCGAAGTGCTTGCTAGAGATGATCGACAATTTGGTATTTTTTAGGTGCCAACCTTGCTTTCCAAAATTCTCCAGACACAATAGTCCAACGGATTGGTATCCGGAGATTTTGGTGGTCATTGTGCGCTGGAAATGAAACGAGGAACCTCATTTTGTAACCATTCTAGCGCGCTAGGTAGCGCGTTCTGAGGGTGATAGTGCTGAGTCCTATTGGAATGTCCAAGGTCTGCAGCCAAAATGTTTGCGTGTCCAAGTCATTAATACATCCTCCAGAATATTTTCGCAATAATGTTCGGCATTTATTTATTATCTATTAATACGATCGGAGAGCGACTATCGGAAATCATCGAATGTCCAAGGTCTGCGGCCAAAATGCCCAAGGCTTTAATACACCCTTTAGAATATTTTCGCGATAATATTCGGCATTTATTCTGATGCCACGGTCGATTTATACAAGCGGAGAGCGACCATCGGCTGTTATGGAGACTCACACTATCACATCACCATGGCCGGCGCTTGAGTTCTGGTGGCCAACTGAGGGTGCACATTTTCAGCTGACCTCTTCGGACAGAATACACGATCATTTTGTTTGTTTACAAACTGCTGAATAACAAATGTTTTCTCATCGGAGAAAACCAAATTCGGCATTCGAAGCAACTCCTTAGCTCTTTTGAGTCTATTTTATTTCTGTTGCGATGTAAGTTCTTGCACTTTTTCGAATTTCAATGGCTTTACCCCGAGCTCTTTTTTTTATATTTGCCGAATGGAATATTGCGCGCCACGCTACCAGTATCACGTAATCGGGAACGAGCGATGGTACGAGACACCGATTACGAGATTTATTCACATTTAAATGCTGGAGTGCTCTAACGATAGCCACTTGGTTGGTGGTTTTCCAGCCAAATATGAAGAAATCACACTATCACGCTTGAATTCCGAACCACGAATAACTTCTTTTCTGGAAAATTCTCACCAAAATGCTTTTCTACGCTTGTAAACAATATAATGGGCTGTCACTGGAATAATTTTAACAGTTGTCGGACGAGTGGCTTAGAAATTACAGAATTCTGAAGTTGGTTGCAGTTTTTTCATATCACCCTGTATAAAAATCTGAACCGATTTTCACACAATTTAGCAACGGTATTTCTGGGCTGTGTCTGCTACCAAATATCATTCTTGTGGGGTGCATATTACGCATGTGAGGGACCTGTAGCATTAAATCGGATGATATCAAATAGTGGTAGGGGTATTATGACTGTGCATTTTTTGTAACATGGAGAAGGAAGCGAGATAGGCCCATAACAATATTAGTCCAAATAATCTAATTTTTGGCAAATCCGACCGAATTCGGTATAGAAGTAGTCATCAATTTTGGTGAAAATCAGTTCCATGTATTTAATTGTTAATATACTGCTTCTATACCGAATTCGGTCGGATTTGCCAAAATTAGGCTATTTGGACTAATATTGCTTCCTTCTCCATATTTTAAAAAAATGCACAAACACATAATACCCCTATAGGGTATCAAATACTAATGCGGTACTAGGTACTAGGGTATAAAAATACTAATGCGGTTCAAAGGTATATATATTTTTGGACAGATACCCCACGATATTCAGTATTCTGATGATTTTAGCGACATTATTTACCGGAATTGTTTCAAATTTTGTATTTGAAGTTCGTCATAGATACTATAGCATAAAACAGAAAATGGGCCATGTACGTCAACTTCTTCGTGTAGCCTCTATATAACGGTACCCCCCGATATTCGGTATTCTGATGATTTTAGCGACTTTATTTACCGGAATTGTTTCAAATTTCGCAATTGAAGTTCGTAGTGGATACTACAGCCTGTGACAAAAAAATGTCTGTGCAGGTCCACGTTTTACAACTCCCACGGATTCTTTTTAACGGATTTTATTTTTTTGAAAATTGCCAAATTTGTACCAAATGGTGGAGGGTATTCAAGGTTCGGCCCGGTTTTTACTGGTTTTACATCATCGTATATCACCATTGCTATAGTGAAGATTATAGACTGAATAACTTTTTTCTTGGTCGGTAGTATAATCCATATACTGCCCTTTCCACCCCCAATCCCATGTCCTTGATGTTAGATTGTTAATTTTTAATAGAAACATTTTACGCTCTTTGAAAAACAAAAGAACAAAAACTAAGCTGAATTATATCAAGTGGTAGTAATGCAGGGGACCTAAATGTTAGTATAACTTATGGCCTCTCCTTGACCTCCTCTAACGCTCCATCCCTCCTAAAGTAAAGGCAGTTAAATAAAGTTTTCAATAATTTCAAAACATTTCATTTTTGAGTGGCTGTTCTCAAAGTAACTTTTATGCAGTTTTACTCAGGGCCATACCTATACAGGTGGAACTAGGCATACTCTCCCCCCCCCCCCCTCGCTGTCCCTTGATTCGGCCACCTTGGTCATTCATACAAATATTACAGTAATATGTAATAGTAGTGCAGAGTATGAGGGGAGGTTTTTTGTTTTTGTTTTCGATTTTTTTTTTGTGTTTTTTTTTTTTTTTTTTTTTTTGAAAAAGTTTCAATTTTGTTTCCATTGAAGTGGCTGACGCATGGTTTTGATCACGATTTTTCATAAGTCGTAGTTTTGGTTTTGTTATTTTAGTTTTGGTTTAAGCCTTGAGTTGGAGAGTTCCACCTCACGCCGTAGTATGAGGCCTGAGTTTGGATTGAAGGAACTGCCATGGTAATACTTGCCAGGGATCAATTGTTGGTGGGATATTCTTGTGTGTGAATGTTTGTTTGATTTCTGATGCTGCAATTTTGTATTTTTTTACCGCGGCCAAGGCGGCGCAGGCGCTCATTTTACTGCGCCATAGCTGTTACTGTTAATATTTAAAAATTGTTTTGTTTTTGGTTTCCACATGCCCACGTTAATGTTAATGTGGCACTTGAAGAAGTGGTACCACTCTTGTTGCCGTCAACATCGTCATCATCAGCAACATCGTCATTTTGCGGTGGTGGTGGTGGTGGTCGGACAGCCGGGTAGTGGCAATTGCCGACATTTCCAGGCATTTTAAATAAAACGTTTCAATTCGTTTTCTCCTGCACTTGGCTGTTGTTGCCGATCTGGCCTAGCCAAATGGCTGACAGTCTGACTGGCTGGGCGGCCAGCTAGCTTTTGCTTTTTGTGGTGGTACTTTATGGCCTCTTCATGGTTTGGGGGGTAATGTTTTTATCTCCTCGGCACTGGCACTGTATGCCATTTGGGTGGTCCATGGAGAACTATGAATGTGTTTTTTTGTGAAGGGGGGATCACAACACAAACGATGTATGAACCCCGAGACAGACAGACGGACACACCACCAGTCCTTCAGAATGTTTTAGGAAACAGTTACCACTCACTTTAAATTTATTACAATTATCATAATCGAATCGTTTCATTATTTTTCCAGCGTTTTTTCTTCGTTTAGTGAGTGGGTGTTTGCTTTTGTTCGCTGGGTAGGTGGCAGTCAGGTTCTCTCTGGCCTGGGAGCTGCAGTGATTTGGCGTTTATTTGATTGCTGGCCCATTTTTAAGTTGTCGAAATTGGAGCAGGTTGCAAATGACATTTGAAGTTGGTGGTATTGACGTTTATTGTTGTATATTTTCAAATCCTGAATTTAATTTTTTTTAAAGTTCTTTAAGTTCCTTCGGTGTATTTTAAAAATCACCAGAGAGACACCAATTTATGAATGAAATTTTAATTTTTTGGGATTTAAGTGTACTTTTGGACCAAATCCGTTTCAGGATATTTGGGGTGCCAGAACTCCTTTGGGTTAATGATCTATAACCGAATACTTTCGAGTCTACTCGAAAAAAGTCCGAGCAAAAATTGGTCAACAAAATTAAGGGGAGTTTTTTTTTTTTTTTTGTGAACATTGATGCAATTTTTTTTGATTTGCAGTGGAAATACTGATTACATTTAAATTTGATGTAGAATACTTTTATCAGTGACGACCTTCTAAAATTATGTTTTGTTGGAGATTTTTCCATAAACTCACAAAAAGTAAGGCTTTAACCCTAAAATCTGTTCTTAACATACATCAAGTACTGGCGTTTAGGTAAGATCTAGATTCGTGATGTCTTCTAGGACCCATAGTAGAAGTTTATGAAAAATAATTTTATAGACTATTATGACTTGCAACGAAGGGAGTTTTAAACATATTTTTTAAAAAAAAAGTACAAAAAAGTCCCCTTTTTTAACTCGCTTGAAAGGTTACAATTCTCGCCGAAAATATTTACCGTATTTTTTTTCCAATATTGCCCAGGACACTATACATCGAAAATGCACTGATTCCGAGGAATCTTAATCCGAAAAAATTTAAAGAAATGTTTTTCAAGGACAAATGGACCAATAAAGTTGGAATTTGTAAAGGCATATTTTTAAAGGACTAATAGATCCATAAACTTGAATTTTTTCCTATGACTGCTAGACCA
The DNA here is from genome assembly GCF_030504385.1 of Musca domestica. Taxonomy (NCBI): domain Eukaryota; kingdom Metazoa; phylum Arthropoda; class Insecta; order Diptera; family Muscidae; genus Musca; species Musca domestica. The sequence continues at coordinate 1,266,665 of NW_026712145.1, read as the reverse complement.
AGAAACGTGGATTTTTTCCTAGTACTAATAGACCAATAAAAGTAGGTTTTTCTCTGGGACTAATAGACCATTAAACGTGAATTTTTAACGTAAAATTTTTGTAGGACTAATAGTATTTTAACATAGTATTTTTTTTTTAATACTGTCCTTTTCAAGGACAAATAGACCCATAGTTTTTTAGGAATATTGGATTTGTAGAGGAAAATTTTTTCAAGGACTAATAGACCAATGAACATGGATATGATAAAATATATTTTTTCAAGAACCAAATAAACGTGCATTTTTTAAAAAAATATTTTTTCAAGGACTAACCAGACGTTAATTTTTTAAAGAATATTTGTTCAAGGACTTACCAAACGTTAATTTTTTACAAAATAGTAAAAAAAAAGACGTCGATTTTTTACAGAATATTTTTTCAGGGACTAAAAAATGTGGATTTTTTACAGAATATATTTTCAAGGACTAAACAGACGTCGACTTTTTACAGAATATATTTTCAAGGACTAAACAGACGTCGACTTTTTACAGAATATTTTTTCAAGGACTAAACAAACGTGGATTTTTTCAAGAATATTTTTTCAAGGGCTTGCGTTTTTTAAGGAATACTTTTTCAAGTACCAAAGAAACCTGGATATTTAAAGAATATTTGTTCAAGGGCCAAAAAAACCTGGATATTTAAAGAATATTTGTTCAAGGGCCAAAGAAACCTGGATATTTAAGGAATCCACGTTTATTTGATCCTTGAAAAATATATTTTAACAAATCCACGTTTATTTGAGCCTTGAAGAATATATTTTAACAAATCCTTGTTTATTTGATCCTTGAAAAAATATTCTTTAGGAAATCCATGTTTATTTGATCCTTGAAAAAATATTCTTTAAGAAATCCATGTTTATTTGATCCTTGGAAATATATTCTTTAGGAAATCCACGTTTATTTGATCCTTGAAAAAATATTCTTTAGGAAATCCATGTTTATTTGATCCTTGAAAAAATATTCTTTAAGAAATCCATGTTTATTTGATCCTTGGAAATATATTCTTTAGGAAATCCACGTTTATTTGATCCTTGAAAAAAATATTCTTTAAAAAATTCACGTTTATTTGGTCCCTGAAAAAATATTCTTTAAAAAATCCATGTTTATTTGGTCCTTGAAAAAATATTCTTTAAAAAATCCACGTTTATTTGGTCCTTGAAAAAATATTCTTTAAAAAATCCATGTTTATTTGGTCCTTGAAAAAATATTCTTTAAAAAATCCACGTTTATTTGGTCCTTGAAAAAATATTCTTTAAAAAATCCATGTTTATTTGGTCCTTGAAAAAATATTCTTTAAAAAATCCATGTTTATTTGGTCCTTGAAAAAATATTCTTTAAAAAATCCACGTTTATTTAGTCCTTGAAAAAATATTCTTTAAAAAATCCACGTTTATTTGGTCCTTGAAAAAATATTCTTTAAAAAATCCATGTTTATTTGGTCCTTGAAAAAATATTCTTTAAAAAATCCACGTTTATTTGTCATTTGATTCTTAAAAAAATATTCTTTAAAAAATCCACGTTTATTTGTCATTTGATTCTTAAAAAAATATTCTTTAAAAAATCCACGTTTATTTGTCATTTGATTCTTAAAAAAATATTCTTTTAAAAAATCCACGTTTATTTGTCATTTGATTCTTAAAAAAATATTCTTTTAAAAAATCCACGTTTATTTGTCATTTGATTCTTAAAAAAATATTCTTTAAAAAATCCACGTTTATTTGTCATTTGATTCTTAAAAAAATATTCTTTAAAAAATCCACGTTTATTTGTCATTTGATTCTTAAAAAAATATTCTTTAAAAAATCCACGTTTATTTGTCATTTGATTCTTAAAAAAATATTCTTTAAAAAATCCACGTTTATTTGTCATTTGATTCTTAAAAAAATATTCTTTAAAAAATCCACGTTTATTTGTCATTTGATTCTTAAAAAAATATTCTTTAAAAAACCCACGTTTATTGGGTCCTTGAAAAAATATTCTTTAAAAAATCCACGTTTATTTGGATCCTTGAAAAAACATTCTTTAAAAAATCCACGTTTATTTGGATCCTTGAAAAAATATTCTTTAAGAAATCTAAGTTTGTTGGGTCCTTAAATATTATATTTAAAAAATCCACGTTTATTTGGGTACTTGAAAAAATATTCATTAAAAAATCCACGTTTATTTGTCATTTGATTCTTAAAAAAATATTCTTTAAAAAAATCCACGTTTATTTGATCCTTGAAAAAATATTCTTTAAGAAATCCAAGTTTATTGGGTCTTTAAATATTATTTTTAAAAAATCCGCGTTTATTTGGGTACTTGAAAAAATATTATTTAAAAAATCCTCGTTTATTGTTGGTCCTTGAAAAAATATTTTTTAAAAAAATCCACGTTTATTTGGGTACTCGAAAAAATATTATTTAAAAAATCCTCGTTTATTGTTGGTCCTTGAAAAAATATTTTTTAAAAAAATCCACGTTTATTGGGTCCTTAAAAATTATTTTTAAAAAATCCACGTTTATTTGGGTACTTGAAAAAATGTTATTTAAAAAATTCTCGTTTATTGTTGGTTCTTGAAATCCACGTTTATTTAGTCCTTAAAAAAATATTCATTAAAAAATATTTAGGCCACATTTTGGTAATGGTAACCCCCGATTTTGATTAGATTTTTTCTAAATTTCAAGAGTGATTTTTTATTGCATTGTACCCCACATCTTAACGATCGACAAACACTTCGTATCATTCAGTTTAGTTTCATTTTTGTGTTTTCCTTTCCCCTCGAGGAGAAGGTTTCCCCCTCACCTTGATCACTTAAAGGTTCCATGGGAAACACTTATGACGCTCTGATGGTGAACGGGCAATTGTAAAATTACAGCAATGGTGGCAATGCAACAACACACGGTCCGCCAGCAGCCGCCATCAGCCATTTGGGTAAAAATTATGAAAATTTAAACATCACTTTTTGTGGAGAATTGTTGGCTCGTTTTTCGTTGCTGTTGCTGAAGAAACCCATGTTTTTGGAAGATGTTGCATGCCGCATGGCCAGGATCATAAAGTGCTGGTCTCTACACTCGTGCAGGGTGGCTGGCAGGGGATTGGCATTGTTTGCCATGGTCCCTCCTAATAGAGTTATTATAATTTAAAAGCGTTATGATAGTGAGTCAATAAGTCCGACAGACAGACGGACAGACGGACATCTTTGATTGCTAGCTCCTGCCACCCTGCCATTTTTATTGTCGGCAACAAAATGATTACCAACAGCCAGCTAGCCATGGCAAGGTAATGCCAAAGGAAAACAACAACAAAAGATACAACAATCACCATCGCTTCGCATCGCATCGTTGCCATAAAAAATAGTGAAATTTCCCAAACAACCTGGTGGTCGGTCATGTTGTGTTGCCACCGCCACCAGAGTGTTGCTGCAGTCCTGCCAGCCAGCCAGCCTCAAACGAAACAAAATTGCATCCCAACAATGGGAGTCGTGTAGACCCGTAATGATGATTATGATGATGTTTGGGCAACAACGTTCAGCGGCGTTCGCAGTAGTCTTCGGTTCTCACTGTGTGTCTACAGGTTATCATTTTCTAGCTATGGTTTCCTCTCCCCCCCTTTTACTTTGTAAAAAGGCAATTGCAATGGTCTTCAGCTTTGGCTGCTGATTTCTTTTTTACCGAAGCGGCAGCAGTTGACTCCAGTTAGGGGTCTATTTAAATTGCTACCTTGAATCTCAAAGTTGCTTTTGGGGGCCGTTGGTTGGTTGTTTGCGGGGAAGACTCCCTGATGTTGCCATTTAAGCTGGTGTTCTTTTGATTTTCTTTTCACTTTTCTCCAAAAAACGAAATCATGATTTGGTGTTTATGTTTTTTTTTTTTCAGTTTCTTTTTTTTTGAAAAATATGTCGAAGTTATAAAAAGAAGTTATGAAAGTTCATTTGTTATGATTTCTTTGCCAACAAAGACAGGTTAAGGACAATTGCAAGTTGTGGTTATTCCTTGTCTGGGTGTTAATTTTACTTTCATCCGGTTGTGGTTTAATTTTGTTTTCAAATGCGTTTTTTTTCTTCTGAAAATGTTTCTGGTAATTGAAGGGACATATTTTTTACTCCAGAAATTAATTCGAAAATTTTCTTCATTATATGACTCTGAAATTACACATCATTCATAGGGAGACCCATAATTTATATTTACAGGAAACAAAGGGGCTTCCAAAACTTCTCAAATAAATAAATTTATATGATCTTTTTCAAAATCCTTTTTTTTATAATTCCCCTTAACGGTCGAACGATAATGAATCTGTTAAATGTTTAAAAATGGGTTCGAAAGGCAGTTTTACGTTCGTTGCAGGTCCTTTTATAACAAAATATTTAAATTTATCCACTGATAGCACTCAATTTTCCAGCATCCAGTAACTTCTAGTATATGCAAAAATTAGGAAAAATCCTACATTTGAGAACAATTATTATGATTCATTTTTTAAAGATAATTTTTCAAGGATTTCCTAGTTAACAATTTTCGATTTTTCTAGAGAAAACTTCCGGACCAAGTATCGTCGGTTTTGACCAAAAAATAATTTTTAAGAATATTTCGTTTAAACTTTTTGCCAAACCAAAATCCAAATTTAAAAGATTGTGAATTTTTAAGAATATCGGCCCAATCCTTCTGGTAACTCCCCCACAAAAGGTTAAAATTATCACAGAAAATAATTTACCTTATAGGGCAAGAAAGTATCATCCAATTCTGATGTGAAGATGGAATATATCGATCCACTATTTTTGGTACCTCCCCACAAAGGTTCAAAATTGTAAATATCCATTAACCTCATAAAAGGCGAAATTAATATTCCGATTGCATTCGGAAATGGCACATCTCAATATTACTATCAACACAAGATCTGTTAAAAAAATGTTAGAGATCGGAATATTCCTTCTGGTAACTCCCACACAAAGGGTCAAATATCCATGAAGGTGATAAAACGCGAAATTAACATCCGATTCCATTCGGACTTGGCACATCTCAATATTTCTATTAGCGCTAAATCTGTTATAAAGATGGTAGAGATCGGACCATTCCTTCTGGCAACTCCCCCCTCCCCCATAGGGTTCAAGATTTTTGAAAAACTAAACATTCAAAGAAAGTGAAATTAGCATCCAACTCTTTTCAAATTTCACAAACTTTTTTGCTAAAGGAATATCTGTTGTGAAGATGATATATATCTGCGAATGCCTTCTGGAACCTCACCAACAAAGGGTCACAATTTTCAATTCTTTTGTCTGTCATAACTTGCGAGAAAAGTCATCGATTCCTTACAAATTGCTTTATCTAAATATATCTCTCAACCAGAAACTTGAGATGAATATGGAATTTATGATTTCGCATAAAATTGGATATAAATGTCCGATTTCCTTCAAATTTTGCACATGCCAATATTTTTATCTGTATTAGATGAAGTATGAAAATGGAATACATCTTCGTACCTTACGCAGATTTTAACTTTTTCCAAAATTTATCATATGTCGGATATAAGGTGCAGGAAGTAGCCAATATAGTCCAAAGCTGGCACTACTCAATATTTATATCATATTTCCGATACAAAATTGACAATCTTGCCCAATTCCCTCGGAACCTACCCCATAGAGGGTCAACAATTTGATTAATCACAACAAAAGTAACAAGTTAAAAGGCAGTAAGTTCGGCCGGGTCGGATTTTGAATACCCTCCACCATTTGGAACGAATTTTGACATTTAAAAAAAATAAAATCCGTAAAAAAATTCTGTTAAATTTTAAAAATACCAAATATTGGCGTTATATTGAGGTCTATACGACGTGGACCTACATAGGCATTGTTTGTCATGAGCCATTACCATATTCAAATTCGAAACTTGAAATAAACGGTGAATAATGTAGCTAAAATCATCAAAATATCGTATATAGGGAGGTACCGTTATATCGGAGCTGTGCGAGGACCTGGACCAGCATAGACAATTTTCTGTCACAGGCTATAGCATCCATTACGAACTTCAAATACGACATCACAAACAATTTCGGTGGGTATTGTACCTAAACTTGTCAAAATATCGAATATAGAGAAGTACTGATATATGGGACTTATACGAAGACCTGGACCTGCATAGACAATTTTCTGTCACAGACTGTAGGTCCCATTACGAACTCTAAATACGTAATTTGAAACTACTCCGGTGAGTTATGTCGCTAAAATCATGAAAATACCGAATATAGGGAGGTGCCATTATATGGGGGTATATGAAAACGTTGACCTATATGGCCCATTTAAAAACTTAACCTGCATGCTGGCAAAATAAACATGTGTGCAAAATTTTAGCCTTCTATATTGATTCGTTCGAAAGATAGCGTGATTACAACAGACAGACGGACATCTCTAAATCAACTTAGAATTTTACGCTGATCAAGAATATATATACTTTGTTGGGTCTGACATGAGTATTTCGGGGAGTTACAAACGGAATGACAAAGTTCACATACCCTCCATTGTATGGTGGAGGGTATAAAAATGTAAAAATTATGGCGTTTGACTTTGTTGCAGATTTTTATCTCACCCTGTACGTCTTCGTTCGATTTGCCTTTTATTGTGCACCAATGCGTAGTATTAGTTCAAATAGGATGAAATACGACCAAATTGAGTCTACGAACAAGTACATCAAATTTGGTGGAAATCGGTTCAGATATAGCTATAGCTTCCATATATATGTTTTTTCCGATTTGGTGTTCAAGTCCCTTACATTCGTAATATACACGCCACCAGAAAGATATTTGCTACTAGATATCAGATACATCCCAGAAATACCTCTGTAAATTTCGAGATCGGGCCAGATCTGGATATAGCTCCCATATATATCTTTGTCCGATATCAGGTTTATTGTGCCCCAAACGGCTAATATATCAGCCCAAATGCACAGCATTTTGGCAATTCCGACAGAGTTGTTTTTATGGTTATTGTTCACTATATATGTAATATCAGACCAAATTGGATAATTTTTTTCATATTCAACCTAATTTTTCCATTTGGTGAAAATCGGCCCCGTATATCTATTGCTCCAATAAATATTTAGAAATATAATTTTTGTCGAAGTTCATATCATGAGGTACAAAAGCCTTCTTAAAATTTGTTGAAAATCGATTCAAAGTCGTGATACGCATTCACTGTACTATTTAAACATGGTGGTGTAGGGTATCATATAGTCGGCCTAGTCGGACTTTTTATTTCTCTTACTGGTACATAGTGGTAAGGGTATTACTATTATTGTAAACAAAATGCAGGTCGCATTTATTATTCGATTGAGATGAAATTTTGCACAAGTCATTTGTTTGGCCCAAGGACGAACCCTATTGAACCCATATATATCTTCGTCCGATTCGCCTTTTTTGTGAACCAAAGGTGTAATATACATACAATCAAATTAGGCCTGAAAAAAAGTATGCCCGATTTGATCGAAATCGGTTCATATATAGCTATAGCTCCCATATATATTGTTCAACCGATTTTTTTATTTTTGTCCTCCGCAGCCGTAATATGCACTCTGTAACAACAATATTTGCGAAAAAATATGAAATGCAGCTCAGAAATACCTTTGCTAAATTTTATCGAGATCGGTTCGGATTTACATATATATCTCCAATATATAACATCGTCCGATTTATATTTTCTTGTGCACCAAACGTCTAATATTTGCTCAAATGGGGTGGAATTTGGCACTTATGACCGAATTGAGTCTAGAAGCTAGTATGTCCAATTTGGTGAAGATCGGTTCAGATATAGCTGTAGCTCCCATATATATTGTTCATCCGATTTGTTATATTTGTTCCCCACATCCGTAGTATGCACTCCGTAACAATGATATTCAGGGAGAAGTTTCAAATACAGCTCGGAAATATCTTTGCCAAATTTTATTGAGATCGGTTCCGATTTGGATATAGCTCCCATATATATCTTTATCCGATTTCAAATTAATTTTTCACCAAATGGGCAATACAAGTCCGAATTTAAAAGATACAAATGCTTTGGCATATTTAGTCCTTTGGACTTTAAATTACAATTATAGTCATGGCGTGTATGATTGAATTCTCCCATAAAATTCTTTAATTGTTATGTGGAGCTCTACTAAATAAGCAAAGTGGTGTAGGGTATCATAAAGTCGGTCCCGCCCGACTTTAGGACTTTCTTTACTGGTTTTCTTTTGTTTTATTTAAAATTTCGCGACCAGAAGTTGAGGATTTTTGTTTCTTTTAAAACCTAACCCAAAATCTTGTTTTTTTTTTAAGAAAACTTGCTTATTGACCTCCTAAACATATTTCAATAATCCACTGTAATTCCATATAGAAATAAGAAATCGGTGGCGAGAGAAATTGGGATTTTGGCCAGAAAAATGGAAGTCTTACCCATACTTCGGCGTGCCAAGGGAAGCAAAGGAAAAAAGCCTTGTTGAATCATCTGTGACTACCTGATTGTAATATGTGGGTCCAGATCTTTGTTAGATATTCATACGGTACTCCTGTATACCAGATTTAAGCCCTAATGATGGATTTGGTTGCTCCAACCGAATTCTCTTTTCCATTCCCCTAAGATTTCTGTTATAAATTGTTAAGCCCTTTATTTGGCCCTGAAATATATTATTTCAAATATTTCATTATTGAAATTATTAATTTCAATTATTTTTTTATTTTTTTTTTCAAATCTGTTCCACGCTACAAATCCATTATTGCGGCGACACGTAGCAACATTGGACCAGCTTAGAACAACTTCCTAGAAGGTGTTGCCCCCCCTTACAATGAACATAGCAGCCATTTGTCAATTATCCAATAATTATGGCTTGATTTTCCGACAACGAACACAAGACACAAATATTATTGATAACAACAACAACAACAACAACAAGAGCAACAAAAACAATAAAAAAATAAAAATAAAAGACATAAAACCACGAGCAGCCACAATAACAAAATTACCCCATCACACATCCATGTATCTGGCGGGATCTGAGGCAATAACTTGACTTGGGTAAATGGTCTGGCGGTTCATTGGTGATTTGATTGTGGCAGCGGTAAACGTGATATAAGAAACAATTGTTGTTAATAAACGTACTTTCACACTTTGATAATTTAACATTCATTTATGTGCATATGTATGTAAGTACGTGTGTGTGTGTGAGTATGTAAGTGTGTCTCTGTGATGATAATTTACCGTGAATTAAATTCAACAAAATGCCAATGTGGCACATTGATCGTTTGGCTGACTGGTTGGTTTGATGGCTGATTGTTAGTCGGTTTGATGGTTGACTGACTGAATGACTGACTGGTTAAGGAAACAAGTCAACCTCAACCAAATTAACAGTAATATTCATTCATATGTGGTGTGATTGTATTCATATGTGTATGTAGTTGTGTGAGTGTTGGTCAATCATTTAGCTTTTGTTACATCAATCAGCCGTGGTTGGTATCAATTGGCAATGATGTAAATGTCAAATACCTGTATTTCATACAGGTATATTACATTTGGTAAGTAATCCTCTAAAATACTTCCCGATATTCGGAGAGAGAAGCTTCAGATATTCAGTGGAGAATATATTCAGCTCTTCAAAAGAAGCAGGAATTTCGATCTTGGCAGAAAAGAACTTTCGTTCGTCTGAAAGGAGAGCATTAAACTTTTCTATTCGAAGACTTCTCCATGAAAATACCTCCTCCTCAGGTTCTATGGGAAGACCTGCTCCTGAGGTTCTATGGAAAGACCTCCTCCTGGTCTGCTATGAGAAGACCTCCTCCTGGTCTGCTATGAGAAGACCTCCTGTTGGTCTGCTATGAGAAGACCTTCCCCTGGTCTTCTATGAGAAGACCTCCTCCTGGTCTTCTATGAGAAGACCTCCTCCCGGTCTGCTATGAGAAGACCTCCTCCCGGTCTTCTATGAGAAGACCTCCTTCTGGTCTTCTATGAGAAGACCTCCTTCTGGTCTTCTATGAGAAGACCTCTCTCTGGTCTTCTATGAGAAGACCTCCTTCTGGTCTTTTAAGATCAGACCTTCTGGCTTCTATGGGAAGACCTTCGGGTCTTTCCTTTTCGGATCATTCCTGGTCTTCTATAAGAAGTCCTCCGGGTCTTCTACGAGAAGGCCTTCGGGTCTTCTATGAGAAGAACATTGGGTCTTCTATGAGCAGAACTTCTGGTTTTCTATGGGCAGAACTTCTGGTCTTCTATGAGAAGACCTTCCGGTTTTCTATGAGAATACCTTCCGGTCTTCTATGAGAACACCTTCCGATCTTCTATTAGAAGATCTTCGGGTCTTTTATGAGAAGAACTTCCAGTCTTCTATGAGAAGATCATCCGGTCTTCTATGAGAAGACCTTCACGTCTTCTAGGAGAAGACCTTCACGTCTTCTATGAAAAGACCTTCACGTCTTCTATGAGAAGACCTTCGGACCTTCTACGAGAAGACTATCTGGCATTCTACGAGAAGACCTTCTGGTCTTCTATGGCAAGACCTTCTGGTCTGCTACGGGAAGACCTTCTGGTCTGCTACGGGAAGACCTTCTGGTCTTCTGCGGGAAGACCTTCGCCTCTTCTATGAGAAGACCATCGGCTCTTCTATGAGAAGACCATCAGCTCTTTTATGAGAAGAACTTCCGCCCTTCTATGAGAAGACGTTCGGCTCTTTTATGAGAACACCCTTTCTGATCGTCTATGAGAGGACCATCACGTCTTCTATGAGAAGACCTTCTGCTCTTCTGTGACTAGATCCTTCGGCATTCCATAAGAAGACCTTAACGACTTCTATGATAAGACCTTCACGTTTTCTATGAGAAGACCTTCAGGTCTTCTATAAGAAGACATTCTGGTCATCTAGGAGAAGACCTTCTGGTCTTCCTATGAGAAAGTCTTCTGGCTTCCTTGACTTTCCTTGGTTTTCCTATAAGAAGACCTTCACGTCTTCTATGAGAAGAAGACCTTCAGCTCTTCTATGAGAAGAAGACCTTCATCTCTTCTATGAGAAGAAGACCTTCAGCTCTTCTATGAGAAGAAGACCTTCATCTCTTCTATGAGAAGAAGACCTTCAGCTCTTCTATGAGAAGAAGACCTTCAGCTCTTCTATGAGAAGAAGACCTTCAGCTCTTCTATGAGAAGAAGACCTTCAGCTCTTCTATGAGAAGAAGACCTTCAGCTCTTCTATGAGAAGAAGACCTTCAGCTCTTCTATGAGAAGAAGACCTTCAGCTCTTCTATGAGAAGAAGACCTTCAGCTCTTCTATGAGAAGAAGACCTTCAGCTCTTCTACGAGAAGACCATTGGGTCTTCTATGAGAAGACCATTGGGTCTTCTATGAGAAGACCATTGGGTCTTCTACGAGAATACCATTGGGTCTTCTATGAGAAGACCTTCGGTCTTATATGAGAGGAACTTTTGGTCTTCTACGAGGCGACCTTTTGGTATTCTATGAGCAGACCTTCTGGTCTTCTATGAGAAGATCTTCTTGTCTTCTACGAGGCGACATTTGTGTCTTCTATAAGAAGATCTCGGGTTTTCTATGAGCAGAACTTCTGAATTTCTATGAGCAGAACTTTTGATAATCTATGAGAAGACCTTCGAGACTTCTATGAGAAGATCTTCACGTCTTCTATGAGAAGACCTTCCGGTCTTCTATGAGAATACCTTCCGGTCTTCTATGATAAGACCTTTTCTGGATTTCTATGAGGATACTTTCAAGTCTTCTATGGGAGGACCATATGGTCTTCTATGAGAAGACGTTGGGCTCTTCTATGAGAAAACCTTCGGCTCTTCTATCAGAAGATTTTCTGCTAGCTCTTCTATGAGAAGACCTTCGACTCTTCTATGAGAAGAACTTCTGCTCTTCTATGAGAACGTATTCTGCTGCTTTATAGGAGAAAAGCTTAGTCCTCATAAATACCGATATGTTTTGTAAAAAAAATGTAACAGAAGTCCGAAACGTATTTGACAGCTCATACCAGCTGTTCACTTTTATTTCCTACCCTCCCAATGGATCCCCTTACCTCCCTCCAAAAATCCACCGTTAATACATTTCCCAATTGAAACGTTTGTCGTTTTCCTGCCAATACTCTAGACTCTGACCACAACAAAACTAACCAACCTAGGCATGGAATCACTCAAATGGCTGAACAAAAATTGAAACGTTGCAACAATAGCAACACCAACAACAACTCCAAAACACAGTCGAAATAAAAAACCCGCAAATAGAGTCATTTATCATAATCATTGTGATTGATTTGTTCGTTATTACGGAGCATTAAACCAAAGGAGAGCAATCAAATTGCTGGGGATTCATTGCTGGGCGAGTGTGTGCGTGTAACGGCGGATTGAAGTGGAAGTGGATGCTGCGGACACAGATAGACAAGAAGAGCGAAATAAAAAAATAATGAAACATAGATGTCTGGCAGTTGGACGTTCAAGCCGCTCCATAGACAATAAATAGACTTTTTAGTCTTCGGCCTAAAACAATAATCGAGCGTAAATGAATGAATGCTTTTTTTCTCGCCTGAGTTCTTTCTGCGATTTCAATGCCCAGCAATGGTAGCAGCAGTTTTCAAATCGAAATGGAAAATATAGCCATTACTTGGGGTCAGGTATTCCACCAACCGACCACATAATCACCTCCACCCCACCGCCTAGTCTTCAGCTAAAGGTAAAGTAAAATACACATTCACACATATAGAGAGTGCTCGTTTCAACCTATTACAGGCACTTTGTTTGCACACTTCTTTTTTAATTGACCAAACGCATTAATCATTTTCGCTGAACAAAAAAAATCATAAAAATCACAAGAGAATCTGAAAAAAAAATTAATTACAAAGAAGTCGATTTAATGCGGTTGGCTGAATATGAAGGGTAAAGAAATACATTTCATGTTGTGAAATAATTTTTTCGATAAATATTTTTGGATTTTCGAAAGTTTTATTCGATTTTTCTTTCCACAAAAAAATTTGTGCGAAAATACCTTTATTGGAATAATGCGGGTTACATGATTTTTAAATTAACAAAAAAACGCAGATTATTTTGGCATGATGAGAGTTGAAAAAGGTCGAAAGTCTTCCATAAGCCAATAGACATGGAATTTTTCAAAATATATTTTCAAGATTTCAAAGACCCCTAAAAGACCAGAACGTCTTCTTACAGAAAACTTGGAGATCTTCTCGCAGAAGACCAGAACATCTTCCCTTGGAACATTGGGGTTTTCTCATATAAGACCATGAGTTTTCTAATAGAAGACTGGGAAGTCTTCTCACAGAAGACTTGGAGGTATTCTCAGAGATGAACTGGAGGTAGTCTCATAAAAACCCTTGAGGTCTTCTCATAGAAGACCAGAAGGTCTCTTCTCATAGAAGACCAGATGGTCTTCTTCTCATAGAAGACCAGAAGGTCTTCTTCTCATAGAAGACCAGTAAGGTATTCTCATAGAAGACCAGGAGGTCTTCTTATAGGAGACCTGGAGGTCTTCTTATTGAGTACCTGGAGTTCTTCTTATAGAAGACCTTGAGGACTTCTTATAGAAAACCTGTAGGTCTTCTTCTAGAAAACCTGCAGGTCTTATTCTAGAATACCTGGAAGTCTGCTCAGGTCGTCTCATAGAAGACCAGAAGGTCTTCTCATACAGGACCAGAAGGTCTTCTCATAGAAGACCAGAACGGTCTTCTCATAGATGTCCAGAAAGATCTTTGCATAGAAGTCCAGAAAGGTCTTCTCTAAATGTCTTTTTCTACAAGAGCTGGAGGTTTTCTTGTAGGAGAGCTAGAGGTCTTCGCATAGAAAACCTGGGGGTCTTCTTATAGAAGACCTGGAGGTCTTCTTATAGAAGGCCTGGAGGTCTTCTTATAGAAGGCCTGGAGGTCTTCTTATAGAAGGCCTGGAGGTCTTCTCATAGAAGGCTTGGAGGTCTTCTCATAGAAGACCAGAAGGTCTTCTCATAGAAGACCAGAAGGTCTTCTCATAGAAGACCAGAAAGTCTTCTCATAGAAGGCCAGAAAGGTCTTTTCATAGAAGACCAGAGGGTCTTCCAATAGAAGACCAGAAGGTCTTCTCATAGAGGACCAGAAAGGTCTGCTCATAGAAGAGCTGAAGGTCTTCTCATAGAATACCAGAAAGGTCTTCTCATAGAAGACCAGAAAGGTCTTCTCATAGAAGACCAGAAAGATCTGATCTTAAAAGACCAGAAAGGTCTTCTCATCGAAGACCGGAAGGTTTTGTCATAGAATACCAGAAGGTCTTCTCATAGAGGACCAGAAGGCTTTCTCATAGAGGACCAGAAGGTCTTCTCATAGATGACCAGAAGGTCTTCTTCTCATAGAAGACCAGAAAGGTCTTCTCATTGAAGAAAGGTCTTTTCATAGAGGTCTTCTTCTAGAAGAGCTGGAGGTCTTCTCATAGAAGGCCTCGAGGTCTTCTCATAGAAGGCCTTGAGGTCTTCTAATAGAAGACCTGGAGGTCTTCTCATAGAAGGCCTGGAGGTATTATCATAGAAGGCCTGGAGGTCTTCTCATAGAAGGCCTGGAGGTCTTCTCATAGAAGGTCTGGAGGTCACCGTATAGATAGGACTCTTCTTATTAAAATTTTAAAGGTTTCTCCTTATAGAAGAGCTGAAGGTCTCTTCTTATAGAATACCTGGAGGTCTCATGTCTTCCATTGCAGAAAACCTTCATTGAAACTATCATTCCCCCTTCGAACACCCTTTCTCATATGTTTCAAACATCCCAAAAAAAAACCTTTTCCCAAATCCGTAATTTACTAACCAATTGACCAAAAAACCCAATGATCAATGACTTGAGTCAGTCATCATTTGTGTCTTAGCCAGATTCAATGGGTAATTGTGCCAAACCAATGACTGAGTTGGATGATGGGTTTCCAAACAAAAAAAGGCATCTCCTCTTGTCATCATTATCAAACGTAATCAAGGTGTATGGATGAATTGAATAACTGCTGTTCGTTCACTCACAGGCCAGCTATCACCTCATCATTCGCCCCATCGTTGGCAACACATTTTCGAATATTTTACTTAAATTTAATACAAAGAGGCCAAATTCCTTCCTTTGAAATCGATGGATGATGATGTCGAATTGAAGTTGGAAGTGCCACAAAACAACCATTGATGCCTTACATTTGAATGCAGATTCTGTGGCAGCCTGACTTCGATTTTTTTGTCCGTCCATCCTGACCATTGACCAAAGAATGCAGCATTAAAGCGTTTTTGCTTTTTTCTCTCCCAGTTACTTTTCGAAACGCTTGCCTGTCTTGTGTGCTATGGGATCGTTCCTCAGTTTTGCATTCGTTTCGATTGATCAACGGTAGTTATGATCGATCATGGTTAATGGATTTCTTGAGAATTCTCGGTCATGATCTTATTTTTCCACTTTCGTCGTTATTTTGCTGTTTCTTCTTTGGTTTCGTAGAAAGAGAAATTATGTGTGAATGTGATTTATGTGGTCGATTCGAATATCGAGACTGTGAAAAACAGAATGCCAATGCGAAGGCAAAGACGAAGAGTGAGAAATGTAATAATCATTACTACAGCGAATTACTAATGGAATTATGAATGATTGGCTGAAATTATTGCCAGTTTTTCGAAAAATTGATTTGCGTATTTTTCTTTCGTTTGAGAATAAACTCAAACACGTAGGTAAAAATGCAGGCCACAACACTGTGTTGGGAACGGAGAGAGAAAGTTGCGAATAAATGGATGAAAACATTATTTCCATTTTAAATGGTTAAAAAAAATCCACGTTTATTTTTGGTCCTTGAAAAAATATTCTTTAAAAAATCCACGTTAATTTTTGGTCCTTGAAAAAATATTCTTGAAAAAATATTCTTTAAAAAATCCAGGTTTATTTTTGGTCCTTGAAAAAATATTCTTTAAAAAATCCAGGTTCATTTATGGTCCTTGAAAAAATATTCTTTAAAAAATCCACGTTCATTTTTGGTCCTTGAAAAAATATTCTTTAAAAAATCCAGATTTATTTTCGGTCCTTGAAAAAATATTCTTTAAACAATCCACGTTTATTTGATCCTTGAAAAAATATTTTTTGAAAAATCCACGTTCATTTTTGGTTCTTGAAAAAATATTCTTTAAAAAATCCAGGTTTATTTTTATTATATTCTTTAAACAATCCACATTTATTTGATCCTTGAAAAAATATTCTTTAAAAAATCCACGTTTATTTGGTCCTTGAAAAAATATTGTGCAAAAAATCCACGTTTATTATTGGTCCTTGAAAAAATATTCTTTAAAAAAATCCACGTTTATTTGATCCTTGAAAAAATATTCTTTAAAAAAATCCACGTTTATTATTGGTCCTTGAAAAAATATTCTTTAAAAAAATCCACGTTTATTTGATCCTTGAAAAAATATTCTTTAAAAAAATCCACGTTTATTATTGGTCCTTGAAAAAATATTCTTTAAAAAATCCACGTTTATTATTCGTCTTTGAAAAAATATTCGTTAAAAAATCCACATTTATTTGATCCTTGAAAAAATATTCTTTAAAAAAATCCACGTTTATTAGGTCCTTGAAAAAATATTTTTTAAAAAATCCACGTTTATTAGGTCCAAGAAAAAATATTTTTTTAAAAAATCCACGTTTATTAGGTCCTTGAAAAAATATTTTTTAAAAATCCACGTTAATTGGATCCTTGAAAATTTTTTTTTTAAAAATCCACGTTAGTTGGATCCTTGAAAAAATATTTTTTAAAAATCCACGTTTATTTGGTCCTTGAAAAAATATTTTTTTATTCTTCAAAAAATCCACGTTTATTGTTGGTCCTTGAAAAAATATTCTTTAAAAAATCCACGTTTATTTTTGGTCCTTGAAAAAATATTCTTTAAAAAATCCACGTTTATTTTTGGTCCTTGAAAAAATATTCTTTAAAAAATCCACGTTTATTTTTGGTCCTTGAAAAAATATTCTTTAAAAAATCCACGTTTATTGTTGGTCCTTTAAAAAAATATTCTTTAAAAAATCCACGTTTATTGTTGGTCCTTTAAAAAAATATTCTTTAAAAAATCCACGTTTATTTGTTCCTTGAAAAAATATTCTTTAAAAAATCCACGTTTATTTGTTCCTTGAAAAAATATTCTTTAAAAAATCCACGTTTATTTGTTCCTTGAAAAAATATTCTTTAAAAAATCCACGTTTATTTGTTCCTTGAAAAAATATTCTTTAAAAATCCACGTTTATTTGTTCCTTGAAAAAATATTCTTTAAAAAAATTCACGTTTATTGTTGGTCCTTGAAAAAAGATCTTTTAAAAAATCCACGTTTATTGGTCTTTGGGTCCTTGAAAAAATATTCTTTAAAAAATCCACGTTTAGTTTTGGTCTTTGAAAAAATTTTTTCTTTAAAAAATCCACGTTTATTTGTTCCTTGAAAAAATATTCTTTAAAAAAATTCACGTTTATTGTTGGTCCTTGAAAAAAGATCTTTTAAAAAATCCACGTTTATTGGTCTTTGGGTCCTTGAAAAAATATTCTTTAAAAAATCCACGTTTAGTTTTGGTCTCTGAAAAAATTTTTTCTTTAAAAAATCCACGTTTATTTTTGGTCCTTGAAAAAATATTCTTTAAAAAATCCACGTTTAGTTTTGGTCTTTGAAAAAATATTCTTTAAAAAATCCACGTTTATTTTTGGTCCTTGAAAAAATATTCTTTAAAAAATCCACGTTTATTTGTGGTCCTTGAAAAAATATTCTTAAAAAAACCCACGTTTATTTTTGGTCCTTGAAAAAATATTCTTTAAAAAATCCACGTTTATTTTTGGTCCTTGAAAAAATATTCTTTAAAAAATCCACGTTTATTTTTGGTCCTTGAAAAAATATTCTTTAAAAAATCCACGCTTATTTGTTCCTCTGGGTCCTTGAAAAAATATTCTTTAAAAAATCCACGCTTATTTGTTCCTCTGGGTCCTTGAAAAATATTCTTTAAAAAATCCACGTTTATTTTTGGTCCTTGAAAAAATATTCTTTAAAAAATCCACGCTTATTTGTTCCTCTGGGTCCTTGAAAAATATTCTTTAAAAAATCCACGTTTATTGGTCTATGGGTCCTTGAAAAAATATTCTTTAAAAAATCCACGTTTATTGGTCTATGGGTCCTTGAAAAAATATTCTTTAAAAAAATCCACGTTTATTTGATCCTTGAAAAAATATTCTTTAAAAAATCCACGTTTTTATCCTTGAAAAAATATTCTTTAAAAAATCCACGTTTATTTGATCCTTGAAAAAATATTCTTTAAAAAATCCACATTTATTGGTGTTTGGGCCCTTGAAAATATATTCTTTAAAAAATCCACGTTTTATTGATCCTTGAAAATATATGATTTCAAAAATCCACGTTTATTTGATCCTTGAAAAAATATTCTTAAAAAAAATCCATGTGTTCTGAGGGTCCTTGAGAAAATATCGAGGCCGATTTCAATCAAGTCAATAAGTTTTAACTGAATTCCACCCTAAACCTATCCAGCCTCAACATTCAATTCCCACACACATACACCTTCACCTCTCGACAAAACATTGAACCTTACATAAATACCCATTGTTGGCGAGATTAAAATGCCAGATTATCGCTGAACTCTGACGGCTGGTGTCGCTGCTGCTGCCGTCGATGGCCATAATTCATATCATTTGACAGAATGATTGACTGCCATTAAAATGACCCGCAATCGACATAATGAGACGTTTGTGTCTTTAGCGGGTTAATTAAGCACTCATTATCCGGTGGAGTGTCATTATAACCGGATTTCGACAACAATCGACAACAATCAATAGAATAAAAACAACAACAACAAGAAAATATACAACAACAAATAAACAAAGTTTCTCACAAGACTTTAATTAGACGGAGAAGAAGAGATGATCGTTCATTAACCATGGCAGCTTTGGGGTTTGAGGTTCCAGGCGAACATTAAAAGGTGTAAAAATACCAAAAAATAAAAAAAAACTACAACAACAATGATTTATGTTTTAAAAAATGATGTTTGAAATATTTTCGAACATTTTTTTTATTTATTTATTAAATGTTATATAAATATTGGTAAACTCCACATAAATCAAGCGGCCAAGAACTGAGAGTCAGGCAAAACAAAGCAAAACAGCAAAGATGCTGATTTGTGACAAACTGGCGAAAAATTGAGCTCAATTTAATAAATTCATCAGGCGCATTCGAAAACTCAAATATCTCTCCGAAAATAAAACAACAACAGCAGCAACAACATCTGAGTTGTGGCAATCAATGAAAACCAGGCCACAAGCCATTAGACCAAGAGATATGTTGGCGATACCACCACCAGATCATATCTTGAAGCTGCCGATGACGTATCAGCGTTGTAATAGTTTTAATAATAGCCTTAACACCAGCCAGCCAACCCGTAAAGCAGAAGCCGTTACCAAAGCGTTGAATTTCAAGTCAGCCAGCCAGCCAAATTGATAGATCACTCTATTTGTCTGTGCGATTCGCCATTCATTAACGATGGCAGCTTTAATGAAGAACAGCAAAAAAACACAGTAACATTACAGAGTCATCATCGGAGGTAGAGAAGAGCATCAGCCATAGCTTACCACAGGAATGTAACTAATGCTCTTTAAAATTAAGACAACGAGAGACATGGGCGTGGAAAGATATCACGCGAAGGGGGAGACAATATTCTTCAATAGGTTTTTTTCCACACGTCTTGTCTTTAATAAATGGAAGAGCTCCAACAGGTCTTTTCTGGCTAAAAAATCCTTCCACAGGTTTTCTATGGCCGGAAGACATGCCACAGGTCCCCTTAGGCTAGGCTAAAAGACCTTCCACAGTTCTTCTCTTAAAAGAAGACCTTCCACAGGTCTTCTATTAACAGAAGACCTTCCATAGGTCTTCTAGGGCCAGAAGACCTCCCACAGGTATTCTATGGCTAGAAGACCCTCCATAGTTCTTTTGTGGCTAGAAGACCTTCCACAGGTCTCTTAAAAGAAGACCTTCCATAGGTCTTCTATGGTTAAAATACCTTCTACAGGTCTTCTATGCCTATAAGACCTTTCACAGGTCTTCTATGGCTAGAATATTTTCCACAGGGGTTATATGGCTAGAAGACCTTTCACAGGTCTTATTTGGCTAGAAGACCTTTCACAGGTCTTATATGGCTAGAAGACCTTGCACAGGTCTTCTATGGCTAGAAGACCTTCCAAAGGTCTTCTATGGCTAGAAGATTTTCCACAGGTCTTGTATGGCTAGAAGATTTTCCACAGGTCTTCTATGGCTACAAGACCTTCCACAGGTCTTCTATGGCTACAAGACCTTCTACAGTTCTTCTATGGCTAGAAGATTTTCCACAGGTCTTCTAGGGCCAGAAGACCTCCCACATGTATTCTAGGGCCAGAAAACTTTCCACAGGTCTTCTAGGACCAGAAGACCCTTCACAGGTCTTATAGAGCCCGAAGACCTTCCACAGGACTTCTATGGCTAGAATACCTACAACACCTATTCTTTATGGTATGGTTTTCTGCTCTTCTAATGCTAGAATACCTTCAACAGGTCTTCTGTAGCTACAAGACTTTCTACAGGTCTTCTAAGGCTAGAATACGTTTTAGAGATCTTCAGTGACTAGAAGATCTTCTACATGTCTTCTGTGACTCCGAAATCTTCTTCGGGTCTTCTAAGGCTAGTAGATTTTTTTCCGGATCTTCTACGGATGGAAGACCTTTAACAGGTCTTCTGTGGATAGAAGACCTTCAACAGGTATTGTGTGGCTAAACAATCTTCTTCGGGTCTTCTATGGCTATAAGACCTTCACAGGTATTCTGTGGCAAAAATACCTTCTTCGGGTCTTCTAATGCTTGAAGACCTCCTATAGGTCTTCTATGGCTAGTCTTCTTTGGCTGAATGTTAGAAGACCATCTACAGGTCTTTTATGGCTAGAAGACCTCCTACAGGCCATCTATGGCTAGAAGACCTCATACAGGTCTTCTATGATAAGAAGACCTTCTTCAGGACTTCTATAGCTAGAAGATTTTTTCAGGTTAGAAGATCTGTCTATAAGACCTTCTACTTGTCTTATAGGGCCAGAAGACCTTCTTCAGGCCTTCTATACCTAGAAGAATGTTTTCAGGTTAGAAGACCTGTCTAGAAGACATTCAGGCCTTATAGGGCCCGAAGACCTTCTTAAGGTCTTCTTAGGCTTGAAGAACTTCTACAGGTCTCTTAAGGATAGAAGGCCTGCTTCAGGTCTTCTTAGGCTAGAAAATTGCTGGCTAGAAGACATTCCTTAGACCTTCTGCAGCTAGAAGTCATTCCTCAGGTCTTCTTGGGCTAAAAACACTCCTACAGGTCTCTTAAGGCTAGACGGCCTTCTATGCCTGAAATATCTTTTGAATTTCCAATTTTCCATACTTGACCCTTACAATGACCCTCCCTCCAACGATGATTTTCACATCCACCTCCTTGAGTCTCAAACAAATCCCATGAAAAACCGAAACCAGCCATCTAATTCGCAATATTTCTTTGTCAATGTAAAACGGCTGCAGCTGATGGTTAATAGTGTTTCATTCGCGTAGCTGCAAATCATGTTGAATTATAGTTTAAATATAATATTTGTTTGGCCAGTTTTCAGCTAAACTATTAACCAGCGGCAAAGTAATTGTGAACGCGCAATGAGACTACAAATCTTGCTAGAGAGGGGAGATGGTAGAGGGGTGAGCTAAAAAGTTGCGAAGCCATAGAAGAATTATTACTTTAACCCAGATAATGAATTAGCCTGTGAATTACAACTCTGCAACGATAACATTTTGCGTACGTAGGATTAACCCATTGAGGAGCGAGGATATTATGGGTGTATTTAGTATGTCTAGGAAGCTGTCCATGTTTTTGATAGATAGGTACATTGGCAGATCTATAGATGAATTGATAAAAATATATTTAGGTGGATGTGTGGTATTCGCTGGATTTATCATTGATACAGGGCATATAAATTAGGTTTGAGCAATATATATTTTATTTATCTACATATTTAATAGTCAATAGAAAACATGATATAATTCTTTACTTACGTACATAAGTGAAAACCTGAAAATAAAACAAAAACAAATTAAAAACAAACTTTACTATTGGAATATTACATTGATCTGAATACGGTCTAAAAACGATACACTATAGGCAATTTCTCAGATTATTTACACACCGAAGATATCTTAGACCCATTTAAATAAGATGTAACAGGTTCCAGAGAACACTGATATTTGAAACGTTTTTGAAATTATTCGATTCTGATTTGCTGCGCATAACAGCTTATAAAAAATTATACTATTTGGTCTAAACTTAGCACATCGTATAATTTCTATGAAACTTTCAAAGAGTTCGAATTTCGAGCCACATTTCGAGTCTACAATTTTTCAACATAAACAACTGGTTAAAATGTTGAAAAATCATAACATTCATAAAAGGTTAAATTAGTCCAGATTTTTCTGAACTTCACACATTTCCATCAAAATGAGGTAAGGTACCTCTAAAAACTGAAGAAAAAAAGGATGCCATAAGTTTAAGGAACTATCCATCTTAAAAAAGGGCGGACTTATATTCTGAATTATTCCAATTTTTTTAAGGACTTATTGTCCAAGAAAAATTTTTTTAAGAATGGTGGACTTTTTAATTTTTTTTATTGAAAAACAGAAGAACGTTCTGACTGAAAACTATTTTTATTGAGGCTTTGTTAAAAAAAAAATTACTCAACTCTTGGGTTTATGAGGGACTCTAATTTGCGGATTTACTGAGTATGCAGCGTAAAGTTTCCAAGACAATTTGTTCAGGGACCTCCTAAACAAATACTTATTTTTCTAAAAAAAAGAAATAATAATAATAAATAAATAAACAAATAAAAAATAAATAATAGTAACAATAATAAAAATATACTTTTGGATGGATTTAATCGTCTCTTGGAACCATCAAATCCAGAAAAGTCATCCAATTCATTGTGTTGATCGGAGGTGATTTTTAATCATTTTCTTGCAAGGACCCCTAACTATAAAACGTAAAATTTTTTAAAATTTCAAATATCATATATCGTAATTTATTTCAAATTAAATTATTTTAAAGAACCTTCTGATCCAAATAAGAGATTTATAAGACATTTTTCTTCAAGAACATTCTTACAACAAATCGTGGACATCATAACCACAATGTCTTTTTAAGGACATTTTCCCCAGAAAATTCCTACATACTTGAGAATTTTTTCAAGGACCTTTTGGTAAAATGTTTCTCAACGATCTTCTTATCATAAATCGATATATTTAAAAATATTATTGGTTTTAAACAATTATTCAAAAATCCTTTCTAAACATATTAGCTTTTTAAGAGATTTTTTCCATGGACCTCTGGAATAAAACTAGTTGATTTACTACGATTTTATTCCAACAAACTCCAGAGTTCAGTGGTCTTATGACAAGTTTAAAAAATCTTAGGACTTTTGATCAAATTTGCTTGAATTTGGAATGTTTCTTTTCAAAGATCTCCTTATCAATAAGGTAGATTTTTAAGAATATTTTACGGATCTCCTGACAACAAATCGTGAATAATTAAAAAAATTGTTAAGGATTTCTTAAACAAAAATATTTGTTTATACCCTCCACCATTCTATGGAGAGTATATTAGGTTTGTTATTCCGTTTGTAACTCCTCCCTTCATAATAGACCCTACAAAGTATATATATTCTGGATAAGCCTAAAATTCTAGACGATGTTCGTCTGTCTGTCCGTATGTCCGTTGTAATCACACTATATTTCGAACGAATTGAGATAGAAGACTAAAATTTTGCATACATGGATAGTTACAATTTCGTATTAGAAGATCTTAATGGGTACTATAACCTATGACAAAAAAATTCGTATGCAGGTCCACATCTTCGTATAGCCCCTTATAACGGTACCTCCCAATATTCGGTATTTTCATGATTTTAGCGACATTATTTACCGGAATTATTTCAAATTTCGTGTTTGAAGTTCGTTCGTTCTTCGTCCACGCTGAACAAAAATCCAAGCACTTTAAGAACTTTTTAAAGGATATTGTAACAAAAATTCTTATAGATATTAATAATTTTTTATGTAATTTCTTGCCAGAAATCATATTTCTTAGGGAACATTTTTGAACTGATTTGAACAAAAAGTGTTCCAAGGTCAACAAATTGTGAGTCATTAAGATTTCACCAACGATAGCCGATTTTTTAAGACAAAAATTTTTAATGGTTTCCTTCACATGAATGGTCATTTAAGAACAAAACTTCTTATTATTTCCATAAATTTTATTATGGAAATCGTTTAAAGGGCCTACTGACCAGTAATTGTACACACTAACATTTCAAGCATCATCTGACAGGAAATGTATGGAGTTTTAGCACTTTTTCCTCGAAAATCCAGATTTTTCCAGGAACGCGTATATTTTTATGAAATTTTTGAAAATGGTATTCCTGGAAAATATCTGGGACTTAAAAAAAATTTGCTTAAGTACATTCACTCAGATAAAGCTTTAGCTCCCATTTGGTGTTTTTCAAGAATGATATTTTTTGTACCACATACAGCCCAGAAATACCTATCGGTAGACTCAGATTCGGATAGAGCTTCGATACATATCCTTAATCCGATTTTAGGTTTATTGTGCAAATAATGGCTAATCTCAGCCCAAATGGAGGACCATTTCCATCAAGTGCAACTAGGCTCCGATATATATTTTTTATATTATATATATAATCCTTCCCGAAGTGATATCATGTACTCTATACTAATGTTATTTTTTATAAAAGAAAAAAGTTTCCGTCGAGTTTAGTGAAAATCGAGGTGGGAGCTCTACTAAATATGCATAGTGGTGTAGGGTATCATATAGTCGGGTAGCCCGAATTTTGACTTTTCCTCATTGTTTTTTTAAGAGAGACAAAATGTCTCATAATTCTCAAACTTATTACAATTTGATATTTTGAAATTTAAAATTTTTCAGATTCTGAAAGCTTATATCTGTCTACATACCTAGTTGTTCATTTTACTCCAAAGCGATTAAAAACCAGAATTGTCACCCAAAAGAAGCCGCCACGAAATAATTTCGAAATAAATATTTAAGTCGCAGACAACTTAAAATTCTGTTCACGCATTTGACTTAATTTCAATAACGTCTGGTCTAGTCGGGTCTAATGTGAGTGGCTATCTATGTATTTTTGTTGCTGGTCGTAGCCCACAGATCAACATTCACATTAATTACAAATTGTAGATTTATTGGGTGATGTTCTGGTTTATTACACCGTTTCACAGTTTCATTTCAATTTATTTTGTGATTTGTTGCTGCTGTTGTTGTTATCATTTCGCCCAGTTATTATATGATTGTTGGCAGATTATTGTTGCGATAGAAGCACGCCATGTTAGGAGAATAACACGTTTCTCTACAGCGCAGCAGAATTGGTGGCAACACAAAATCCAGTGGCACTTTGAAGAGAATAAAAATTGGCCATAAATTTGATGTTTAGTATTCCATCATTAGCAGACACAATGCAAGCGTCTGAGAGCTGCATCCATTTTCATGAACCCCTTCAAATCTTGAACGTCAGTCATGCCTGACAAGATTTCTGCTAAACATCGAGGCATTTTGCCATTTCGAGTTGTTGTTGGTTGGTTGGTGTTTGGTTCATTTAACAGCCACCTAAGAAAAATATTAACGTCACTTTTTAATAGTTTATGTTGTAATTAATTATTCATTTATTTTTTTTTCCAAGTTCTGTCAGTTTTTTTTGTTGCTCGTGGTGTTGTAGTTGCTGCTGTTTAATGGCAAAACAAGTTAAAAATGTTGACATTTATGGAGCAACCAGCCAAACCCGCTGCCAAGAAATTCAATACCCGAGCTGTTGTAATTAATCGTTACTAGCTGTGATTTAAATTTAATATTTTTCAATAGATCTGTCATTCGAATATGGAGATATGTATAGATGTTTGGATATATTTTTTGAAAGTGTTGTTAACAACTAAAATTACTTTTAATGGATACCTGAAAAAACCTCCAAACATAAAATGTCCACAAGTTTTAACTATAATTTCCTTAATCTCCATTCTGTTTAACTTTTCCTCCTTTGAACTTTGATGTCTGGGTCATAATGATTAATGTCATCAAAGAAGGACAAAGAAGAAAGAAACATTTCGCTTTAAGAAAACTTCAAAAACCGAAAAACATTCTTCGACGACCTTTTTCCGGCCAGAGATCTACGTTTTAAACAATTTCCAATTAAAAATATCCTTTTGTAAATGTTTATCCTTTACAGTGGCTCAGCCTTGAAACACCAAAAGAAAAAAAGTTTGAAAATAAAACAAAAAACATCACTTAATTAAGAGGCTTTTTGAAAACTTCTACGGGAAAAAGGAATGAAAACATGTAACAAGAACAATGTGGAAACACAAACACTTACACAAACTTGCATTGCAAGGAAATGTTGCAGCCCTTTGTGCTGAACATGGTTGACCGGCGTCTCGGTTAACAAAGGGTTGCCTTCTATTTTTTACATAACAAAAAAAAAAAAATGTTTAAAAATCCACATTTATTGGTCCTTGGAAAAATATTTTTAAGCAAAAAAAAAAAAAATATTTTGTAAAAAATTTACGGTTATTGTTCCGAGGCTCCTTGAAAAATATATTTTAAAAATCCACGTTTATTGGTCCTTGAAAAAATATTCTTTAAAAAATCCATGTTTACGTCTATGGGTCCTTGAAAAAATATTCTTTAAAAAATCCATGTTTACGTCTATGGGTCCTTGAAAAAATATTCTTTAAAAAATCCATGTTTACGTCTATGGGTCCTTGAAAAAATATTCTTTAAAAAATCCATGTTTACGTCTATGGGTCCTTGAAAAAATATTCTTTAAAAAATCCACGTTTATTTGGTCCTTGAAAAAATATTCTTTTAAAAATCCATGTTTACGTCTATGGGTCCTTGAAAAAATATTCTTTAAAAAATCCATGTTTACGTCTATGGGTCCTTGAAAAAATATTCTTTAAAAAATCCATGTTTATTTGGTCCTTGAAAAAATATTCTTTAAAAAATCCATGTTTACGTCTATGGGTCCTTGAAAAAATATTCTTTAAAAAATCCATGTTTACGTCTATGGGTCCTTGAAAAAATATTCTTTAAAAAATCCATGTTTACGTCTATGGGTCCTTGAAAAAATATTATTTAAAAAATCCATGTTTACGTCTATGGGTCCTTGAAAAAATATTCTTTAAAAAATCCATGTTTACGTCTATGGGTCCTTGAAAAAATATTCTTTAAAAAATCCATGTTTACGTCTATGGGTCCTTGAAAAAATATTCTTTAAAAAATCCATGTTTACGTCTATGGGTCCTTGAAAAAATATTCTTTAAAAAATCCATGTTTACGTCTATGGGTCCTTGAAAAAATATTCTTTAAAAAATCCATGTTTACGTCTATGGGTCCTTGAAAAAATATTCTTTAAAAAATCCATGTTTACGTCTATGGGTCCTTGAAAAAATATTCTTTAAAAAATCCACGTTTATTTGGTCCTTGAAAAAATATTCTTTAAAAAATCCACGTTTATTTGGTCCTTGAAAAAATATTCTTTAAAAAATCCACGTTTATTTGGTCCTTGAAAAAATATTCTTTAAAAAATCCACGTTTATTTGGTCCTTGAAAAAATATTCTTTAAAAAATCCACGTTTATTTGGTCCTTGAAAAAATATTCTTTAAAAAATCCACGTTTATTGGTCTTTGGGTCCTTGAAAAAATATTCTTTAAAAAATCCACGTTTATTTGGTCCTTGAAAAAATATTCTTTAAAAAATCCACGTTTATTTGGTCCTTGAAAAAATATTCTTTAAAAAATCCACGTTTATTTGGTCCTTGAAAAAATATTCTTTAAAAAATCCACGTTTATTTGGTCCTTGAAAAAATATTCTTTAAAAAATCCACGTTTATTTGATGCTTGAAAAAATATTCTTTGAAAAATCCACGTTTATTGTTGGTCCTTGAAAAAATATTCTTTAAAAAATCCACGTTTATTTGGTCTTTAAAATATCTTGGCAACCCTAAAAGCCCTTCACTTTTTGTTATGCCATATTCAACCCGTCATGTCGCATAAGAATCCGACAATCCGACAAAATTAAGGAAAGTGTAAGAACTGTTAGTGATGAAGACAGTTCGCAGAAAAATATTGAAACGACAGATAGAATTTTCTCTGGTGGTCCACAGATGGCGAGACGGGGTGTCATCATCAACATCGAGACGGGAAAACATAGAAACTAAATGAAAAAGCACTTAAAGAAAACATTTTAAGTAAATCGGGTTAAAAGGACGTCGTCGGTTTTTTTTTCGTTGGCTGCCAAAAAACAAAGCAAATGAAGAACAACTTGGATACTGGGCCAACAAGGGCACTTCTGAAGTACTGAACTTTTGTTCATTTTTTGCTGCTGGGATGTTGGATGGAATTTTTTTTTTGTTTTTCCCGACAATCTGTTTTTCCTGGCATTTTCACTGTTGAGTGTTATCCTTTTTATGTGAGAGGAAATATATATGTTTTCGTTTATTTTTTTTTATTTTGGTGTTAGGTGCCAAGAAGAAATTTCCTAAATTTAGGGGAAAAATAATAATAACAACGACAAGAAACTTGTCTTAGAGAAATAATCAAGCCGGGTTATAAAATAATCAAGGGAACTTTGCTGCAGGCAGAGCTGCCTGTCGCTTTCGTTTTGCTATCCTGCCCTGCCAAATTAGGAAAAAATCACACAAAACAAACGAAAAGGAAATTTGTTAGAAATGTTGGTTCCTCTTTGCCAATTTGAAGGGTTACTTCCTTCTTTCCTTGTTCTTATTTTATTTGGCCAAAAGTGTGAACAATTCTTATGTCGTACCATTTGTTTGTTTGTCAGTTCCGTTGTTGGTTCTATATTTTCATTTTCATTGTGAAAATTTCTGGTGCATAAGAAAATTAAATTAGGGAAAAGAAAATTCTCTCCGCTGCAAGTTGGCATAGTTTCAGTTCAGCAATCACTGGGTAATTAGCCTGCATTTGGTTTCTGGCAAAACAACAGTCGGCAACTTGGCTGTTTGTTGTTCTATGCCAATTAAGAAAGTGGTTTTTGGAGTTTTAAATTATTGGAATTAAAACGCCTACAAAAGTGTCAATGCGGGGCAATTAGAAGTTTTTGTGGGTCATTTCTATAAATAAAAGATTATAAAAAGATTATAAATGTTTTTGGGAGAAGTGTTTTCAAGGACCAATAAACGTGGATTTTTTAAGAATATTTTTTCAAGTACCAATAAACGTGGATTTTTTAAAGAATATTTTTTCAAGTACCAATAAACGTGGATTTTTTAAAGAATATTTCTCAAGGACCCTCGGAGCAATAAACATGGATTTTTAAAGAATATTTTTTCAAGGACCAATAAACGTGGATTTTTTAAAGAATATTTCTCAAGGGCCCTCGGAGCAATAAACGTGGATTTTTAAAGAATATTTCTCAAGGACCCAAAAACCACTAAACGTGGATTTCTAAAGAATATTTTTTCAAGGACACTCAGAGCAATAAACGTGGATTTTCAAAGAATATTTTTTCAAGGACCCTCGGAGCAATAAAAGTGGATTTTTAAAGAATATTTCTCAAGGACCCAAACACCACTAAACGTGGATTTCTAAAGAATATTTTTTCAAGGACACTCGGAGCAATAAACGTGGATTTTTAAAGAATATTTTTTCAGGGACCAAAGGAGCAATTAACGTGAAATTTAATGAATGTCTTTTTTTTCAAGGATCCAAAGACCAATTAACTTGAATTTTTTAAAGAATATTTTTTTCAAGGAACCAAAGAACAATAAACGTGGATCTTCAAAGAATATTTTTCCAGGACCCAAAGAACAATAAACATGGATTTCTTAAA
This sequence comes from Musca domestica, assembly GCF_030504385.1. Taxonomy (NCBI): domain Eukaryota; kingdom Metazoa; phylum Arthropoda; class Insecta; order Diptera; family Muscidae; genus Musca; species Musca domestica. The sequence goes on along the minus strand of NW_026712145.1, from coordinate 1,236,729 downwards.
AAAAAATTTTTTTCAAGGACCCAAGGACCAATAAACTTGGATTTTTTAAAGACGTGGATTTTAAAAGAATAAGACCAATAAACTTGGATTTTTTAAAGAATATTTTTTCAAGGACCCAAAAACCAATAAACGTTGATTTTTTAAAGAATATTTTTTCAAGGACCAATAAAAGTGGATTTTTTAAAAAATATTTTTTCAAGGGCCATCCAAGCAATAAACGTGGATTTTTAGAAAATATTTTTTTCAAGGACCCAAAAACCAATAAACGTTGATTTTTTAAAGGACCAATAAAAGTGGATTTTTTAAAGAATATTTTTTCAAGGACCATCCAAGCAATAAACGTGGATTTTTAAAAAATATTTTTGCAAGGACCCATAGAGCAATAAACGTGGATTTTTAAGGAAAATATCTTCAATGAACCAAAGACCAATAAACGTGGATTTTTAAAGAATATCTTTACAAGGACCCATAGACCAATAAACGTGGATTTTTTAAAGAATATTTTTGCAAGGACCCAAAGGCCAATAAACGTGGATTTTCTAAAGAATATTTTTGCAAGGACCCAAAGACCAATAAACGTGGATTTTTTAAAGAATATTTTTTCAAGGACCCAAAGATCAATAAACGTGGATTTTTTAAAGAATATTTTTGCAAGGACCCAAGGACCAATAAACGTGGATTTTTTAAAGATTATTTTTTCAAGGGCCCAAAGACCAATAAACGTGGATTATTTAAAGATTATTTTTTCAAGGGCCCAAAGACCAATAAACGTGGATTATTTAAAGAATATTTTTCAAGGATCCAAATAAACGTGAATTTTTTAAAGAATATTTTTTTAAGCAACAAAGACCAATAAACGTGGATTTTTTAAAAAATATTTTTTCAAGGACCATCCGAGCAATAAACGTGGATTTTTTAAAGAATATTTTTTCAAGGACCATCCAAGCAATAAACGTGGATTTTTTAAAGAATATTTTTTCAAGGACCATCCAAGCAATAAACGTGGATTTTTTAAAGTATATATTTCTTCAAGGACCCTCCAACCAATAAACGTGGATTTTTTAAAGTATATATTTCTTCAAGGACCCTCCAACCAATAAACGTGGATTTTTTAAAGAATATATTTCTTCAAGGACCCTCCAACCAATAAACGTGGATTTTTTAAAGAATATTTTTTCAAGGACCATCCAACCAATAAACGTGGAATTTTAAAAGAATATTTTTTCAAGGACCAAAGGAGCAATAAACTTGGATTTTTTTCAAGGACCAAAAATAAACGTGTATTTTTTAAAGGATATTTTTTCAAGGACCAAAGGAGCATAAACGTGGAATTTTAAAAGAATATTTTTTCAAGGACCAAAGGAGCAATAAACGTGGATTTTTTTCAAGGACCAAAAATAAACGTGTATTTTTTAAAGAATATTTTTTCAAGGACCAAAGGAGCATAAACGTGGAATTTTAAAAGAATATTTTTTCAAGGGCCCAAAGACCAATAAACGTGGATTATTTAAAGAATATTTTTCAAGGATCCAAATAAACGTGAATTTTTTAAAGAATATTTTTTTAAGCAACAAAGACCAATAAACGTGGATTTTTTAAAAAATATTTTTTCAAGGACCATCCGAGCAATAAACGTGGTTTTTTTAAAGAATATTTTTTCAAGGACCATCCAAGCAATAAACGTGGATTTTTTAAAGAATATTTTTTCAAGGATCATCCAACCAATAAACGTGGATTTTTTAAAAAATATTGTTTCAAGGACCACCCAAGGACGAACCCTATTGAAATTGGAGTTAATCGGTAAAAATTTAGATACAGCTCCCATACATAACTTCGTCCTATTTACTTTTTATTGTGCACCAAACGTCTAATATTTGCCCAAATGGGATGGAATTTGGCACATACGACCGAATTGAGTCTAGAAGCTTGTATGTCAAATTTGATGAAAATCGGTTCAGATATAGCTATAGCTCCCATATATATTGTTCTTCCGATTTATTGTATTTGTTACCCACAGCCGTAATATGCACTCCGTAACAACGATATTCAAGGGAATATATATGAAATGCAGCTCAGAAATACCGTTGCTAAATTTTATCGAGATCGGTTCAGATTTGGATATAGCTCCCATATATAATTTCGTCCGATTTACCAATTATTGTGCACCAAACGTTTAATATTTGCCCAAATGGGATGGAATTTGGCACATACGACCGAATTGAGTCTAGAAGCTAGTATGTCAAATTTGGTGAAGATCGGTTCAGATATAGCTATAGCTCCCATATATATTGTTCATCCGATTTATTGTATTTGTTACCCACAACCGTAATATGCACTCCGTAACAACGATATTCAGGGAAATATATCAAATACAGCTCAGAAATACGTTTGCTAAATTTTATCGAGATCGGTGCAGATTTGGATATAGCTCCCATATATATCTTTATCTGATTTCAAATTATTTTTGCACCAAATGGGCAATATAAGTCCGAATTTAAAAGATACAAATGCTTCGGCATATTTAGTCCTTTGAACTTTAAAAAAAAACTTTTAATTGTTATGTGGAGCTCAACTAAATTAGCAACGTGGTGTAGTGTACCATAAAATTGGCCCCGCCCGACTTTTAGACTTTCTTTACTGGTTTTATATCCGAAATGGTTAACCTCTAATGTCAATTTTTTTTATTCCAAAACGTGGTCCCGTCTTTATATTTTCCCAAAAACGGTCCATATCTAATAACAATTACTCCTGTAAAAGGCTGTCCATCTTTTCACCCCGTAATTAAATCAATTGCAATTTTGTTATTTACATTTTCCAATTTTGTGTAAATTCGACCAACATAATTACAACTAATACCAGAGCTGTTCATCCATCCTCTAGACACACAAAACATAATGAATTGCAACAATTTTCCAGTAATTAAACTTTTTGGCCTGTTTTTGCATTGAGGGTGCCATTTTTACAATTTCCATGGATATATCAGGCTGTGTAAATAATAATGAGTTAATTATCACCTGCTGATGATGATGGAGATGATGGCGATGCACTGATGATAATGGAATTCAACAATTCAAATTAAAATCGAGCCATCAACGGTCACAGGGCAACAATAAAACAAACAATCCAAGGTCCCACACTAATCAATCTGGTCATTGAGTCCCTCACACAGGTATTGACATGTCCTGGCTATCAATGCTGCACTCACCTGCTCAATATGTTTTTTTTTTTTTTTTTTTTTTTTTTTGGAGCTCACTCTATCAATTTTAATGGCAATTAAACACATCATATAATTGACAAAACAAAAAAATCTGGGGGATTAGAGTCTGTCCTCCGAACGACGAATGGCAGAGCAAATAAATAAATTGACATTTAAACAATATCACAATTTTATACCGTTTTTTTTTTGCAAAAGGGCGAAGGAGAGAAAACAAAGCAAAAAGGGAATACCAATCATGGGCTTGAGAGAGTAACATATCTGTAGGTATGTAAATATTTGCAAAAAATACGTTCCGAAAACCACAACTATATCAAATCCACCTTTCAAAATCACATTCCAAGTAGAATTTGTTGTTTTTGTGATTTGTGTGCCTCTCGTCATGCCCCTTATCCGTCAATCTTTTTTTAGCTGGAGTCAAAATGACCGCAATGACCTTTCCTCCGGGTTTTCGGAGGGGGGAGGGATTTTCAAACAGAAACCACCAATCGATATGTTAATATTGAAAATGACAGGGGAAAAATAACTGACAAATCTCACTGAGGCCTAACGAAACTGAAAATGTAAACATAACCGCAACCAGCATTTTTCCGTTGTTGTTGTTGTTGTGGTTGTTTTTCCTCGATTTTCAATTGCGGGGCACACAAATTGCTGCCATCAACGTGAATAGAAAACGAAAAGCAATCACCTTTAATGCTGCTGCTGCCGTTGTTACTGCTCCCTTACTATCTAGCTTTCAGGGCAGCAGTAGGCTAAATCTGTTATGGGGGACAAATGGAAATTCAGTTACACAAAAAAGCGGACCCATTTTTCTTATGTAATAGAACACCTGTTTATCCTCAAACGTGGACCCATATTATATATTTTCCGCTTATACGGCGCTAAAAACAAAATGTGGCTTCATATTCACTATTTTATCAAATGAAGTCCTGGTAATACCGACAGATTTACAAATTCGACAATTTTTGTAAGGAAGGCCCATTAAAAAAATATTTTTTTAGCCTTTTTCAGGGATAAATTGCTAATAACAAAACATGACATATGTTCACTCTTTCCCAACAGATGACCTGCCATTCTCAGCATATGGACCAACATTGAGATTTTTGTGTAGATAGTCAACCTGCTTATTCCAATTTTTACTAAAAAAGGCATATTTTACCCAAAACGTGGAACCACTACCGTCGTTATTTATTTGGCATCACCTCTAAGGATGCTGATGTTACTGAACCCGCATTACCGTTCAGGTCAGAAAAAGTCAAAATCCTTTCTGAAAGTTAAATGAAAATTCAGTTACCCTAAAAAAATTAGCTCAAAATTTTTAAAAAGACCAGCATACCAGAATCTGTTACATAAGCGGAATTTCTCAAGTTTTTGATAAACTGGCTAAACTGGGTTAGCATGGATCCAGGTTTTTGTATGAACTGTAGCGTTGTACAATCAATTGCCAAAAAAGGCTCATATTTTCGGTATGAGAAGATTCCCTCAAAAATATGGTCGATTTAAGACCTCGATTTTAAAAAAAAATATGGTCAAAATTGGTCCTTGGAAAAAAGGTAAATATAGTTTCAAGCTTTTGGCATAGCAGTCTTCTCCTACGAAATATTTATATAAGCAAGTCATTATAAGTTGTAAGAATGTCTGCATAGGTATGGGTTTTTAAAGGTGCTACATTCTAGGAAAAAGGTCAATATAGATCCACATTTTGCGAAATAAGTGCTCCTTTGGAAAAGGTCAAGATTGGTCTACGCCTTGTAAAACGTCAATATACATTTTTGGGGAAAATGGCATTGTAGGTCAACCTCTTGTAAGAAGCTAGTACTTCCTTAAAACTGACAGGGTTGAAAAGGCAAAATTTGTCAACTGGTGAAAATAAGTCTTCGTTTTGGGAAAAATGGTCACCGTTATGGAAAAAGGAGTCAAAGTTTTGGGAAGAGGGTTGACCACTTGAAAAAAGGTCAAAATGGGTCTTATTTTTGGGAAAAGTGATGCTTCTTTGAAAAAAAAAAAGAAAGTCAACATAGACGATTTTAAACAAACTGCCGCTTTGTGGAAAAACAAACCCTGGAATAAATGGAGAAAATAAGTTTTAATGCACTTCTCAAAAGAAAGATCAAAAGTCTTTCATTAAGAAAAAATATCCAGATCATTTTGAAAATATTCCATGGTGAAAGTACGCTTCAAAGTTCCTTTTCTTAGAAAAGAGCTTTTAAAAATATTTCTACGTAGAAATAATTTAAATGTATTTTTTATAGAAAAATAATATATACTTTTGTTGAATAAAATATTGGGGTGATGTATAGAGACAGAGACCTTTTAAAGGAGATAAATGAAAGTTAACTTTGAAAGGTCTTCCATAGACAGAAGCTCTCTAAAATATTTTCTAATGAGAAAAACATCTTTTAAAGGTCTCTTGTATCTTTGCAAGGTTTTCCGAGGGAAAATGGCGTTTGCAAAGTTTTCTTACAAAATCCGTCTGAAACTCCTCTATAGACAAATGACCTGTTGATGGTCTTCCATAGAAAGACAGTCTTTCGAAAGTCCCCTATAAAGCCTTTCTGAGTCTTGATGAGAAAAATTCTCTTTGGATGCTTTCTAGGAAAAAACAATTATTTTGAAGGCTTTCCATATGGAATCAATTTTGATGGTCTCCAATGGAGCACAATGTCTTCTATATTTAAAACAAAACACTCCTGGCTATCTTCTGTAGAAGTAACTTGAATATGTCATGTGGAGAGACAGAGACCTTTTAAAGGAGAACCATAAATTTCGAAATCTTTTTATAGAAAAATACCTGTTTAGGGCCTTCCATACATTGAAGAGGTAGGAGGTTTTATATGGAGAAAATACCTATTGAAAGTATTTTGTAGAGGAAAGTACTTTTCAAATTCAAGTATAGGGTCAAGATCTTCTGAGGATCCTACATTTTTACATCTTCTGTAGGAAAAGACTACTTGAAAGCCAGATTTATTGACTGAAGTCTTCACAACATTTCGAAGGTCCTCAATAAAAATAAGACTTTTTTAGATTTTCTTTTATAAAGAAACGCTTTTGAAGGCGTTTAATAAAAAATGGCAAAAAGGAAAAAACCAGTAAAAAGGCTGTAAGTTCCGCCGGGTCGAACTTTGAATACCCTCCACAATTTGGAACGTATTTGGCAATTTTCAAAATAATAAAACCCGTTAAAAATTCTGTTAAAATCTTAAAAATGCAAGAAGTATACCGTTATATTAGGGTTAATATGACGACATGGACCTGTCATAAGCCATTACAATATTCAAATGCGAAACTTAAAAAAAAAAATCGGAGAATAATGTAGCTAAAATTTTAAAAGTACCGAATATTGGGAGGAACATTTATATAGGGGCTATACGAAGACGTGGACCTGCACAGACAAATTTGTGTCTTAGGCTGTAGTATCCATTACGAACATCAAATACCAAATTTGGAACAATTCCGGTGAATAATGTCGCTGAAATCGCCAAAATATCGAAAATAAGGAAGTTTCATTATATGGGGGCTATACCAAAACGTGGACCTAAATGTCCCATTTTCATTGCCAAAAGTCCTGTAGACAAAATATATATTTGAGTAAAATTTTATCAGCCTTCAAACAAAGAAGATTTCAAAAGTCTCTCTAAAAAAATGATGTTTGATGTCCTAAAAACTTTATAGAGGAAAATATTTTAAGGTCTGGTCTAGGAAGAAGACCTACTGAATGTTCTCTTTAAAAGGAGGACTTTAGAGGTTCTCCATATAACGCAAAGGTTTGAAGTTTACCTATAAGGAGAAGACCTTCAAGGTTCGTCTATATATCCGTATAATGCCCCTTGGAAGTCTTCCACCTTTTGGTAGTCTTCCACCTTTTCCAATCCTCCCTCTTTTTATTTTCCGCAAAAATTTTGATTTTCAAATGAAATAGTCACTTTTGTTTTTTTTTTCCACTTTGGAAGCGAAAGTGATTTTTTTTTTTGCCCCGCTCATTGCACATCAGCCCAGAGTCATGAATGACGTACCAACTGCCAGCCAGTCGGTGTTTTTCTTTTTTGATGTAACCAACCATCAATTGGCAAATGAAAGAAAAAAACTGCAATGCAAATATCACACCTGAGGGCAGAATAGTAAAATAAATACAACAAAAAATCACCACAATAACACCAGCAACAATAAACAAATAAAAATTACATCATCCTGAAAAAAAGAAAAAATCGAAGAAAAAACTTTAACATTTCACACAACCACAGTCAAAATTTTGACACGAAAGGGGGATGTAAACAGAAAATCCTCAGCAATTTTGAGACCACCCGACCAAGTAATTCTGTGAAAAGAAATCACACTTATCCATTCGTCTGTCTCCGTTCCCCGAAATTTGATGGGCTGGTAAGGCGCCCCCAAAAGGTCTCCTCTTAAAAATCCGCAATAACAACAACACAGCATTTTCCTTTAAATTGCAATAAAACATGCACAGCGAATTGTGTCTTCAGCCTTAACATGAGAATTGTGCTGCTGCCGATAGTCGTTTCGATTGGTGCAGCGGTGCTGGTGCAAAACGATTAGACAATTACTTTGATGGGGCAGGAGCAACAATAACAGCCATTGCCGCTGCTGCTGCTCTGCCAATGTTGTTGTGGCCGGGGCTTTGTTGCAATTGTCTGCTGTCATGGCTTGTAGCAAGTTGCTGGAAAATTGTCTCTACCTCCCTCACTCCTTGCCTTTTTTTATATTGTTATCCGTTCCGTTTCAATTTGTGGGTAATCAAATTGCAATGAAATGCTATCAATGTCTGATGCCATGAAAAATTGCATGAATTTGAAAATTTGTTGAATGACGCAATAAACTGAAAGAAAATCAAAAAAAAAAAAAAGCAAAACACAAACGACCGTGGCAAGCGAGATGTGGATGGAGATGGAGGACCACATAACATCATCATCAGCATTGGCATCAATAGCATGATCGGCACTAGCATTTATTCGTCATGGTGTACGATGTGGGAAATCTGGCATATAGGTGTAACATTTTCGCAAGTCCTGAGGTCATGAGTGGTACAGGCGGAAGGGGAACAATGAGAAAAATAGCTAATTTTAAAAATATACTTTGCTCTGCCAGCCCTTAGAAATATTTTTTTCCTTAGGGTCCTTGAAAAAATATTTTTAAAAAAATCCACGTTTTTCTTAAAAACCCACGTTTTTCTTGACAAAATATTTTTAAAAATCCACGTTTTTTTTTAAAAATCGACGTTTATCTTTGGATCCTTGAAAAAATATTTTTAAAAAATCCACTTTTATGTAAGGCCCTTATAAAAATATTTTTTAAAGAATTCACATCTATCTAAGGGTCCTTAAAAATATTTTTTAAAAAATCCACGTTTATTGTTTGGATGGTACTTGAAAAAATATTATTTAAAAAATTCAGGTTTATTGGACCTAGTGTCCTTGAAAAAATATTTTTAAAAAATCCACGTTTATCTAAGGGTTCTTGAAAAAATATTTTTACAAAATCCACGTTTATCTAAGGGTTCTTGAAAAAATATTTTTAAAAAATCCACGTTTATCTAAGGGTTCTTGAAAAAATATTTTTAAAAAATCCACGTTTATCTAAGGGTTCTTGAAAAAATATTTTTACAAAATCCACGTTTATCTAAGGGTTCTTGAAAAAATATTTTTAAAAAATCCACGTTTATCTAAGGGTTCTTGAAAAAATATTTTTAAAAAATCCACGTTTATCTAAGGGTTCTTGAAAAAATATTTTTACAAAATCCACGTTTATCTAAGGGTTCTTGAAAAAATATTTTTAAAAAATCCACGTTTATCTAAGGGTTCTTGAAAAAATATTTTTAAAAAATCCACGTTTATCTAAGGGTTCTTGAAAAAATATTTTTAAAAAATCCACGTTTATCTAAGGGTTCTTGAAAAAATATATTTAAAAAATTCACGTTTATCTAAGGGTTCTTGAAAAAATATTCTTTAAAAAATCTACGTTCATTTGATCCTTAAAAAAATATTTAAAAAAAAAAAAACACATTAACTGGTCTTTGGGAGCTTGAAAAAATATTTTTAAAAAATCCACGTTTATTGGATCCTTAAAGAATATTCTTTAAAAAATCCACGTTTATTGGATCCTTAAAGAATATTTTTTAAAAAATCCACGTTTATTGGATCCTTAAAGAATATTCTTTAAAAAATCCACGTTTATTGGATCCTTAAAGAATATTCTTTAAAAAATCCACGTTTATTGGATCCTTAAAGAATATTTTTTAAAAAATCCACGTTTATTGGATCCTTAAAGAATATTCTTTAAAAAATCCACGTTTATTGGATCCTTAAAGAATATTCTTTAAAAAATCCACGTTTATTGGATCCTTAAAGAATATTCTTTAAAAAATCCACGTTTATTGGATCCTTAAAGAATATTCTTTAAAAAATCCACGTTTATTGGATCCTTAAAGAATATTCTTTAAAAAATCCACGTTTATTTGATCCTTGAAAAAAATATCTTTTAAAAAATCCACGTTATAGAATCCTTGAAAAAATATTCTTTAAAAAAATCCAAGTTTATCAAAGGGTAATTGAAAAAAAAATATTTAAAAATCCAAGTTTATCAAAGGGTCCTTGAAAAAATATTTTTAAAAAATCCAAGTTTATCAAAGGGTCCTTGAAAAAATATTTTTAAAAATCCAAGTTTATCAAAGGGTCCTTGAAAAAATATTTTTAAAAAATCCAAGTTTATCAAAGGGTCCTTGAAAAAATATTTTTAAAAAATTCAAGTTTATCAAAGGGTCCTTGAAAAAATATTTTTAAAAAATCCATGTTTATCAAAGGGTCTTTGAAAAAACATTTTTAAAAAATTCAAGTTTATCAAAGGGTCCTTAAAAAAATATTCTTAAAAAAACCTTTAATTTGGATCCTTGAAAAAATATTCTTAAAAAAAAACCTTTAATTTGGATCCTTGAAAAAATATTCTTAAAAAAAACCTTTAATTTGGATCCTTGAAAAAATATTCTTTAAAAAATCCACGTTTATTTGGTCTTTGGATCCTTGAAAAAATATTTTTTAAAAATCCACGTTTATTTCATCCTTGAAAAAATATTTTTTGAAAAATCCACGTTTATTTGATCCTTGAAAAAATATTTTTTGAAAAATCCACGTTTATTTGATCCTTGAAAAAATATTCTTTAAAAAATCCACGTTTTTAAAAAATCCACGTTAGTTGGATCCTTGAAACAATATTCTTTAAAAAATCCACGTTTATTGGATCCTTGAAAAAATATTCTTTAAAAAATCCACGTATTTCTGTGGATCCTTGAATAAATATTTTTAAAAACTCCACGTTTTTTTGTGGATCCTCGAAAAAATATTTTAAAAAAATCCACGTTTATTGGATCCTTGAAAAAATATTTTTTAAAAAATCCATGTTTATTGGATCTTTGAAAAAATATTCTTTAAAAAATCCACGTTTATTGGGTCCTTGAAAAAATATTTTTTTAAAAAATCCACGTATTTCTGTGGATCCTTGAATAAATATTTTTAAAAACTCCACGTTTTTTTGTGGATCCTTGAAAAAATATTTTAAAAAAATCCACGTTTATTGGATCCTTGAAAAAATATTTTTTAAAAAATCCATGTTTATTGGATCTTTGAAAATATATTCTTTAAAAAATCCACGTTTATTGGACTTTGGATCCTTGAAAAAATATTCTTTAAAAAATCCAAGTTAATTGGCCATTGGATCCTTGCAAAAAATATTCTTTAAAAAATCCACGTTTATCGGACTTTGGATCCTTGCAAAAAATATACTTTAAAAAATCCACGTTTATCGGAATTTGGATCCTTGAAAAAATATTCTTTAAAAAATCCACGTTTATCGGACTTTGGATCCTTGAAAAAATATTCTTTAAAAAATCCACGTTTATCGGACTTTGGATCCTTGAAAAAATATTCTTTAAAAAATCCACGTTTATCGGACTTTGGATCCTTGAAAAAATATTCTTTAAAAAGTCCACGTTTATCGGACTTTGGATTCTTGAAAAAATATTCTTTAAAAAATCCACGTTTATCGGACTTTGGATCCTTGAAAAAATATTCTTTAAAAAATCCACGTTTATCGGACTTTGGATCCTTGAAAAAATATTCTTTAAAAAGTCCACGTTTATCGGACATTGGATCCTTGAAAATATATTCTTTAAAACATCCACGTTTATCGGACTTTGGATCCTTGAAAAAATATTCTTTAAAAAATCCACGTTTTTCTGTGGATCCTTGAAAAAATATTCTTTAAAAAATCCACGTTTTTCTGTGGATCCTTGAAAAAATATTCTTTAAAAAATCCACGTTTTTCTGTGGATCCTTGAAAAAATATTCTTTAAAAAATCCACGTTTTTCTGTGGATCCTTGAAAAAATATTCTTTAAAAAATCCACGTTTTTCTGTGGATCCTTGAAAAAATAATTTTTAAAAAATCCACGTTTTTCTGTGGATCCTTGAAAAAATAATTTTTAAAAAATCCACGTTTTTCTGTGGATCCTTGAACAAATATTTTTTTAAAAAATCCACGTTTTTCTGTGGATCCTTGAAAAAATAATTTTTAAAAAATCCACGTTTTTCTGTGGATCCTTGAAAAAATAATTTTTAAAAAGTCCACGTTTATTTAGTGATCCTTAAAAAAATATTTTTTAAAAAGTCCACGTTTATTTAGTGATCCTTAAAAAAATATTTTTTAAAAAGTCCACGTTTATTTAGTGATCCTTAAAAAAATATTTTTTAAAAAGTCCACGTTTATTTAGTGATCCTTAAAAAATATTTTTTAAAAAGTCCACGTTTATTTAGTGATCCTTAAAAAATATTTTTTAAAAACTCCACGTTTATTTAGTGATCCTTAAAAAATATTTTTTAAAAAGTCCACGTTTATTTAGTGATCCTTAAAAAAGTATTTTTTAAAAAGTCCACGTTTATTTAGTGATCCTTAAAAAATATTTTTTAAAAAGTCCACGTTTATTTAATGATCCTTAAAAAAATATTTTTTAAAAAGTCCACGTTTATTTAGTGATCCTTAAAAAATATTTTTTAAAAAGTCCACGTTTATTTAGTGATCCTTAAAAAATATTTTTAAAAAATCCACGTTTATTGGATCCTTGAAAAAATATTTTTAAAAAATCCACGTTTATTGGATCCTTGAAAAAATATTTTTTAAAAAATCCACGTTTATTGGATCCTTGAAAAAATATTTTTTAAAAAATCCACGTTTATTGGATCCTTGAAAAAATATTCTTTATAAAATCCACGTTTATTGGATCCTTGAAAAAATATTCTTTAAAAAATCCACGTTTACTTACGGTTCCTTAAAAAAATAGACTTAAAAATCCACTTAGGCCTTAGAATTTTTTTTTTTAGAATTTTTCTATCTCTCTCTCCCATTTTTAGCTCTGACTCTGCCCCCATGGAATCACCCGCTAGCTCAAGGAAAATTCAATGAAAATAAGCAGCAGCTCAAACTCTGACTCAGGCCAACTTTAGAAATAATTTTCTATAATAGTTTCGCGAAAACTTTGCACGATTTTCATGTTATTTTTCAATCATTAAGCATTTTAAAGCAAATCTAAACTAACTTCACGTCTACGCCACCACCACCTCTGAGCGAATGAACGAACGAACATTGGCTGCGTTTGGATTGCATTCAAATGGAAGGAGCATGCCACCACCACAACATTCACCGCTCAGGAACTTAAAACTGAGCTAATCGACAATGCGAGTATGTGTCATGATAGGAAAATTGCTGTGAGATGCTGGGCCAAAGAGTTGGACTGATAAGTGGTGATGGCGATGGTGGTGGCGGTGGTGCTGGCATGGTTTTAGACGGTTCCAAGCTGATAGGAGGCTAAAGGACAGACGCAGACCAAAAAAAAAACAGACATTAGATGGTGCTGTTTTGTTTTTCTTTTCTGCCAAAGGGGAGGGGAAGGTGAGGAAATTTAACACATTTTTTTCCTTTTTTTTACTTTTTTCCGTTGGTTAACTTGAAAAGTCATCATAGTTCGAAACTTTGGAGCGAAACTTTGCTTTGCATTCCCCTCCGACATCACCTCTAAACTTTTGAATTTCCAAATAAAAAAAAAACACTCATTTTTTGTTTTTGTAAAAAACAGATTTAAATTGTTTTGTAAGGTTAAAGAACAACAGCAACAACTACTTGTCGTTGTCTAGGATTTTTTTTCTGGAGGTATTTTATTGGGGGACCTATTAATTTTTCAATGTGTACTCGTATTTGTGGCAGTTCGTTTTTTTTTTTGTGCTTTACCAAATTTGTCTTAATTTTTTGTCCAACACTCCAGACAATCTTTAAGCAAATTGTGAAACTCCAGCATGAGCTGTGTGTTTTTCCTCTTTTTATAGAAGTGACATATTGAATTGTGGCTGGTTAAACATTTATTTGGTTCCAGAGTTGGAAAAAGGGCTTGCCTTCAAGGTGGATTTTTCGTTTTTTGGTAATGGAAAACGAAAGTATAATAGAGATTTATGTTCTGCCGGGCCGAACTTGGAATACCCTCCACTATTTGGAAAGAATTTGGCAATTTTCAAAATAAAAAAAAAAAAATCCGTTAAAAATTCTGTTATTAGGGTCTATGCGACGACGTGGACCTGCAATAGGCAACTTTTGTCGTAAGCCATTACAATATTCAAAGGCGAAACTTGAAAAAAAAAAAAACATCGGTGAATATTGTTGCTAAAATCATCAAAATACCGAATATAGGGAGGTATTGGGGCTATACGAAGACGTAAACCTGCACAGACAATTTTCTGTCATAGGCTGTAGTATCCATTACGAACTTCAAATAGCAAATTTGAAACAATTCCGGTGAATAATGTCTTTTAAATCACCAAAATACCGAGAATAGGGAGGTATGGGGGATATACCAAGACGTGGACCTACATGGCCCACTTTCAATACCAAAAGTCCTCCAGACGTTTGAGTAAAATTCTATCAATCTACACCATTTCGTTCGGAAGCTAGAGTGATTTCCACAGACGGATAGACGAACGGACAACGGTAAGTCGACACAGAATTGTATGCTGATCAAGAACAGATATACTTTGTGGGAACTAAAATGTATATTTCGAGGTGTTATAAAATGAAGGAATGAGAAACCCTCCATACTATGGCGGAGGGTATAAAAAAATAACTAAAATGGGTACTTTATCGAAGAGGAAATTCTGCTTTCAGTCTTCTAGTCCTGAGAACAATATTTTACCAATATAAGACCAATTGAAGGTATTTTATCCACTGAAGACCCGAAGAAGATCTGCCGTCTATAGATGACCTCAAAAAACCTAAGGAAGTTCTTATAGCTGCATAAGAGATACGAGGGTCGTTCGTTCTTTAGGAGACGGGCCTTAACTTTTCATACATTTTTGCACATGTTTATATCTTCCACCTTGGAAAATTTGAAATTCCGATTATAATACGGTTACGGTTCGTCGGAGACCCCATAAAGTATATATATTCATGATCAGTATAATATTCAAAGCCGGACTACATTATTTGACATAGGGCCCCATTCATAAAGGTACCAACCGATATACGGTATTTTGATGATTTCAGCCAAATTTTTTAAACGGAAATGTTCCAAATGTTGTGTTAAGGATATTAAAAGGTTCTTTCTCCAGTGGATCTTGGCGGAGCCCTGCCGAAGGCATTTTAGCATTGGATAACCTTGATAAAGCTTTCACGTTTTAGAGGACCCTTGTTAGTTTTTCTAGCTGCATAAGACATGCCAAAGGTCTTCTTTAGGCAGAAGACCCACAAAAGGTCTTGCTGCTTTTCCCAAAGAAGACCTGACGAATTTCTTCTTCCTATAATAAACCTGTTAATTGATTTCGATTTATAAAAACTCTGTAAACGGCATTATTTATATAAACATTTTTATTTTTTCAGGTAATTTTTTGGAAAATACGCTTTATGTGACGGTAAGTACACAAAAATAATATACAGGGTGAGATAAAAAAAACTAACAAAGTCAATAGCCATAATTTTTACATTTTTTTTTAAATTTTATTGAATGAAAGCCAAAAATGTTGGAAATAGCATCAAATTTTAGAATAAGTTTAGATTTGTTCGAACTGGTCAAATTTGGCACGAATTATGGCCTCCAATGAAACCATCACACGCTGCCCGAATGTTGCTCTGCGGTATTTTGGCATATTTCCGGCAAAGCGCTTGCTTGAGGTGATCGACACTTTGGTATTTTTTAGTGCTAACCTTGCTTTCCAAAATACTCCAGGAACAATGGTCCAACGGATTGGTATCCGGAGATTTTGTTGGCCATTGTGCGCTGGAAATGAAGCGAGGAACCTCATTTTGTCACCATTCTTGGGTGGCGCGTACTGGGTGTGATGGTGCTTAGTCCTGTTGGAATATTTAAGGTCTGCGGCCAAAATGTTTGCGTGGTCCCCAAGGCTTTAATGCAGGGCTGTCCATATTCGACGGACCCGAAAACTCAACGTGCTGTTAAAACATTAAAAAATGTGAGAAGTGCGCCTTCTAATAACACCATTAAGCGTTTATACGAAAAAATTTCGACTGGTAAGGCTCTTTCTAATCCGAAGAGGCCATATAAAAGTCGACCAAGGCGATCGGCCGAGAATATCGCTGCCGTACGAGCCAGTGTTGAGAGGTCCCCAAGAACATCCCAAAAACGCCATTCTCAGCAGTTGGGCATGGCTCGGTCCACTTTACAACCGGTTATTCGCATTGATTTGCATTTGTTCCCGTACAAAATTCAATTGACGCAAAGAATGTTGCCTGCGGACAAGCCTCGTCGATTGGAATGGGCCCAAAGAGTCAGGGAATGCAGAATATTTTCGCCATAATATTCGGCATTTATTCTGATTCCACGGTCGATTTATACGAGCGGAGAGCGACCATCGGATGTTATGGCGGCCCACACCATCACCATGGTCGGCGCTTGAGTTCAGCTGACCTCTTTGGCAAGTAAACACTATCATTTTGTTTGTTTAAAAACTGCAGGACAACGAATGTTTTTCTCATCGGAGAAAACCAATTTCGACAGTTCACCACTTTCGGCCAAGCGAAGCAACTCTTTAGCTCTTTTGAGTCTATTTTCTTTCTGTTGCGGTGTTTGCGGTGTCCTTGCACTTTTTGGAATTTCAATGGCTGTACCCCCAGCTCATTTTTCAATATTTGCCGAATGGAATATTGCGATATGTTCAGCTCACGAGCCATTTTTCGGCCACTGCGACGCGGGTTTCGATCAAGTCGCTTCTTTACTTTACGAACCATTTCTGCTGATGTTGCTGTTTTTTTCTGTCCACTTTCTTGACGTCGGGCTACGCTACCAGTGTCATGGTAACGGTAACGAGCGATGGTACGAGACACAAAAGATGCATTCACATTTAAATATTGGAGTGCTCTAACGATAGCCACTTGTGGTTTTCAGCCAAATATAAAGAAAACACCCTATCATGCTTGAATTCTATCACGAATAACGTTTTTTCTGGAAAATTCTCAACCAAATGATTTTGTACGCTTGTAATCAATATAATGTGCTATCACTGGAATAATGTTAGCAGCTATCGGACGTGTGGCTTAGAAATGGCAGCAGTCTGAAGTTGGTTGCAGTTTTTTTCATCTTACCCTGTAATTATATTCGTCGGAGACCCCATAAAGAACATATATTCATGATCACTATACTATTCCAAGCACGACCACATTTTTTGACGTAGGGCCCCCCATATAACGGTACCACCCGATATTTGGTATTTTTATAATTTCAGACAAATTTAAGCTTTCAACATTTCGATATAACATCTGAAGGTTTAAGCTCTCCTTTCATAATCTATTCGTTTGTTTGTTTTTTTTTTTTGTAATTTGGGAAATATATTTGGGAATATTTTGATTCTTTGTCGGGAGTGTACTGGAAGGAGTGGGTATCGCCCATATTCAAACTCGATCCATAATGTATCTTGTGGGGACCAAATCGGATACTCCTTTCGACACTTATCTTGACCTACACCAAGACTGACGAACAAATCGACTCCCAATGTCTGGACACGAATTTGTTTCCAACAAATATTGGGTCTTAAGCCGTTATTTCGTCGAGGTAGATTTTCAAGGGACTTTTTATAAGAATGTGTAGCCTAAGTAGCCACAGGGGTAAGGGTATAAAAATAGGCTGCTGGTCTTCATACGAACCCAATGGTTTACCCTTTCTGCCCAATTGGCAAGTTCGGTTGATTATTGTCTGTCTGGCGCTTGGAGTTTGTTTTATTGCAATTTGTTCCGCCGACTTTGGCTTAGAATGGATTACGAATTACAGCAAAAATTCAGCAGTAGGAAAAAAAGAAAAAAAATCGGAAAAAACACTGAACTCCGTTCTTGTTGCAGATCACTGATCATGATTCGAGATTAGTTCTCGTTTAACAATTTTAGATAAGTTTGTTTTTCATGTTTGTTGTAATGGAACAGATGTATGTTCTGATTTTTTGTTTCGGGTTCGGGTTGAAGTTAAGTTGGTTCATTTGTAGTTTTTGTTTTTTGCTTCAACTTGGCCCAAACAACACAATGTTGTTTTTTTTTTGGGTTCATGAAGGATTGTTTTTTTTTTATTGTTCGGCGCACATTGCACAAGATTGAGAGTTTAACAATTAGAAAAATTTGCAGTTAACAAAAGTTAAAATCCAAATCAAAACATGGTCGTCGTCGTTGTTGCTGTCGTCATCGAAATGCTGGAGTCGTAATCACCGTAACGTTGTAATGTCGAGTTGGCTTGGAACTTGGCTTGCAGAAATCAGAACGATTAGAACTGAATTGGCAATGGCAACAAAAAAAAAAAAACGTTAATACGTGACTCACGCTACATATGGCCAAACATTGTGTTAAATTATTTACACCACCGCCACTAGGAGAACAGGCAAAAAACGGAACAAAGAGAAGAACATGCCGGAGAAACATTTAATGACCGACCCGAAAAGGACAAAAGTCAAAGATAAAACAATTGTACAACAGCAACAACAACAACAATGTTGCTTAGATGCCATCGATCAAGAAATTCTTGAGGAATGTTGAAATGATTTGTTGGACAAAGGTTCTAGACTGGCATTTTTCAGATCATAAGTGAGCTCTATGAGTCAAAGGTAGGGGTATCAATGTTATGAGAGAGAGACGATTTTAAAGTGTGTCAATGCCAAGCTACACTAGGCTACAATGTTATTTTGGGTTTATTTAAAAAATAACCAAAAACTGACCCATTGCCTGACCTTTGTTAATCCTTGATGATTTGCGTCTGGTAAAATACTTTTTTAATTTAAATTTAAAATTAAAGCTCATTTGGTTGGAAATTGGCACAACTTCGAAATAACGACAGTCTTTTGTCCTATGTCCACCGCTCCCTTCCAAGGAAGGTCCGCATATTCCAAAACATGTAGAGAAAATGATTCCAACATGTGGACCTATGTTATTTTTTTTTTCCAGTGACGTCCAGCTATATATTGACCATTTTAGCAGAGAATGGTCAAAATATCTCAAACCTATGTTGACCACATTTTAACCAAGGAACTATGTTTTCCTGATAACTTTGACCTAAGCTGGTTCCATTTTTTTCGGAAGATCTACTTATCCGAAAACAAGCATGTATTTTCGCCACTTTATTCAAGGAAGGTCAGCTTAGTCCAAAAGGTGGACCCTACACCACAAGGTGGTCAGGGTATTATGTCTTTGTGCATTTGTTTATAACAGGCATCGAGATATACCCATAGTTCCTTTTGATGATCTGCATAGAACCACATTCTGAGACGATTTATGCATGTCCGTCCGTCCGTCCGATCGTCCGTCTTTCCATGTATTTTTGTGAACAAAGTACAGTTCGCATTTATTACCCGATCCAGATGAAATTTTGCACAAATCATTTGTTTGGCCCAAGGACGAACCCTATTGGAGATAATCGGTCAAAATTTAGTTATAGCTCCCATATATATCTTCGCCCGATTTGCCTTTTATTGTGCACCAAACGTGTAGTATTAGCCCGAATAGTATGGAATTTAGCACACACAACCAAATTAGGCATGAAAATAAGTATGCCAAATTTGATCGAAATCGATTCAGATATAGCTATAGCTCCAATATATATTGTTCATTCGATCTGTTATTTTAGTCCTCCGCAGCCGTAATATGCACTCAATATTTGGGGAAATATATCAAATACAGCTCAGAAATATCTTTGCAAATTTTATCGAGATCGGTTCGGATTTGGATATATCTCCCATATATAACTTCGTCCGATTTACCTTTTATTGTGCACCTAACGTCTAATATTTGCCCGAATGGGATGAAATTTGGCACTTACGACCGAATTGAGTCTAGAAGCTAGTATGTCAAATTTGGTGTAGATCGGTTCAGATATAACTATAGCTCCCTTATATACTGTTCATCTGATTGATCATATTTGTTACCCACAGTCGTAATATGCACTCCGTAACAACGATATTCAGGGGATAATATATGAAATACAGCTCAGAAATATATTTGCCAAATTTTATCAAGATCGGTTCTGATTTGGATATAGCTCCCATATATATCTTTAGCGAGTTTGAAAAATACAAATGCTTCGGCATATTTTGTCTTTTGAACTTTAAATTATAATTATAATCAAAGCGTGTGTGATTGAATTCTCCCATAAAAACCTATCTCAAACCTATATTGACCACTTTTTAACCAAGGAACTATGCTTTCCTGATAACGTTGACCTAAGCCGGTCCCATTTTTTAGGAAGATCTACTTATCCCAAAACGAGCATGCATTTTCGCCACTTTATTCAAGGAAGGTCAGCTTATTCCAAAAGGTGGACCCATTTCGATCATTTTTTTTTTTGTGAAAAGAGAGTCTATAGATCTTGAATCAAAGGAGTTACACTTTTCAGAAACGTGAAGTTAAATTTAATCTAATTTTATAGGAAGACCTTCTTATGTCCAAATGTGTCCATTTTTCCCAGTGAAGTCCTGTTTTTTGCTAAGAATTTCTGTGAAGGATTGTGTACCTATCGCTTGATCTATATTGACCATTTTGTCTAGGGAAGGTGCGTTTTGCAAAAACTGGACCTGGTTGTTGACCTTTTTTCATGGAAATGGGTCCATTGAAAACGGGTCATCCTTTCGACTAGGGACATATATTGGTGCAACTATCTCTTCATCTACATTGACCACTTTTACCAATTTTATTGGTATTTTTTTTTAAAGGACATTCTTTGATAATCCTTCCGACTAAGAATCTTAAAAAAAAATAAATTTTCTGAGAAACTCTGCAAAATGTAGACTTATGTTAACAATTTTTTCCAAGCAAGGAGATATCTATTGTGATAATTTTTTTTTCAAGAACTTCTTATCCAAAAAAAGTGGGCCTATTTTGTCCAGGCAAGTAAGGCCTGGTTGTTGAACCATTCTTATTCTAAAATTTGATGCTATTTTCGATATTTTTTGCTTGATTCAGGACATTTGGAGCCGATCTAGCGATGTCCATCCGTCCGTCTGTCTTTTTGGCTGGCTGGTGCGCACGATAACTCTCGAAGGGGGTATGCGATTGGCTCCAAACTTGGTACATCGTAATATTATTGTCAAACCTAGATCGAGTTCGGAGATGGGCAATGTCAGTCCACTCCTTCTGGTACCTCCCCCACAAAATGTCGAAATTTTTAAAAATATATATTTTTGCACAGAAAGAAAAAGGATAATCCGATTTTGCTCCAACTTTGCAAATCCAAATATGTGCATCAGTGCTAGGTCAGGGCGAGAATGGGCACTATCAGTCCACCCCATCAAGTACCTCCCCCACAAAGGGTCAACATTTTAAATAATTATAAATTTTATGATATGTGATGTTATGGTCCGATTGTCTTCAAATTACACACATCACAATATTTTTATTAACCCAAGGTCTGGTGTGATGATGGAATACATTGGTCCACTACTTTTGGTACCTCACCCACAAAGGGTCGACATTTTGAGTAACCATGAAGCTCATAAAGTGCAAAATTAACATCCGATTCCATTCAGACATGGCACATCTTAAAATTTTCATCAACACAAGGTCAGTTATGAAGATAGTAAATATCGTAGGATTCCTTGTTGTACCTCCCCCACAAAGGGATCAACATTTTGAACAACCAAAACGATCATAAAATCCGAAAAAACGTCCGCTTTTCTTCAAATTACACACAACAAAATATTTTTTTAACCTAAGGTCTGGTGTGAAGATGAGCTATATCGGTTCACTCCATCAAGTACCTCCCCCACAAAGGGTCAAAATTTTGAGCATCAATGAAGCTCATAAAACGCGAAATTAACAACCGATTCCATTCAGACTTGGAACATCTCAATATATCCATCAACACAAAATCTGTTATAAAGATGGTAGAGATCGGACAATTCCTTTTGCTACCTGCCCCACATAGGGTTCAAGATATTGAAAAACAAAACTCTTTAAATTTTACACACACAAACATTTTGTGAAGATGATATATGATATATATCTGCGAACTCCTTCTGCTACATAACCCACAAAGAGTCACAATTTCCCATGCTTATGTCAAATTCTGATGTCATAATATGTCATAACTTGTGAAACAAGCCGGCGATTCTTTGCAACTTACTACATCTAAATCCAAATATTTGTCTTAAGCAGAAACTTGAGCTGAATATGGAACTTATGATTTCGTATAATATTATTGAATATAAATGTTCGATTTTCTGGCAATTTCGCCCATACCAATATTTTTATCTGTATTAGATGAAATATGAAAACGGAATACTTCGGTCCACTATATCAGTAACCTCATGCATATTTCCACATTTTTCAAAAATTTGCACATATCTCATATATAGTATAGGAAGTAGTCCATATAGTCCAAATCTGCCACGTTATAATGTTTGTATCAGTTTTAGGTCAGATACGAATTGGGCAATATTGTCCAAGTGCTTCGGAACCTCCCCCACAAAGGGTCACGAGTTTGAATAATCATAACTCAGGGCTGGGGGTATATATCTGTCGCCATAACCGAATGATACTATTTTGCTTGTTTTCTATGAAATTTTTAACATCTTGTGGGAGAGGTACCAGAAGGAGTGAGCTGGTACTGTCCTTCTCCGAGCTCGACTAAGTTCGATAATAATATTACGATGTACCAAGTTTGGACCAAATCGGTCATGCACACCAGTCAGGCAGACGGACGGACATATATCGCTAGATCTAGATCAGGACTCCAAATGTCCTGAATTTGGTCCAAAGAGACATAGGGTCTAAAACCGTTATTTGAGGTGACACGTTTTGGCCGTCATCAAGGATTCACTTAAACGAGAACTTGAAATTAAAATGAGTCAGGGCTCAAAGAAAAGGTCTCATGCTGTTCTTTCTGAATTTATGGAGTTTACAGGCAAAAAAGGAGTTCAGTATTAAAGATTTTCCAAATTTATGGGCGGAACCTATTATTTTCGTAAAGTCAACCGAGAAATTTTCAAAAAATTCGACAAATCACCAAATTTTTTTAAACTTTTAGCTCTCCATATATTTTTATACCCTCCACCATCCTCTAGAGGGTATATTAACTTTGTCATTCCGTTTAAAACTCCTCGAAATACTCATGTCAGTGCCCCCCGATATTCGGCATTTTGATAATTTTAGCGACATTATTCACCAGAATTATTTCAAATTTGGTATTTGAAGTTCGAATTGGATACTACAGCCTAAAACAGAAAATTTGCTTTTGCAGGTCCACGTCTGCGTATAGCCCTCATATAACGGTACCTCCCGATATTCGGTATTTGGATAATTTTAGCGACATTATTCACCGGAATTGTTTTAATTTTGGTATTTGAAGTTCGAAATGGATACTACAGCCTAAGACAGAAAATTGTCTATGCAGGTCCAGGTCTTCATTACCCCCCTTTATATCGGTACCTTTCGATTTTCGGTATTTTGATGATTTTAGTGTCATTATTCACCGGAGTATTTTCAAATTACGTATTTAGAGTTCGTAATGGGAACTACAGCCTAAGGCAGAAAATTGTCTATGCAGGTCCACGTCTTCGTATAGCCCCCATATAACGGTACCTCCCAATATTCGGTATTTTGTTAATTTTAGCGTCATTGTTTAACGGAATTGTTTCAAATTTGGTATTTGAAGTTCGAAATGGATACTACAGCCTAAGACAGAAAATTGTCTATGCAGGTCCAGGTCTTCGTATAGGCCCCATATATCAGTACCTCCCTATATTCGGTATTTTGACGATTTTATGTACAATACTCACCGAAATTGTTTGAGATGTCTTATTTGAAATTCGTAATGGATGCTACAGCCTGCGACAGAAAATTGTCTGTGCAGGTCCAGGTCTTCATATAGCTCATATATAACCTCTATATATACGGTGTTCTGATGATTTTAGCTATATTATTCACGGTTTATTTCAAGTTTTGAATTCGAATATGGTAATGGCTTATGTCAAAGAAAGCATATATAGGTCCACGTCGTTTAGACCGAAATATAATGGATATATTCGGTATTTTTAAGATTTTAACAGATTTTTTTACGGATTTTATTTTTTGAAAATTTCCAAATTCGTTCCAAATGGTGGAGGGTATAACTTACTGCTTTTTAATTTGTTTAAGAATGTTGCAGCACCTTCTCTATTATAATCACTGCTACTATCAAGTCAAAATAGCAAAATATTTATTTAATAAAACATTTTTGAGAATCAAATCTATGTCTTTATTTTTTTTTATTGTCCTGAAAAAGAATCATCAAAAATTTGAAAATAAAAAAGTCACAGATTTCAAATCTCTGACCATTATGGCTTCAACACATTCTAATCAAAATCTCAAAAACTGAATGACAATCTCTCTTATCTTATCTGTCAGGTGCCTTCAAGACTTCTTACTGAAAGGCCAATTTTATTAGATTACATTTTCGATTTATATCTTAATCGTCAAACTATTTGATACTAGAATAAGAACGGCATGAAATCTGGAAAACTTTGTTCCAGCACATTTAACCCAAATTTCAAATTCAATCGATAAATTGAATCCAGAAAAGAATAGAAAAAACCTTCGAACATTTTCATTCGAAAGGTGAAATGCCTTCTCAAAAGCCATAAATATTATCACCGTAACAAAATCTATTACTTAATTTTGAAAACTCTTGGATTTCTCCTTTTCTTGGTGCTGCTGCTCCCAACAGTTGAACCATACCAAACTTCTAGGCAGCCGGCCAGCCAGCCATGCCAACATACTTTCGAAAATTGTCTTTTTCGGTCATTATTGCCGCCGCTGCTGCTGCAGGAAAACTTCTCACCAAAAACAACAAACAAACAAAATGCAATGCCAGTGTGGAACACATGACATACATATGTTTGTATGTATGTATATATGTGTGTGTGTCTCACCATCAAACGGCAACAGAATAGATGACAGGTGGGCATCCCTCGTAAATTGTGCTCATTAGTAAAACGAGCTGCTGCCAAACCGAGAAGAACAAGAAAAACCCTTTTTTCCCAAAACTGAAGGGGGAAAAATCTCATTTTGTTGACCAGACCATTTTCAGGGAAGGGTGTCATCGCATCGCCAGTTTTATTTTAGGAAAGGAAACTAGAATGAAATCTATACTTTGTTTTCTGCTGCGGGGAGGACAGACACAACGCCACTTAAGGTGACAATCTGATATGTCAAAATGAGTTGTAAATTGCAATGGAAAAATAACAACAACAAGAACAACAACAGGAGGAGGAACTGTGAGCCTAACATCAGTGACAACAGCCACAGAGTAACCTGCTGCAGGGAATTGAAGCCAATTCCACGAAAAATGAATGAAAGAATGAACTAAAGTCACAAAAGGAACATTTCACAGAAAAAATGCCGACAGTACAGAATCTATGGAACAGTGGTGTAATCCCAAAAATATTAAACAGTGCGACAAAATTATACTTTTGCAATAATTACTGGAAAAAACAAGTGGATTATGAAAGTTTAGCTGTAGAAAAATAGAAGACCCATATATCGGCCTTTTTGAAGGTCGATTGCATATCAACCTCAATAAAGAGGGCAAATTCCCATTTTTATACCCTCCACCAAAAAAGTATGGAGGGTATATTAAGTTCGTCATTGTGTTTGTAACTCATCGAAATAATCATTTTAGACCAAACAAAGTATTTATATTCTTGATCAGCGTAAAATTCTAAGACGATTTAGCCCTGCCCGTCCGTCCATCTGTTGTAATCACGCTACAGTCTAAACGAATTAAGATATAAAGGTAAAATTTTGTACAGATCTCTCTTTGGTCTGCAAGCAGGTCAAGTTCGAAGATGAGCTATATCGGTCCACGATATCGTATAGCCCCCATATAACGGCACCCCCGATATTCGGTATTTTGATGATTTTACCCACATTTTTCAACGGAATTGTCTGAAAATCCACACAAGGAGTTCCTTGTGGGTACTTTATACCTCGGCAGAGAATTATCTATATAGGTCCACAATATCGTATAGCCCCCATATAACGGTACCCCCACGGTATTCGGTATTTTGATGATTTTATCCACATTTTTCAATGGAATTGTCTGAAATTCCACAAAAGGAGTCCCTTGTGGACATTTTACCCCCTCAAAAAGAATTGTCTATATAGGTCCACGATATCGTATATCCCCCATATAACTGTACCCCCCGATATTCGGTATTTTGATGATGTTAGCCACATTTTTCAATGGAATTGTCTTAAAATCCACACAAGTATTTCCTTGTGAGTACTTTACCTCCTGAGAGAGAATTGTCTATACAGGTCCACGATATCGTATATCCCCCATATAACGGTACCCCCGATATTCGGTATTTTGATGATTTTACCCACATTTTTCATCGGAATTGTCTGAAAATCCACACAAGAAGTTGCTTGTGGGTACTTTATACCTCGGCAGAGAAAATTCTATATAGGTCCCGATATCGTATAGCCCTCATATAACGGTACCCCCCATATTCGGTATTTTGATGTTTTTAGCCATATTTTTCAACGGAATGGTCACAAGGGGTTCTTTGTGAGCACTTTACCCCCGACAGAGAATTCTCTATATAGGTTAACGATAACGTATAGCTCCCATATAACGATACCCCGCGATATTCGGTATTTTGAAAATCCACACAAGGAGTTCCTTGTGAGTACTTTACACGCAGACATAGATTTGTTTTTATAGGTCCACATATCGTATATCCCACCATATCGGCACCTTCCTATATTAGATATTTTAAAGATTTTAAAAGAATTCGTTCCAAATGGTGGAGGGTATTCAAAGTTCGGCCTGGCGGAACTCACTGCTTTTTTACTTGTTTTTATTATTTTCCGAAATTAAATTTTTTGAATTCTTGCATTTGAGGTACATATTGTCTTGGGTAATATAATTAATAAGAGTATGAGGATCAATTTGCTTTACATTATACCGCTTCAGCCAGTTCCTAAATGTGTATTTTTTGTTTTTCTTTCAAAAATGGTTAAAAACTCCCCTTTAAAGCGTTCCTAGCAAGTCAAAATATTTTACAAAATTAATTGTCATAAAATTCTACCATAGATCCCAGAAGTCTTTAAGAGTCTAAATCGTACATAAACGCCAGGAATCTATATATTAACAAGACACGAGACATTTCACCCGTGCCGCGCCTCAATAACCCAGCTATCAAAGTTTTTGTGCAATTCAGCATTTTCCATGATTTATCAAAAAAAAAAAAAAAAAAAAAACAGTAAAAAAAAGTCCTAAAGTCGGGCGGGGCCAATGATACCCTACACCACATTCCTAATTTAGTAGAGCTCCACATAACATTTAAAAGTTTTTTTTTTTTTTTTTTTATCATACCCGCCACGATTATAATTATAATTTAAAGTTCAAAGGATTAAAGGTGCCGAAGCATTTGTATCTTTTAAATTCGGACTTGTATTGCTCATTTGGTGCCAAATTATTTGAAATCAGATAAAGATATATATGGGAGCTATATCCAAATCGGAACCGATCTCAATAAAGTTTGGCAAAGATATTTCTGAGCTGTATTTGATGTATTTCCCTCAATATCGTTGTTACGGAGTGCATAATATGGCTGTGGGTAACAAATACAACAAATTGGATGAACAATATATTTGGTGCTATAGCTATATCTGAACCGATCTTCACCAAATTTGACGTACTAGCTTCTAGACTCAATTCGGTCGTAAGTGCCAAATTTCATCCAATTTGGCCAAATATTAGACGTTTGGTACACAATCAAAGGTAAATCGGACGAAGTTATATATGGGAGCTATATCTAAATTTTTACCGATTATCTCCAATTTCAATAGGGTTCGTCCTTGGGCTAAACAAATGATTTGTGCAAAATTTCATTTGGATGAATGCGAACTGTACTTTGTTTACAAAAGTACATGGACAGACGGACGGACGGACATGCATAAATCGACTCAGAATGTGATTCTATGCAGATCATCAAAAGGAACTATGGGTCTATCTCGTTTCCTTTTGCCTGTTACAAACAAATGCACAAAGACATAATACCCTGACCACCTTGTGGTGTAGGGTATAACAAGAAACCGAAATAGTCCAACTTTGTAGACTTAGGTCTGGAACAATCGTACTTCCCGTACTTACAGCGAAAAAAGTAAAAATCTTTAACATCTTATAGGTATGATAAAAAATAAGATCAATATGTGATAAACCTCGTCTGATATCCTACAGTATAATATACATTGCAATTATGGGGATTGTGTCTATAATAAAGTGGGGACCCCTAAAAATGGACCCTTTATGGAGCATGTCTTTGGAACTACAAGAGACTTCACAAATTTGGTAAGACAAGAATGTAGGTTATAATGTGGTATGTATATCTTAATAACCCATAATGGGTCCATTATGGACTTTTCAGGTTTTTTTTGCAAAAAGTTCCGCTACAAAAATACCAATTTTCTTGTATTGCTCAGGAACCGTGCGATATATATTTCCATAAGCTTTCAATGTATTTATCAGCTTTTTAGAATATGAGTTTTTTTTAACATAGCAGTTGTAGAACCGTATAAAACCCGGATATTGTATCAAAACTTTCGGTTCGAATAACCGGGTACATCCCCCACGAGAAATTACTTTGCCGTAATCAAGTTTAACATTATGAGGTTGGGGGGTTCATGTCCGAAATCATTTTGGATATAATACTCATTTGTATGGGGACATTTTTATTTGGACATAATACCCATACCATTGCAGATTTTATAATCGAAAAAAGATCATATACCCCATAATTGAGGGCCTGGGTTGACCGGTCCCCTCCGAAATGGTCAAATTTTATGTGTATTCAGATAATTTTGGTTGAAAATCTCATTTTATTACCCTCCACTTTGGAAAGGCGGGTATATTTACTTTGTCATTCCCTAAATATTCGCCGTAGACCCCATAATGTATATATATTCATAATCAGCATAAAATTCTAAGACGATTTAACGATGTCCGTCTGTCTGCCTGCCCGTCTGTCTAGGATGGTTGGGATTGAAAATGAGATATATCGGTCCACGTTTTGGTATAGTCCCCATATAACGGTACATCCCGATATTCGGTTTTTTTGACGATTTTTGCGACATTTTTTCATGGATTTGTCTAAAAATTTGTATTTATTGGTCATGATGGGTTCTAGCTCTGGTGGCGAAACTTTGCATGTATAGGTCCACGCTTTGGTATAGCCCCCATATAACAGTACCTCGCCATATTCGGTATTTTGATGATTTTTACCACATTTTTCACAGATTTATCTGAAAATTGGTATTTGTAGGTCATAATGGATCGTAGTTCGTGCGCCGAAACATTTTATGTATAGGTCCACGCTTTCGTATAGCTTCCATATAACGGTATCTTCCGATATTCGGTATTTTGATGGCTTTTGTCACATTTTATTGCGGATTTGTCTAAAAACTGGAATTTGTTGGGTTAATTGTAATATATTTTTTTTAATTTTATTTTATTATTATTATTTATTTATTTTATTTATTTTATTTATCTATTAATTATTTTTATTTTTATTTATTATTTTTTTTTTTTTGGGCGCAGCTCATATTAAATATTTCGAGGAGCACTTTCTGAGTATATATGCCCTATATTCCTAAATGATTTCAGAAAATCGGTTAGATAATCTGAAAAATGTCATTATCTAAAATCATTTGGGAATATAGGGCATATATACTCATAAAGTACTCCCCGAGACCTTACACTATGATAACTGAGCCGCCCTCAATAACGAACTTATAATAGTTTTTCTGCAATTCAGCATTTTCCATGATTTATCAAAAAAGGGGGAAAAATAAAAAAAAAATGTTAGCGGTTTGAGTCTTTGCTATAATTTTTTACAAGGTATCTTCCTTTGCTTCCTTATAGTCATAATCATATTTTGTTAGGCTAGGTCTACAATGATTATTTTGATGAGTTACGAATGGAATGCCGAACTTAATATACCCTCCATACTATATTTGGTGGAGGGTATAAAACGTACGACTCCCTGCCGGAGCCTGATCTATGGGCTCTTAACGACTACTGAACAATTTTATTGAACTTCTGTTGATAAATTTACGACAATCCAAAGGTTTCTTGTATATTGAAGGCTTTATATGGGTATTTTGTAGAAAACCCGATTTTTGAAACCTTGGAAAATATCAGATCTTTTAAAAGTTTGGCATATTTTCTCTATTATTGTTTTGAAAATGTCTCCGATTTTCTCGGACTGACTCTGATGACTACTAAGATTTCTATCAGAAATCGAAGTCAATAACTAAATCTTTCAATCTTTCTATTTACCTGTCTCTCTCTCTCTCTCTCTCTCTGCATTCTATATACTCTATATATAAATATAAACATTCGGAAGGTTTCTATTATTTTGAAGGCCTTATATTGGTCTTCTGTAGTTTGAAAATCTTTGGTGATACTTTTGAAAATATCCAATATTTTCTAGTTCTCCTAAATGTTGGGGCTATTTTCTCTGTCTCCGATTTTCTCTTTATGATGACTGCCAAGATTTCCAATAGAAATCGAAATCAATAAGTAAAACTCTCATTTTTTCCACTTACCTCTCTCTCTATCTCTTTCTCAATCCCTCTCTATATTCTTCATCTCATTCCAAACCACTGTCCTGGGCACCCATTGCTTTCAGAATAAAACAAAATCGACGTTATGAAGGAATACCGTATCACAAAACAAATAACAAGATGACTAACTATAATGATAGTTATGAACGAACGAACGAACGTATGGACGAACGATGACGACAAGAAGGAAAGAATGACGGAAAGAATAAAAAACAAAAAACGAAAACAACGGACGCACACACACACACGCGCTCTATTCACTTCGTGTTAAGCACTGAAAATAATTCACTTGATGACAGGTTTACCTTTGCGCGTCTTATCAAATGGAGATCTCGCTCTCTGAAGTTTTCACTACCACTTCATCTCCCCCTCCTCCACCACTTCTTCTTCGTAGCGATATCTTACACTTTCCGATTTGAGTTACGACATAGTACGACGCTTCGATAAATACTCACACTAAGCCACACACGCCCGAACTTGGCTTATATCTGCGATTATTTGAACTTGTTGGAGAGTAGTGCCCCCCCGTAGCCGAGTAAAGAACCAACCAACCGGCCCGTACGAACTCTGTGACAGACTAAGCCAAAGGTTTGTTGGGTTGGTTAGGTTTGAGTGGCTGTTTGGTTGGTTGTGTCTGCTGGCTTTGTTTGACTTGTGGTTAAGTTTGACTGGGCCTGCTTAGGCTTAAGTTGGGGCTTTGCTTTGTGGTTACTTGGCAGTTGGTGTTGTTGCTGCTGCTGCTGTTTTCTTTTGATGACATATTGACAATCATTATCAGCCACACTTGGTGCTGCAACAACAACAACAACAGCCACCTGACATGTCACCATGAATCTAACGAAATAAGACATTTTTTTCTAACGACTTTAATTAGTGACTGACCTCTCTTGGCTGTGTGTCAACCAGGCAGACAAACAAGCCATGATACCGGCAATTGAAAAGAGAAGGTAGCTAGCTGGTTGGCTTTTGGAAGACAGCTCCAATGATTGCCAGCCACACCGGTAGGAAGGCAGTTAGCCAACCTCAGCCCCAACCTGCCTGCAGCATTAGCAGAAGCTTGAAATGTTTATCTTTTTGCTCCCAAAAGGTTCTAAATGTCATTCCATTAATGATGCACTCCACCTTCCCCCCTCCCTCTTCTCCATCACTGGACACCCATTGCCAATATCACATCCCCATGAAACGGCTGGGGGGTTTGGAAGCGGAAAAATGTCAGAAGCCTCGAAATGAATGTCATCATCATCTTTTGTCGATGGCAAAGTCATTCCGTATGTCAATGGGATGCCTATCGGCTGCCAGAGTTACAATGGACAAGAATTATTGTTGGTGGCGATAGTGTCACACATCGCTTCGGAATGCTTAGGTTCTGGGGAAATGATAATGGGTTTATCAAAGTGAAAGTATCGCCAGCACTTTGCCATGGCTTTGTATCGATTCCACAGAGCGACCTACCAACCATCCAACCTCACAGCCAAGTTGATTGAGTTTTAGTGAAATGGAATCATTTGAATTTTTCAAGTGTCAGGAGAGGATAACAAAACCAGCAGCAGCAACAACAACACCGGCATCCAACGACATATGCTCGACACTGCAGATGATTGAAATGTCCCGATAAAGGGTTGATGTCATTGTCTTCCACAGATAGACACAGACACACACCGTCACACTCATTCGCTCCCTGGCAAATTCATTTAACCATTGACTTAATCAGTTTGTAACGAGGGTTGGTCAAAATGGCCAACTCAAACTCTCAAAAATTAATTCATTTGAAATGGGCACTGCAGACAACTGGAAAGTGTTAACCTCATTACCCCTTCCGTTTCGATTTGAGAGAAAGGTTAGCTCAAGTGTCATCAAATTACCTTTCATTTGATATGTCAATTTACCCCAAAAAAAGAAACTTTTATTAATGACAGGACAAAGGTGAAGGGTACTATTTTTGGAAAAAAAGAAAAAAACAAAGGGTTCAGAAACAAAAAATTAGAAAAAGACAGAACTTGTTATTGTGATAGACACATTCTTCGAAGAATTTGGTAGGGTTAAAGAGGAATTTTTAAATTTCTTCACAGGACCTATAAAGGGCACAAAACCGTGATTTTTGTAAAAATTGGTTCTCAGGACCATCCAAGCCACAAATCCTGGATTTTTAAAGAATTTCTTTTTCCAGATCCATTCAAGCTTCAAGGCATGATATTTTTAAAGATTTTTAAAAATCCAATTCAAGTCACAAAAATTAAAAAAGCAGCTAAGTTCGGCCTTTGGAGGGAGCTCGAAAATTTCAAAAAATACCGACGAAAAATACCGCTCAAATGAAAACCTTTATATGCGAGGGTGGTTCTACATAAGTAATTTTTTCCATAGGCTGTAGTATCTATTTCGAACTTCAAATACGAAGCTTGAAACAATACAGGTGAATAATACGCTGAAAATGCCGAATATCGGGAGGTACCGTTATATGTGTGCCATACAAACACGTGGATCAACATAGACAATTTTCCGTCATAGGTTGAAGTACCTATTACGAACTTCAAATACAAAATTTGAGGCAATTCCGGTAAATAATGTTGCGGAAATCCTGGAAATACCGAATATCTCGGGATACCGTTATATGGGTGCTATACTAAAACGTAGACCTATATAGACCTTCAGGGGATAAAGTATTCAAAAGGAACTCCTTGTGTGGTTTTTTCTGGCAATTCCATTGAAAAACCTTGGCTACAAATATCAAAATACCGAATATCGGGAGGTACCGATATAAAGGGGAACTATACAAAATCGTAGACCTATATAGACAATTTTCTTTCTGGAGATAAAGTACTCAAGAGGAACTTCTTGTGTGGTTTTGTAGACAATTCAATTGAAAAATTTGTCTAAAATGATCAAAATACCGAATAGGGAGAGGAACCGTTATATGGGGGATATACGATATAGTGGACCTATAAAGATAATTCTCTTTCATGGGGTAAAGTAGTCACAGTAGAATTTCATACAAATCTATTGCAAAATGTGACTAAAATCATTAAAATACCGACTAGCTGGAGGTACCTTTGTATGGGGACTACAGGGTTGTCCATATTCGACGGACCCATCTGGCAACGCCATAACTTTTGACAGAGATGTCACATCGCTTAATGACATACCGCGTTTGAAGCGTCAGTCCAAGCAGATTTTTACCATGAACCAATACACGCCACGCGAGCGCTCTGAAATAGTTGAAATTTACATTCAACAGAAGAAGTCAGTTGTGAAAACCCAACGTGCTTTTAAAACATTAAAAAATGTGAGAAGTGCGCCTTCTAAGAACACCATTAAGCGTTTATACGAAAAATTTTCGACAGGTAAGGCTCTTTCTAATCCGAAGAGGCAACATAAAAGTCGACCAAGGCGATCGGCCGAGAATATCGCTGCCGTACGAGCCAGTGTTGAACACCCCAAGAACATCCCAAAAACGCCGTTCTCAGCAGTTGGCCATGGCTCGGTCCACTTTACAACGGATTATTCGCATTGATTTGCATTTGTTCCCGTACAAAATGCAATTGACAAGCCTCGTCGATTGTAATGGGCCAAAAAAAAAAAAAAAAGAAACATGGGTCCGTCGAATATGGGCAACCCTGTATTGGAGTTTTTAAGTTTTCATCACAAAGTAACCTAAACCCCCTCTTCCACACTTTTGAACATTTTCCAATTAAGATTTCTCGGAATCCGTGCATTTTAAGTATAAGTATAATAGGAATATTTTGGCTCAAAATGTAAGTCAATCAACGAATGGGTCTTTTTCGTTCATGTTTAAAAACATAGTTTCCTTTGAACGGCATCGAACCATGTCAAAATATTCTACAAAATTATTTTCTACTATAGGACCTAGAATACGTCAAGAGATTAAATCTTATCTGATATCTGGTACCAAATATTATTCTTGTATCGTGCATTTTACGAAAGTGGGGGACTTAAACACCAAACCGGATGAAACATATTTATAGGAGCTATAGCTCCCACCGACGAACCGATTTTCATCAAATTTAAAGTATTTATTTCTATAATAAATTCGGTCGGAAGTGCCAAAATTCACACCTTTTCCACTTATATTAGCCATTTGGTGCACAATAAACCTGAAATCGGTCGTAGGTATATATGGGGCTATATCTAAATTTGGACCAATTTTCACCAATTTCAATAGGGTTCGTCCTTGAGCCATACAAATGTTATTTTGAAAATTTCAAAAATACATACATAAATCGACTCAAAATGTGATTCTATGCTGATCACCAAAAGGAAATATGGGTCTATCTCGTTTCCTTTTGTCTGTTACAAACAAATGCACAAAGACATAATACCCTCACCACTATTTGGTGTTGGGTATAAACACATTTTAGGCTTATGTGAATTTATGCAAAAGTCTCCTACAAAGAATGACGTCAAAGACAAAATATTCTTCAGAAAATTTTACTATAAGTCGGAAAGAAATCTTATTGCAGTGTAAAGGAAAGAAGTTCCTCATGACAAATTTTTTGTGCCGTGAATATTTTTTAAAAAGTCCGCGTTTTGCTTCTCTGAACATTTTAGACCCTCCACCATGCAATAAATTTACCATTCCCCAAAAATTCAATATATTTCTAATCAAAATAAAATAATAAGGCCTTTTAGCCAACCCCGTTTGCCTGTACATCTGTCTGTTGAAATCAGGATAAAGTCCACATTTTTAATCTAGAGCTTTGGAGTTTGGCACAAAGTTTATATTATATGCGCCCTGACTAGTATTGAAAATAGCTTGTATTGACCCAAGTTTAGGTATAGGCCCTATATAACGGTACCTATCGATTTTCGGTATTACGAGTATGAAGATTTCTGCCACAAAAAATATAAATAATTAAAAAAATAAAATATAAGTTTCGCTATTTGGGTTATTTCAGATGTTTTTTTTTTTTTCTTTCAAAAATCCACCTTTTTGGTCCTTGAGCATTCAAAAAATGTGTTTTTGCCTTTTAGAATTTCTGACAAATCCACTTTTTTTTGATAAAAATCCTCGTTTTGGAAATACACAGTTTGACCTTGAAAAAAAATTGTTGAAGACTTTGAGCATTAAACTACTCCATGTTCTTGATTCTTAAACGTAGTTTTTCTGCCTCTGGATTTTCTTTTGAAAAATAGAGGTGGCTTGATTTTTAAACTTTGTCCAAGTTTTTTTTTCAAAAATCTATTTTTCTGTTTTTTTCTTTGAGCATTTTAATTTGGTCTAGATTTTGGGTCCTTAAACATTTTTTACAAAAATCCCATTTTTTATCACAGACTAAAAATAGGACGAACGTTCAAAAAAACACAGATCTTTTAAAAAATGGCTATGACCGCAATTTTTGTTTAAAATATGTTCAGGGTATATTTTTAATAAAAATTGTGGTCATTGCCATTTTTTTAAAAAAAAATCTGTGTTTTTCTAACGTTCGTCCCATTTTTAGTCTGTGATATTTGATCTTTGATTTTTGCTCTATTTGCACTTTAAAGAACGTAATATTTAAAAAATCTAATTTTATGGTCCTTAAATAATTCTTAAAAAAGTATTGAAAATTTTTTCCTTAAATTAAAAAAAAAATTAAACAATAAAAAATAAGTTCAATTTATTCCAGAAAATATATTTTTTGAAGAATCAACCTTGGGTGTCTGGCCCTTAAAATTTCACATTCCAACAATTTTTTCTTAAATACTCCTCGTTTTATTGGATCTTAAAAAAGTATTTTTAAAAAAATCACATTTTTTGTAGTCCTTAAAAATTATTGAAAAAATCGAATTTTTCCGGATTCTTTAAAAAAAATATTCCTTAAACACTGCCATTGATTGGGGTTCGAAAAGAGTCCTTAAAAAATCTACTCTCTCTCTTTATTGTTATATCCTACACCACAAGGTGGTCAGGGTATTATGTCTTTGTGCATTTGTTTGTAACAGGCAAAAGGAAAGGAGATAAACCCATAGTTCCTTTTGATGATCTGCATAGAATCACATTCTGAGTCGATTTAAGCATGTCCGTCCGTCCGTCCGTCTGTCCATGTATTTTTGTTAACAAAGTTCAGGTCGCATTTATTGCCCTATCCAGATGAAATTTTGCACAAAGAATTTGTTTGGCCTAAGGACGAACCCTATTGAAATTGGAGATAATCGGTCAAAATTAAGATATAGCTCCCATATATATCTTCGTCCAATTTGCCTTTTATTGTGCACCAAACGTGTAACATCAGTCCGAATAGTATGGAATTTTGCACGTACGATCAGATTGGACCTGAAAATAAGTATGCCAAATATGATCGAAATCGAAATACATTTGCTAAATTTTATCGAGATCGTTTCCGATTTGGATATAGCTCCCATATATATTTTTATCCGATTTCAAATTAA